>NC_057805.1:307708148-308018312 GCF_018294505.1 Triticum aestivum | reverse complement strand
GGAGAGGCGGCGGGGCGGCGCGGTATTTAAAGAGGGGGGGGGCGTCGCGGCTTGGGGAGGGGGCCGGCGCGAGCGAGAGTCCAGCTCAGACTCTCCTCGACGTCCGTGCGGCGCACGGCGGGAGGGAGGCGGCGGCGCTGCGGGCCACGGCCTGGCTCGGCTGGGCCTTTGGCCCAGTCGGGCGAAAACTTTTTTTTAAATAAATTCCGCCGAAGAAAAATCCTAATAAAATATATAAAAAAGAAATTTTAAAAATGCCAAAAACAATTTTCGCCGTCTAAATAAAATATTTAGAACAAAGTGAACATTTTTCTGGCCTAAAGTGCAATTTTCAAAAATGCATATTTTTCTAATTCAAATAAAATAGCAATTAAAATCCATATAAAATATTTTTTTTGATTTTAAATTTTTTTCCTCCAATATTCCTCTCTTTTTGAAGAAGTCATATTATCTTCTCTCTTTTATTTTTAATATTATAAATATTCAGAGAGAAAAATATTAAAACCAAATTGATCCTCTTTTCAAATTTGAGAAAATTCAAATATGAAAATTTATGAAATCTCCAACTCTCTCGTTGGGTCCTTGAGTTGCTTGAGATTTCTAGGATCACAACAAAAATGCAAATAAAATATGATATGCATATGATGACCTATGTATAACATCCAAATTGAAAATTGGGATGTTACAATTCCCAAATATTCCGAAACCCTTCGGGGTAAACCTAGATCAGAAGTTCCGCCGCCGCAAGGCTCTGTAGCCACCAAAAACCAATCTAGACCCATTCCGGCACCCTGCCGGAGGGGGAATCATCTCCGGTGGCCATCTTCATCACCTCGGCGGCCACCACGATGAGGAGGGAGTAGTCCACCCTCGGGGTTGAGGGTTTGTACCAGTAGCTATGTGTTTAATCTCTCTCTCTCTCTCGTGATCTATATCATGGGCTTTGTTAATATAGATGGATCATATGATGTTTCTCCCCTCTATACTCTTGTTGTGATGAATTGGATCTTTACCCTTTGAAGTTTTGTCTTGTCGGATTGAATATTCAGATATGTGAACACATGATCTATGTCTTGCGGGATGAATACTTGAGGTGATAATGGGGTATCATATTGATTCACTTGATGTATGTTATGGCACTCAACTTGCGAATTCCTGAGGTGACATTGGGGCAATCTTTGCATAGGGGTTGATGCACGTTTTTATTATCTTTTCTCCGACAGAAACTTTGGGGTCTCTCTGTAGTTCTTTGTGTGGATTGAGTATTATGAATATGAATTTCTTTGGTGTTATTTTAGTACGAACTCTTGATTAGATCGATCAGAAAGAATAGCTTGCGTTATTTTAGTACAAACTCTGGGATAGATTGATCAGAAAGAATAGCTTTGAGGTGGTTTCGTACCCTACAAACAATTCCTATCTTTTGTACTCTGCTAATAGGAACTCGGGAATGATTCATTATTGCACTTTGAGGGATAATCCAACTATGTTAGCACTGTTGGGAGATTGCACTAGCGAAAGTACGGACCCTAGGCCTCATTTTTAAGCATTGCAATACCGTTTTTGTGCCTGTTTACTATTTGCTACTTTGCTGTTTTTATTTATTCAGATTATAAAAATATATTTCTACCATCCATATTACACTTTTATCACCATCTCTTCGCCGAACTAGTGCACCTATACAATTTTCCATTGTATTGGGTGTGTTGGGGACACAAGATATTTCTTGTATTTGGTTCCAGGGTCGTTTGAGAGAGACTATCTTCATCCTACGCCTCCCACAGATTGATAAACCTTAGGTCATCCACTTGAGGGAAAATTGCTACTATCCTACAAAACTCTGTGCTTGGAGGCCCAACACGTGTCTACAAGAATAAAGTTGCATAGTAGACATCAAGGTTGAACACAAGAGATGAACTAGGGTTTGAGAGCAGATGGTGCTATTGAAGATGTTGACGAAGATTGGACGCCCAAAGGTGAGGGTTGTTGGTTATGATGACGACGATGATTTCCCCCTCCGGGAGGGAAGTTCCCCCCTGCAAAATCGCTCCGCGAGAGGGCAAAAGTGCTCCTCCAAGTTCCGCCTCGAGATGGCGGCGCTCCGTCCCGAAAGTCCTCCCCTTATTTTTTCTAGGTCAAAATGACTTATATACCAGAAGAGGGCCACCGGAGGTGGGCCGAGGAGGGCACAGCCACCAGGGCGCGCCTGGGCTGCCGGCATTCCCAGGTGGGTTGTGCCCACCTGGTGGGCCCCCTCTTGTAGTTATTTGCTCCAGTATTTTTCATATATTCCAAAACAGTTCTCCATAAATGTTCAGCTCATTTGGAAATGTGCAGAATAGGTAACTCTGACGTGGCTTTTTCAGGTCCAGGATTCCAGCTGCCGCTATTCTCCCTCTTTGTGTAAACCTTGCATATTATGAGAGAAAAGGCATTAGGACTACTCCAAAAAGAATTATTATGCATAAAAACATAGTAAATAACAGTAGGTAAACATGATGCAAAATGGACGTATCAATTACTCACCAACATGACTCACATATTACTATCTGCATATCGCAAAACTATTACAAGGAATCAAGTTTATAATATCCAATGATGTTCATAAAAGTTTTTATTATATCCCCCTTGAATATCTATCACTTTGGGACTAATTTCATATATTACCATTGCTACTAACAAGCTCTCAAACAAATTTAAGTGAAGCACGCGAGCATACATATTTCTTCAAAATTTTCAACTCTCAAAATAATATAAGTGAAGCATGAGAGGATATTTCTTTAAAATGTACTAACTCCCAAAATAATCTAAGTGAAGCATGAGGATATTTCTTCAAAAATTAAACCACCACCGTGCTAAAAAAGGTATAAGTGAAGCACTAGAGCAATTCCATAGCTCAATTTTTTTAAGTGAAGCACATAGAGCAATTCTAACAAATCATAGCATCATTATGGCTCTCTAAAATAGGTGTGTCCAGCAAGGATGATTGTGATAAACAAAAAAATCAAAACAAGCAAAGACTCATATCATACAAGACGCTCCAACCAAAACTCATGATATGTGACGAATAAAAATATAGCTCCAAGTAAAATTTCCATTGATCGCTAGAAGAAAGAGGAGATGCATTCTGGGGCATCCCCAAGCTTAGTTGCTTGGTAATCCTAGAATATTGCCTTGGGGTGCAATGGGAATCCCCAATCTTAGGCCCTTGTCACTACTTATTCCTTCATCCATCGTGATCTCACCCAAAACTTGAAAACTTCAATCACATAAAACTTAACAAAACCTTCGTGAGATCCGTTAGTATAATAAAGCAAATCACCACTTTAATTACTGTTGGAAACCCATTCATATTTTATTATTGAATTATAGCTACTGTATTATAATTTTACCATGGCTTATACCCCCCGATACAATCCATAGATTCATCAAAATAAGCACACAATGCAACGAAAACAGAATTTGTCAAAAACGGAACAATTTGTAGTAATATGGACTTTGATCATATTTCTGTAACTCCAAAATTTCTGAAAATTTAGGACAACATAGGAAATTTGTATATCCATCATGTGTAAAAAACTCAGGATGTTATCATGCTCTAGCGAATTTTAACAAATTCTGCTACTGGACGCGAAAGTTTTTGTTAATGCACATAATCAAATCAACCATCACCCAAATCATCCCAAAGGCTTTACTTGGCACAAACACTAACTAAAACACTAAAACACAATCATAACAGTAGCATAATTGTGTAAAAATATAAAAAATAGAAAAGAAAAATATTGGGTTGTTTCCCAACAAGCGCTTTTCTTTAAAGCCTTTTAGCTAGGCATTGATAATGCTCGCATGAAAGACAAGAATTGAAGCACAAAGAGAGCATCACATAGCATGTGAAAATCACATTTAATTCTAACATACTTCCTATGCATAGGCATTTTATAAGCAAACAAATTATCAAAACAAGCAAAAACTAGCATATGCAAGGAAGAAGAAGAAAGAATTGACAGTCTCAACATGAAGAGAGGTAATTTAGTAACATGAAAATTTCTACAACCATATTTCCCTCTCTCATAATAATTACATGTGGAATCATATTCAAATTCAACAATATAGCTATCAGATAACATATTCTCTACATGATCCACATGCATGCAAAGTTGACACTCTTCCAAAATAGTGGGATTATCATCAAATAAAGTCATGACCTCTCCAAGCCCACTTTTATCAAAAATTTCATAGGATTGATCATTCTCCAAAGTAGTGGGATCATTATTACCTAAAGTTAGAACTCTTCCAAACCCACTTTCAATATTATTGCAAACACTATTACCAATATCATATTCATCATGAGGCTTAAATAAAATTTCAAGATCATAAGAAGAATCACTCCAATCACGATCATTGCAATAAGTAGTGGACATAGCAAAATTAGCATCCCCAAGCTTGGGCTTTTGCATATTATTAGCATAACTGACATTAATAGAATTTATAATAACACCATTGCAATCATGCATTTCATTCGAGGAGCTATCGTGAATCACTTCTTTTAACACTTCATCACAATTTTCAGATTCACAAATCTCAAGCAAAACTTCATAAATTTAATCTAGTGAACTCAATTCACTAGCAATTGGTTCATCATAATTGGATCTTTTAAAAAGATTAGCAATTGGTTGAGGATCTAAAAGCTTTTTGTTTCTGATTTCCAATAAACATACAATTATGCCAAATAAACAAGCAAAGCAACAAAGTAAAACATTTTTGTCACTGCTGCAGGATGCTGCTAACGCGACACTACAATCAGAGACCCTTCGACGAAACTATGTGCGATGCATTAATCGCAAACGGTGATGTAAAAAGACCATCAAAAAATATGCAAAATGTTTGCGATGGCGGATACATCAAACACGGTTCAGATTTTAGTTGCGTGTGTGATGCGGGGCATACGGTTCAGTTCAATGAACTGTTTGCGATGAGGAAGAAAAATAGAAACGGGTAGCCAAATGAAGGCGTGTGTGATATACGGCATACAGTTCAGTCGGATTAACTGTTTGTGATAGGCCGAACAACAGAAACGGGCAGGCAGATGAAGGTGTGTGCGATTGAGGGCATACACTTCAGACATATGAACTGTTTGCGATTAGGCAACACAACAGAAATGGTTAGCCAGATCAACGTGTCTGCGATTGATGGCATGCACTTCACATGGATGAACTGTTTACGATTAGCCACAACAAATAGAAACAATTAGACAGATCAACATGTCTGCGCTAGACGGGCACACATTCTAATTAAAAGAAGCGTGTGCGATGGTAATAACGAGCGCGCACAGTTGTTGGAACAAGATGTGTGCTGACATCACCTATTGTGGTGCACCCTATGGTGCAAACGCCACATACGCGGTCGAGAAAGTGTGCCCACGTTACGCCGTCGGGGAATAGTGCCGCACTTAGAAATTATAGAACCGTCAATAAATTTTGAGCCTACATCCCGTCACATTTCAAATTACTACCATGCTATATTTAATTGCAAACCCATTCACACTGATCAAAACCTAAACGGTTTCCCACTTAGGAGCGTATTAGTACTCGGTTATAAATAATACTACTCCAAGATGACTACACATTCCTCCTCAACTCCTCATCCACAAAAACAAACAAGTCATTCATCGTCGTTCCCTTGCGTCTGCCATGGCCAGCGTGAGTTTTGGGTCGAGAGATTACTACCAGGGATTGGCGAGCATGTAAGCGGGAAGCACGAGAGATGTCCTGCCATGCCGCGAAAGCAGCCGACATGTCCTGCCGCGTGGCCGTAGCAGCACAGAGGTCCCGCCGCGCCGCCGAAGCAGCACAGAGGTCCCACCGCACCGTCGATGTAGCAGACTGGTCCAGCTGCACCGCGGAAGCAGCAGAGATGTCCCGCGGCGCTGTGAATGCAGCAGAGATGTCCTCCCGCGCCGCGGCGGCCTGGGAAAATGTCTCGCGGGCAGGCGAGGACTCTCACAGGCGCATGCGCGCTATGCTCGATGACCTGATGGGTCGGATCTCCGACTGGATGAAGCAGCAGGACGAGATGAATGCCTCGTTTGAAAATGCTACCAGCATCATCCGGGGACTAGGGGAGGACAAGGCCAAGCTCTGCACTAAGCGCGACCTGCTGAGGGTGAAGATCGATGGAATGACGAAGCAGCACGAGGAGACCACTGCCTTGTTGCAGGGGACCGACGTCATTGTCAAGAAACTTATGGACGAGAATGCCATGCTCCGCATCGAGCGCCATAGGCTGGTGGAGGAATCCGTGGATGCTCTCAAGCAGCGTCTTGAGGACATGAAAGAGCTCATCACCGCTCGCCGCGGAGACTAGTTCCCGTGGCCTGTAGCAACGCATCAAGAAGTAGAGATCGGCGAGTCAGATCGCTGTCTTCCTTCTTCCTTTGCCCTTGTGTATTTCGGGCATTGCTGCATGTGGCTTTTTAATTATCTTCCTAAATATGTAAGACAATTATTATCCACTGTCATCGTCCTTATATTCATCAGTCTTGCTATAAGTCGTAGTCGATGCTATATAGGTCCGTCGGATCTTACATCAAGATCCATGCAAAACTTTCTTTTTAGATTTTCCTTTTTCTCTCTTAAATCTCAGTCGAGTGAGACATAGCCACGCCATGAAACAGGGGCTCGGGCGCCATTAATGGAGACGTTGGGAGGGAGGTGGGCGGCAGATAGAGGTCAAAGGGCTCTTCAAAGGATCGAAAAGAGGTGTCTAGAGGGGGGTGATTAGACCCTCAACAAGCAAAAGTAGCAGTTTTTAAATTCTTCAAGTTGAGGAGGAGTTTTAGCACAAGTTTAAGCATTCACAATACATTTCAAGCAAGCATGGAAAGAGTATATGAGCAGCGGAAAGTAAAGCATGCAAGTTGCAAGAAAGTAAAGGGATGGGATTGGAGTGTGCAAACACAATTGGAGACACCGAGATTTTTGGCGTGGTTTCGATAGGTGGTGCTATCGTACATCCACATTGGTGGAGACTTCAACCCACGAAAGGGTAACGGTTGTGCGAGTCCACGGAGGGCTCCACCCACGAAGGGTCCACGAAGAAGCAACCTTGTCTATCCCACCATGGCCATTGCCCACGAAGGATTTGCCTCACTTGGGTAGATCTTCACGAAGTAGGCGATCTCCTTGCCCTTACAAACTCCTTGGTTCAACTCCACATTCTTGTCGGAGGCTCCCAAGTGACACCTAACCAATCTAGGAGACACCACTCTCCAAAAGGTAATAGATGGTGTGTTGATGATGAACTCCTTGCTCTCGTGCTTCAAATGATAGTATCCCCAACACTCAACTCTCTCTCACAGATTTGGCTATAGTGGAAAGATGATTTGAGTGTAAAGCAACTTGGGGAAGGCTAGAGATCAAGATTCTTGTGGTTAGATTGGAATGTCTTGGTCTCAACACATGAGTAGGTCGTTCTCTCTCAGAAAATGAGTAGTGGAAGTGTAGGCACGTTCTGATGGCTCTCTCTTGAATAGAGAAGGGGGTGGAGGGGTATATATAGCCTCCAAACAAAATCTAACCATTACACACATTTGACCCAACTCGGTCAGACCGAACAGGTGAACTCGGTGAGACTGATTCAGTTCAAAATGTGAACGTTAGGATTCTCGGTGGGACCGACATGATCAACTCGGTGGGACCGATGCGCTAGGGTTAGGGAAAAACCTCATCTCGGTGTGACCGGTTGCATGAACTTGGTGAGACCGATTTCAGCAATGAGCAAACAGAGAGTTGGTTAGACAAACTCGGTGGGACCGATTGGATATCTCGGTGAGACCGAAATAATTGAAACAGGCAATAGAGAGTTTGCAAGGCCATCTCGGTGAGACCGAGATCCCCATCGGTGAGACCGAACTGATTAGGGTTTCTGGCAGTGGCTATGTCAAGTGAACTCAGTGGCGCCGGATAAATCAAATCGGTGGGGCCGAGTTTGACTTTAGGTTTAGGACATATTTGGAATTGAGGAAGTGGTTGAGGGCTTTGGAGCATATCACTAAGCACTTGAGCAAGTAGACCATTAAGCAACACCTCATCCCCTTTTAATAGTATTGGCTTTTCCTATGGACTCAATGTGATCTTGGATCACTAAAATAGAAATGTAGAGTCTTGAGCTTTTGCCAATCTTTGTCCTTAGCATCTTGAAGGGGTTCCACATCCTCTTGTCCATGCCATGCCTTTGTTGAACTTTCTGAAATATACTAGATGAAAATATTATTCCAACAAGAGATATATTGACACTAATTACCAAAATCACCCAGGGAGCACTTGTGCTTTCAATCTCCCCCTTTTTGGTAATTGATGACAACATACATCAAAGCTTCAGATAAAGATATGAAGAGTAACAAGTAAAGCTTTGGAAACATATGTAACATGCATTGGCCCCCCCTACATGTATGCAATCATGTAAAGATAGAATGTGAAAGCATGTGAAATGCATAAACATGTCAGAGCAAGCAATGAGCTACATGTGTCTTGGTTATATGCATCAGAGTAAATGATGTAGATAATTAAGTGTACCTTCATGTTCATGAGTCCTTCTTGCAAACAATATGTACATTAGCAAGAGATCATTATGTACATGAGTGTGATGCATATACTTACCTTGTGGTCTTGAGCTGGCTTTGGAAGAGGTGAACTTGAGAAAACAGGGTTAGATAACACAAGAACACTCTAATTAAAGCAATTTCAGGAAACCACAAGAGTACCAAGACTGGGATAACATGTAGAGAGTGAGTAATAAGTACTCTATTTGGATATAGACATGTCCCCAAAGATTAAAGATATGCAATGAATTCCAAAGATTTTCTTCCCTTAGATATGAACTCTTTCTCCCCCTGAATCTGATATTGGATAATGGGAGAAGGTAGGGAAAGAGAAAATAAGAGCAAAAGAAATCCAGAGCAAAGCAAATATGATCAGAGCAAGAAATGATACAAACATACATTAACATGTCTTTCCCCTCTTAAAGACATGTGACTTCTCTCCTCTATTGTTAATAAGCATCTAGAGAAGCTAAGATGTGCTTTCTCTCCATGTGATAACCTTTGATGTGCTCTCTCTCCCCCTTTGACATCAATTTCCAAGAAGGGATCTTTTGGAGGATGAGTCAAATAGGTTTGGTCCTTGAGTCACAGTACAAAGCAGCATGTAGTTTAAGATGCGAGAAGAAAAGAGTCATCTAGTGGAGCTGGAGAAGAAATGACATTTGCAGTGGCAAATTGTTTTCTCAGTAGTGAAATCGGTAGCACCGATTCATTCTCATTGGTGACACCGAGTTGGCACTATCATAGATGATGCATATCGGTCAGACCGGGTTCATCCTTGTTGGTTGTACCGATGAACAGTCTACAAGGAATTCTTGTAGTTTGGTCTAGCCGATAGGCTTGGATCGGTGAGGCCGAGTTCAATACAGAGGAGAAATTTTGTCACCTCAGCTCACTTGGCAAATAAGATCTCACAAAGATGTGCAAGGAATTTACTGAAGGATTTGCAATGAATTAGATGCATAAAAAGCAGAGAATAACATAAAAGGAAAATAAATCTAGATGAAGTTTTGATAAACAAACAAGCAAGAAACATATGCAAAAACACAAAGAAACACTAGAGAACTTCATCTAGAATTGGTTGGCGACAAAGTCACCTATGCTAGAGTACATTGACTGAGGAGTCAAGTGATATCACTTGATCGTAGGTCATACTCATCGTTTAAGCTCAAAATGGGGTTACCATTTTTCGTTTAAGCATTTTGATGTATTCACATCTTGTTGAGCTGCTTTGACCCATGACTTGGGGTAAAGCTTCTCTAAGATGGAATAACATACCTTGGGTGGTGGTGTTGATCTTGTTCATGTAGTCGAACTTGTGTTGGATGCTGAAGGTTGATGTAGTTCATCAAGAGTTGGGAGCACCGCTTGTAGTTTGTGTTCATATACCTACATGGGTTAGTTTTGCAAGGAAGAGCACTTCTATATCCAAAATGACAATCATGAAATTTGATACCAAATGAAATTTGATATATTGAAATTGTCAAGGGATATGTGGAAAGGGTTCATGCTTCCTTGTCTTCAACCACCATATTGTAGAGACTTGGTGATGTAGAGATTGCTCAAGATGTGAGTGAGTTGCAATCTCATAGATTTGGGCTCATCCAAGTACCTACAAGGGTTAGATAACATGCAAGGGTACAAGTATAGATCCAAGACATATGATCATCATCATAAGAGAAATATCAAGGATTAGTCAAAGGCTCATGCCTTGCATGTATCCAAATGGAGTTCCTACTCCAAGTTTGAGGCATCAATGATGTTCAATTCACCTCTCAAACAGAAAAATAATTTCTCATCAAGCGGTTTGGTGAATATATCCGCCAATTGCTTATCAGTATGAACATGCTTAAGATCGGTGTCTCCTTTAGCAACATGATCTCGAATGAAATGATGACGAACTTCAATATGCTTAGTTCGAGAATGTTGCACGGGATTGTGAGCAATCTTAATAGCACTTTCATTATCACAAATCAATGGAACATGTTTCACATATATCCCATAATCCTTAAGAGTTTGGGTCATCCAAAGTAATTGAGCACAACATGAACCGGCGGCAATGTATTCCGCTTCGGCGGTGGATAAGGATACCGAGTTTTGTTTCTTGGAGGACCAAGACACAAGAGATCTACCAAGAAATTGACAAGTACCCGAAGCGGACTTTCTATCAACCTTGTCACCGGCATAGTTCGAGTCGGAGTAGCCAACAAGATCAAAAGAAGACCTCTCAAGATACCAAATGCCAAAGTTTGGTGTATGAATTAAGTATCTCACTATCCTTTTCACAGCCTTAAGATGACATTCCTTAGGGGCCGCTTGATATCGTGCACACATGCACACACTTAGCATAATATCGGACGGGAGGCACATAGGTATAACAATGAACCAATCATAGAGCGGTAAACCTTTTGGTTAACCAGTTTGCCATCCTTAGTCAAGTCAAGATGTCCACTAGTAGGCATGTGCGTTTTCATACCTTTGCTTTCTTGCATGTTGAACTTCTTGAATAAGTCCTTGGTATACTTTGTTTTGGAAACAAAGGTTCCCTCCTTAGTTTGCTTGATTTGCAAACCAAGAAAGAACTTGAGTTCACACATCATAGACATCTCAAACTTCTCCAACATTAGCCTTCCAAACTTTTCACTAAAATGAGGGTTAGTCGAACCAAATATGATATCATCCACATAAATTTGGCACACAAATAATTCTCCATCAACCCTTTTAGTAAAAAGTGTAGAATCAATTTTTCCAATCTCAAAGCCTTTTTCAATAAGGACCTTGGTCAAGCATTTATACCATGCTCTAGGAGCTTGTTTAAGACCATAAAGAGCTTTGTGAAGTTTGTAAACATGATCGGGTTTCTTGGGATTAACAAAGCCGGGAGGTTGTTTAACACAAACTTCCTCCTCAATTTCACCATTTAGAAAAGAACTTTTAATGTCCATTTGGTACAAAGTAATATCATGGTGATTGGCATAAGCAAGTAAGATGCGTATGGACTCAAGTCTAGCAACGGGGGCATATGTCTCACCATAGTCCATACCTTCAACTTCAGTGTAGCCTTGGGCGACGAGATGGGCCTTGTTGCGTACAACTTGTCCATCTTCATCTTGCTTATTCCAAAACACCCATTTGGTTCCAATGACATTTTGGTTGTTGTCCGGCTTTTCTACCAATGTCCACACTTGGTTCCTCTCGAAATTGTGTAGCTCTTCATGCATGGCGTTCACCCAATCCGGATCATCAAGAGCTTCTTCAACCTTCATAGGTTCAATACTAGAGATGAATGAATAATGTTCACAAAAGTTAGCCAAACGAGTTTTAGAGCGAGTAATTCTCCCGGTTTGAATATCGTCAAAGATTTGTTCAGCGGGATGATCTCTTGAAACTCTTGCTCTAACTCGTGAGAGCTTTTGTTTGGGTCGGGGTGGAACATCCTCTTCATCATCTTGTTCTTCCTATTGGCCTTCTTCATTGTAGGTGTTGTTGTTCTCTTGTGGAGGTGGTGAATGAGGTTGATGAGGTTCATCTTGTTGTATTTCCTCGTTTCCTTCATCTTGGCGTGTTCCACTTGTGGATGCCTCCAAGTCAACTTGTGGTTCACCTTGTCATGAAGTTGAGGCTTCTACTTGAACGGACGAGGTACTCTCCTTCACCTCCTTTGGGCGAATCTTGGCAATAGATAAGTCTTGGATTGCTTCCGAAGGGTCTTTATCTCCTACATCAATTGGCAATTGCTCTACTTGCGAGCCGTTAGATTCATCAAACTTCACATCTACCGTCTCTTCAACCTTCGGGTGAAATTGTTGTAGACACGGTAAGTGTGAGAGCTTGAGCCATAACCGAGTAGGAAACCTTCATGATATTTAGGAGCAAATTTCGAAAGATGATGCTTATCAAGAATATAGCATTTTGAGCCAAATACTCGAAAGTATCCAACTTGGGGTTTGTTACCAGTGAGAAGCTCGTATGCTGTGTTGCCGAGAAGCTTGTGAAGATATAGACGATTAGCTGCATGAAAAGTTGTCTCAACCGCTTCCGCCCAAAAGTGTTTTGGCGTCTTGTATTCATCAAGCATCGTTCTCGTCATCTCAATAAGTGTCCGGTTCTTCCTCTCAACAACTCCATTTTGTTGAGGCGTGTACGTAGCCGAGAACTTGTGTGAAATCCCTTCTTCGTCAAGAAAGGTATCCACATTGGCGTTCTTGAACTCCGTTCAATTATCGCTACGAACCTTCTTGATCTTCACTTCAAATTGATTTTGGGCCTTCCTAGCGAAGTTCTTGAAGATCTTTTGGACCTGCAATTTATCATCAAGAAAGAACACCCACGTAAATATTGAAAAGTCATCGACAATGACCAAACCGAACGAGTTACCACCGAGACTTTTGTAGGCGTTTGGATGAAAGAGATCCATATGAAGTAGGTCGAGCGGTCTTCTCGTGGTCATAATGTTTTTCATGGGATGGCTTCCTCCAACCCGTTTTCCTGCTTGACAAGCACTGTAAAGTCTATCCTTGTCAAATATAACATCTTTAACTCCAAGGATGTGATCACCTTTAATAAGCTTATCAAGATTTCGCATGCCCATGTGACCTAGCCTTCTATGCCACAACCATCCTTTAGAAGATTTAGCAATTAAGCAAGTTCTAGGTTGAGCCTTTTTAGTGAAATCAACAATGTATAGATCACCTCTACGTATACTGGTAAAGACCATATTATGATTATCTCTACGAAACACTTGGCAATCTACTTCAGTAAATAGGACATTGAAACCGAAATCGGCTAGTCTAGATACGGAAAGTAAATTGTAGCCAAGAGATTCAACGAGCATAACATTTTGGATGGAGCTGTCATGTGAGATGGCCACCTTACCAAGGCCAACCACCTTATCCTTTGAGTTATCACCGAAAGTGACATACTTTTGAGGGCCGTCATTTTCAGCAAGCTCATGAAACATATCCTTGTCTCCGGTCATGTGATCGGTACATCCACTATCAAGAACCCATTCCTTTCCTCCAGCCATGTAGCTGCGAAGGTTAGCCATAAGACCAAAGTGTCTCAAGACTCATCGAGATCAAAGTCACTATCATCATCCTCATCATAGTATCCATGTTCAACATCGTCTTGTGATTAATCATCACCTAGAGAGAGTGCTTCATTCGATGTATGACCATGGCAATGTTCATTTTTATGAATTCTAATGACTTGAGAGATAATGCTACTAATGACTCCAACATCTCCTTTGGCACGCATAAGGTCACGAAGCTCAAATAGACAACCATCGAATTTAGGATCACTAGGTTTCATTTTATGAAAAGCAATGCACTTTTGAAGAATCTCGTCTAGGTTTTTCAAGGAATAGCTTGGAAAACGTTCCTCAAGAAATCTCCATATGGTGTAAGCACATTCAAGATTAGGCAAGCATACAATCAAATTTCTAGGCAATCCTTTAAAGATAAGATTAATAGTTCTAAGATTGCGGATCATGTCAAGAGACTCATCGGGGGTAGGATGCAAGGGATCAATAGGAGGAGCACAATGGTTAGTAATATACTGGTTCAAGTGATATTCGTTGAAAATCTCAAGCATCTCATTTTTCCAAGCATTATAGAACTCTCCACCAAGCATAGGCAATCTACGTCTAAAACTCCCAATCGTAGACTCATCCTTCTTCCTCCAATGGTGATTAAACCAAATTAATGGATACCAAAGCTCTGATACCAATTGAAAGGATTGAGAAGAGGTGTCTAGAGGGTGGGAGTGATTAGACCCTCAACAAGCAAAAGTACCAGTTTTTAAATTCTTCAAGTTGAGGTGGAGTTTTGGCACAAGTTTAAGCATTCACAATACAGTTCAAGCAAGCATGGCAAGAGTATATGAGCAGCGGAAAGTAAAGCATGCAAGTTGCAAGAAAGTAAAGGGATGGGATTGGAGTGTGCAAACGCAATTGGAGACACCGAGATTTTTGGCGTGGTTTCGATAGGTGGTGCTACCGTACATTCACGTTGGTGGCGACTTCAACCCACGAAGGGTCACAGTTGCGCGAGTCCACGTAGGGCTCCACCCACGAAGGGTCCATGAAGAAGCAACCTTGTCTATCCCACCATGGCCATCGCGTACGTAGGACTTGCCTCACTTGGGTAGATCTTCACGAAGTAGGCGATCTCCTTGCCTTACAAACTCCTTGGTTCAACTCCACAATCTTGTCGGAGGATCCCAAGTGACACCTAACCAATCTAGGAGACACCACTCTCCAAAAGGTAATAGATGGTGTGTTGATGATGAACTCCTTGCTCTTGTGCTTCAAATGATAGTCTCCCCAACACTCCACTCTCTCACACAGATTTGGCTATGGTGGAAAGATGATTTGAGTGGAAAGCAACTTGGGGAAGGCTAGAGATCAAGATTCTTGTGGTTGGATTGGAATGTCTTGGTCTCAACACATGATTAGGTGGTTCTCTCTCAGAAAATGAGTAGTGGAAGTGCAGGGACGTTCTGATGGCTCTCTCTTGAATAGAGAAGGGGGTGAAGGGGTATATATAGCCTCCACGCAAAATCGAACCGTTACACACATTTGACCCAACTCGGTCACACCGAATAGGTGAACTTGGTGAGACCGATGCAGTTCAAAATGTGAACATTAGGATTCTCGGTGGGACCGACATGATCAACGCGGTGGGACCGATGCTCTAGGGTTAGGGCAAAACCTCATCTCCGTGTGACCGATTGCATGAACTCGGTGAGACCGATTTCAGCAATGAGCAAACAGAGAGTTGGTTAGACAAACTCGGTGGGACCGATTGGATATCTCGGTGAGACCGAAATAATTGAAACAGGCAATAGAGAGTTTGCAAGGCCATCTCGGTGAGACCGAGATCCCCATCTGTGAGACCGGACTGATTAGGGTTTCTGGCAGTGGCTATGTCAAGTGAACTCAGTGGCGCCGGATAAATCAAATCGGTGGGGCCGAGTTTGACTTTAGGTTTAGGACATATTTGGAATTGAGAATGTGATTGAGGGCTTTGGAGCATATCACTAAGCACTTGAGCAAGTAGACCATTAAGCAACACCTCATCCCCTTTTAATAGTATTGGCTTTTCCTATGGACTCAATGTGATCTTGGATCACTAAAATAGAAATGTAGAGTCTTGAGCTTTTGCCAATCTTTGTCCTTAGCATCTTGAAGGGGTTCCACATCCTCTTGTCCATGCCACGCCTTTGTTGAACTTTCTGAAATATACTAGATGAAAATATTAGTCCAACAAGAGATATGTTGACATTAATTACCAAAATCACCCAGGGAGCACTTGTGCTTTCAGCTCTCCTCCCGATGAGCACATGCAGGGGTCTTATCGCATGCCTCCCGTACTCAAATAGCTACCCCGCATGGCACCTCCTAGCCAATAAAAAAGGGATTCGTGGCGGCACGTAAATGGTAAGTAGAACGCCCACAGTTTCAATAATACTTGTGTTTCTGATTTGCAACGTGACAACACTTGTTCCAAAATGACTCTGTTGATTGTTAATGTGTGCACCTTCGCAAATCGGACAATTTTTTTACCACAGCATGTTTGGTGCCATGTCATGACACCATGCCAAGTTTCATGATTTTCAGGCGAGTTTTGGATTTACGGGAATTTTAAAACCAAGTTTCTCGATGTTTCCGGCTGATCCAAGACGCCCAGATGTTTGAATTCCATTCCCACTTCTTCCATGGGACCTACAAATTCGCCCAAGTACACATAAATGATTTTCCAACTAACTTTTGCGCACTGGAGCATGCGCTTGTACTTCAAATTTGAATTATGTGCATTAAATGCCTAGAAAATCAATTAATGTATAAAAAGGCCAAATGAACCCGGAATAATTCCAAAATTTAGCATGAAACTCCTATTTGGTCTAAGCTACCTGTGTAAAAAAATCAAGGCGGGAGAAGGCAGTGTATGTCATTTCGCACACGGAGGTGACATGTTCCCTCTCGGAACCACGAGCCTTCTTGAGAGAAGCTCCGGTTTGCAGGAAGCTTATACCAAAGCTTGTCCCAATTCGGCCAAAAAATTTACCACAACATGTTGGTGCCATGTCATGACACCATGCCAAGTTGCATGATTTTCAGGCGTGTTTTGGATTTACAGGAATTAAAAAACCAAGTTTCTCAATATTTCCGGCCGAGCCACAATGCCCAGATGTTTGAACTCCATCCTCATTTCTTGCATGGGACCTAGAAATTCACCCAAGGTCACACATGTGATTTTCCAACCAACTTTGGTGCACTGGAGCATGTGCTTGTAGTTCAAATTTGAATTATGCATATTAAATGCCCAGAAAATCAATTAATGTATAAAAAAGGCCAAATGAACCCGGAATAATTTGAAAATTTAGCACGAAACTCCTATTTGGTCTAAGCTGCCTGTGTAAAAAAATCAAGGTGGGAGAAGGCAGTGTATATCGTTTCGCACACGGAGGTGACACGTTCCCTCTCGAAACCACAAGCCTTCTTGAGAGAAGCTCCGGTTTGCAAGAAGCTTATACCAAAGCTTGTCACAATTCAGCAAAAAAATTACCACAGCATGTTGGTGTCATGTCATGACACCATGCCAAGTTTCATGATTTTCAGGCGTGTTTTGGATTTACAGGAATTAAAAAACCAAGTTTCTCAATATTTCCGGCCGAGCCACGACGCTCAGATGTTTGAATTTCATTCCCATTTCTTGCATGGTACCTAGAAATTCACCCAAGGACACACATGTCATTTTTCGACCAACTTTGGTGCACTGGAGCATGTGCTTGTAGTTCAAATTTGAATCATGCACATTAAATGCCCAGAAATTCAATTAATGTATAAAAAAGGCTAAACGAACCCGGAATAACTCCAAAATTTAGCACGAAACTCCTATTTGGTCTAAGCTGTCTGTGTAAAACAATTAAGGCGAGAGAAGGCAGTGTATGTCGTTTCGCACACGGAGGTGACACGTTCCCTCTCGGAACCACGAGCCTTCTTGAGAGAAGCTCCGGTTTGCAAGAAGCTTATACCAAAGCTTGTCCCAATTCGGCCAAAAAGTTTACCACAACATGTTGGTCCATGAAATGACACCATGCCAAGTTTCATGATTTTTAGGCGTGTTTTGGATTTACAGGAATTAAAAAACCAAGTTTCTCAATATTTCCGGCCGAGCCACGATGCCCAGATGTTTGAATTTCATTCCCATTTCTTGCATGGGACCTAGAAATTCACCCAAGGACACACATGTGATTTTTCAACCAACTTTTGTGCACTGGAGCATGTGCTTGTAGTTCAAATTTGAATTATGCACATTAAATGCCCAGAAATTCAATTAATGTATAAAAAAGGCCAAACGAACCCGGAATAATTCCAAATTTTAACACGACACTCATATAGTTCTATGTTGCCTCTGTAAAAAAATCAAGGGGGTGGGAGGCAGCGTATATCATTTCGCACACAAAGGTGACACGTCCCCCCTCGGGAACCACGAGTCTTCTCGAGAGAAGCTCCGATTTGCAAGAATCTTATACTAAAATTTGTCCATATGCGGCCAATTTTTTTACCACAGCATGTTGGTGCCATGAAATGACACCATGCCAAGTTTCATGTTCAGGCGAGTTTTGAATTTACAGGAATTTAAAAACCAAGTTTCTCAATGTTCCCAACTAAGTCATGACGCCCAGATGTTTGAATTTCATTCCCATTCTTGCATGGGACCTATAAATACCCAAAGACACACATGTGATTTTAAAAAAAACTTTGGTGCACTGGAGCATGTGCTTGTAGTTCAAATTTGAATTATGCACATTAAATGCCTAGAAACTCAATTAATGCATAAAAATGTCAAATGAACCCGGAATAATTGCAAATTTAAACACGACACTCATGCAGTTGCATGTTCACTATACATAAATGTTATAGTAATTCAAACACCATCCTTTCCCTCTGTAACACCATTTTGTCTTTCAAAACATAATGAAAAAATCAGGTATACCACAAACAGTTTACTAGCAATAATCGTGTGGGATGCGATATAAAATATCTTGGCGCACCGTCTTGTCTGGCTTATGCAGGAAGCTTTGTCGTCTACAGTCCACCGCCCGCGCTTGAACCACACTTGCACGCCAGTTTCTCGTGGCATCGAGTGAAATTTTTCTGCCACCGCAGAAATATCTATCTCCCCGCCCCTCCCTCCCACCAAAAGCTACATTTCCACTGTTCCTCCTTGCTTTCCAAGTTCAAACCTTCACTGCTGCTTACTGGCAACCCAGCCTCCTCGCCGGTGACCCTTCTTCTTGCAGCGCCGCCTCCTCGCCGACGACCCTTCTTCTTCCAGTGCCGCCTCCTCACCGCCGACCCTTCTTTTTGCTACGCGGCCTCCTCGCCGCCGACCCTTCTTCTTGTTGTGTGGCCTCGTCCATATGGTCAGGTAATCCACACCCACCCACACCATCCTCCTCCTTCCCTGTCCCACATGCCCTGACCGACGGAGCGACACCTTCCGCCGAAATCACTGGGCCCGTCCTCCAATTAAGCGCCGCCACAACCATTTTGCACGCAGTATAAAGTGGAGCTCAGTAGCATCTGACAGCGGATAAGAAAATTGCGGCCGCACGTACGCACGAGGTCGCTATGGCTACCATGCATGCCGACCGTCAGATCTTGGAGGAGCACCTCGTCTTCGAGGCCACCGTCGACACTGCCACGCGGTTGTCTACTTTAAAATACAATTTGTGCTGTTTTCTCGAGGCCACCGCCAGTGCCTTCTAGTGATTTGTCCTCTGTAATGTTAATATGCAATCTGATGTTCAGTTAACAGTTTGGTCCTCTGAAATGTAATGTTCAGTTAACAGTTTGGTCCAACAATTGCTACATTTCATAGTACTGTTCTCAAGCATTCTTTGTTTTGTTAACTGCCTTATCTTCTAGTACATGTTTCTATTCTGCAATGTCGTGCTCAGTTAACTGTTTTAGTTCATTTGGTCCACTGTCCATTTAACTGTTTGGTTCAGTTCTACAATTTGATTTTCATTTGTTGTGGGTACAATTTTGTATTGTTATGCATGTGAGAAATAAATCGAATTTGGCTGTACTCAATACATATTCTACTGATAGTATGGTAACTCTCAGTTAACCTGATCAAGATCTTCCTTATATGTGTTGCAGGGAAACAATGGGAGACACTGCGGTTTACCATCGAGGTTTGCTCATGCATGGTCCTTCCGCTAATAGCACATTGTTGTGCAGTTGCAGGAATCATTCTAATATTTAGGTTTCTTACAATTTGGTCTTGCACATGTAGGTCCTGCTGTCAGAGGCTTAGACTCACTGTTCGACCCATTTTGCATATGGGGAAATGAGATGTCCATGAATATCAGTCAAGTCAAGAAACCCAGGAAGATTGTTAGGATGAAGAAACTTGCGACGAATAACAACAAGATCTTTGCTTGCACAATGAAGGAGACATCAGTCAACTATAGGATGGTACTAACTCTTTTACCTTGTTTTTACCCCTTGCGCCATTTCAAAATTTATAACAGCGATTTATGCATATCTTTGTTTTCAGTACTTTTCAAAGCAGTTCACCGATGATCACCTCTCAAACCACCTGCATGGTCAAGAGGCGAGGAAGGTATTCATTCAAAACCCACGGTACAATAATGAAGTCTTCCTGAAGAGGACGAAGTTTGGGCAGGCAATTATCCATAGCCACTGGCCTAAAGTTGCAAGGACATTCAACATCACTGAAGGCTCAATATTTACCTTCCGCTTTTGCAGTTTCCCAGATGAGATTCATCTGTCTATTTACCGTGTATGATGCTACTTTATGAAGGTTTTTGATGTTGCATGTGAAACTTGGTGCTGTTGTGTAATGGCATAACTGAGTGCTGAAGCTATTTGATGTAATTCGATTGTGAAATCCTAGTTGCCGTTATACGGATATGAAATATCTGGTGTGTTTTATAAGAAATGTCAATTTGATTACTGCATGGATTATCAATACTAGGCTAATTACCCTGCTTATTGGGGTTTTCTATTGGAGACGGTTACTCAGACAACACCGTGGGCGATGAACTCAAACAACCCACACGGTTTCTAGAAAGTAGGCGTGTTGGATCAACTAGCAATCACACACGGCTTCCAGCAGAGAACTGTTTGTGTTAGGCCACCTTGCACAAACGTTTCCACACAAAAACTGTGTGTGATATACATACGAACGGAAATGTTTTTCTGGGATTCATCCCGTGGGATGTACATACGAACGGAAACGATTGGGTTTCGATGCCTCGCCCGATCGCACACGAGCTCATTTTGCCCCCGCCTGTGTGGCCTGAGGGCCTATCCCCGACGGTTTCTGGGTCGTGTGGGAAGGACCCCCTATCGCACACACTCACTAGGCGACGGTTTAAAACTCTGTCGCGGAAAGGGGGTAAAAAACGTTTGTATAGCACGTCTCTGCACCAATGTGTGTTTAAAAAAACATTTTTAGAAGTGGGGGAGAAGAATACGAGAGGCAAATGGCAAATAAAGTAAATGCAAGGAGATGAAAGTTTACGCGTAGGTACTTGATAGATGTTGATGATGTCTCCCCAGCAACGGTGCCAAAAATTCTTCCTGATTGCTTGTATCTGCGTTGGTAATTCCCCGAAGAGGAGAGGATGCACCACAACAAAGGTAAGTATTTCCCTCAGTTATGAAACCAAGGTTATCAACAAAGGTAAGAGGGAGAACCAAGCAACACTATGTAAACAACAACTGCACACAAACAACAAATACTTGCAACCCAGCGCGTGATAAATAGATCTAACTAAAACACAAAAGAAAATAAATAAAGAAAAAGTGCAACAAGTTAACTTTGGATTTAATATGATAGGAAATAGACCTGGGGGCCGTAGTTTCCTCTAGAGGCTTCTCTCAAGAAAATAGCATACGGCGGGTAAACAAATTACTCTTGGGCAATTGATAGAAAAACAAATAATCATGACGATATCCAAGGCAATGATCATGTATATAGGCATCACATCCAAGATTAGTAGACCGACTCCTGCCTGCACTACTACTATTATTCCACACATCGACCGCTATCCACCATGCATCTAGTGTATTAAGTTCATGGAAAAATGGAGTAATGCAATAAGAACGATGGCATGATGTAGACAAGAGAAACTCATGTATGAATAAACCCCATCTTGTTACCTTTAATAGAAATGATACATGCATGTCATGTCTCTTTCTGTCACTAAGATTGAGCACCGCAAGATCGAACCCATCACAAAGCACCTCTTCCCATGGCAAGAAAAATCAATCTAGTTGGCGAAACCAAACCAAAATTTCGGAGAAGAAATACGAGGCTAACAATCATGCATATAAGAGTTCAGCAAAGACTCAAATAATATTCATGGATAGAACTGATCATAAACCCACAATTCATCGGATCCCAACAAACACACCGCACAAAGGAGTTACATCAAATAGATCTCCAAGAACATCGAGGAGAACATTGTATTGAAGATCAAAAAGAGAGAACAAGCCATCTAGCTACTAGCTACGGACCCGTAGGTCTGTGGCAAACTACTCACGCATCATCGGAGGGGCAGCAAGGATGATGAAGAACCCCTCTGTGATCGTTGCCCCCTCCGGCAGAGTGCCGGAAAAGGCCTCTAGATTGGATCTCGTGGTTCTGGAACTTGCGGCGGCTGGAAAAGTGTTTTGTTGACTCCCCTAGGGTTTTTGGGATTTTAGAGTATTTATATAGGTGGAGGTAGGTCAGGATGCTTCTCGCGGGATCCACTACCCACTAGGGCGCGCCTGGCCCCCCTGGCGCGCCCTCGTGCCTAGTCGGCCCCACGGGCCTCCTCCCATGTGCTCCTTTAGCTCCCTGGGTGTCTTCTGGGTAGAAAAATAATCTCCAAAAAGTTTTGTTGCATTTGGACTTCGTAGGTATTGATATTCTGCAAATTAAAAACAAGTAAAAAAACTGGCACTGGGCACTATGTCAATAGGTTAGTCCCAAAAAATGATATAAAGTTGCTAGTAAATGAATATAAAACATCCAAGATTGATAATATAACATCATGAAACAATCAAAAAGTATAGATACGTTGGAGACGTATCATGCCCAACCATGGGCCCGCTCGGTCAAAGTTGTGCATTGGAAATTTGAACATCACACAACACCCTTTTCATTCATATATATTTGGGCCACATGCTAGTGTGGTTGTCTTCTGACCCTAACGTTGTTTTGCTGCCAAATTGTGCTATATATGAAGACTTGCATGATGCTCAGCGGACACGGGTGCACTGGCTTAACCATGTGCAATGCTAGTGCGCTGTGAAATCACCACGACTGCGCAAGTGCGGGCAAGGGTGGAGGTACTGGCTTAACCATGTGTGATGCTAGTGTGCTGTGAAATCACCACAATTGCGCAAGCATGAGCAAGGGTACGGTAGTGGCTTAACCGTGTGCGATGCTACTGCGCTGTAAAATCACCACCTGCGCAAGCTAAAGGCGGGTAGTTTATTTAGGATGAATTCCACGTCTACGTATGAAAATTAGGACGAACCGTGTGCGATAGACCAACTAGCTAGAAATCTAAAAACAAACTACCCGCCTTGAGCGATGCAAAAATCGGCGGTTTTGCCGCTTTTCCTTATTATCATACACACATATTCTTATTGGACCGTGTGCAATCTTGGGTGCCCCCGCCCCACATCAATTCCTTTACCCAAATTTTAGTAGCCGCGGTATTTCAACCGTCACCCCCTCTCCTCCACCATCGACATTATAGTAAAATTCCAGTAGCCGAGGCATTTGAACCATCGCCCTCCCTCGTCCACCACCATGTCCATTCACCATTACTAAAATTTCAGAAGCCGCAGCATATCCTCAAACACCACCCCGCCCCCTCCATAGTCCCCCTGCTCGAACCCTAGCTCGCCGCCACCGCCAATCCCTGCCGGTCCGCCCGTGCCTCCTAGCTTAGATAATAAAGTTCAGGTTACCTAGTGATTCCCATACCGTCGCCCCTCTCTGAGTTTTTAGATGAGGCCCGTGGTGTCCCTCCCTGCTACATCCCCTACTCCAGAGAGTCGCAACCTAAGGTCGACCACGTATCCAGGGGAGCCCGACGAGCGTTCGGCCAAAAAGAGGTTGATCATGGCCTCTCTAGCGAACGTTGGTGAGGTGGCCGCCGTTCGTCCCGACCTATCAATACCGGAGCAACACCTCGCCGCGAAAGCCGGCGAGGAGATTGACTATGTTGCCATGCCGAAGGCTTCACGTCAGCGGGCTAGCGTATTACTGTCAGGAAAGCTGGCTACGACATCAAGCTCGTCGAAAATGACGGCTTCACGCGAGCCATGTCACAGGTGAAGTGGTCCATCCCCAACCCCTCGGGTTCAACTGCCATTGATCTCTTGAAGTCCCTCCGCGACGCGGTCAAGGATTTGCGATCCTTGTACACCGTCAAGCCCATTTTTTCATTTCTGAAGGACACGTTCTACGACGGCGGCCTTATCCTCAATTGCCAAGTCACATCTCATCGACCACGACCATGGGGAGGGCACCCACAGAGGGTCTTCCAAGGTGAAACTGCCCATCTGCAACATCAGGGAGCACACCATGGGTCTGTGCTCTTCCAACTAGAAGGATCCCGTCCATGACAAGTGAGGCAACATCCTATCAGCAAATCTTACTTTTTCTAGCTAGCCAACCCATAACCTTTGTTGTAGTAGCTTTTGCCATGCGGTGTTTTAATTGTGTTGTGTTTAATTATTTCAGTTATGCAAAAATGTAATGTTCAATAGGGCTATGTGATGTTTAAGTATGAATTGTCCACTTCAGTTTCACAAATGGCTACATTTGGTTGTTTATAGTGAGTAGATGCCTTCTTTACCCGTATTTGGTTGTTAGGTTGGTTGCGGTTGTAACATCCCAATTTTCAATTTGGATGCTATACATAGGTCATCATATGCATATCATATTTTATTTGCATTTTGGTTGTGATCCTAGAAATCTTAAGCAACTCAAGGACCAAGGAGAGAGTTGGAGGTTTCACATATTTTCATATTTGAAATTTTCTCAGATTTGAAAAGAGGATCAATTTGGTTTTAATATTTTTCTCTCCATTTATTTCCAATATTAAAAATAAAAGAGAGAAGATAATATGACTTCTTCAAAAGATAGGAATATTGGAGAATAAATTTTTAAAATCAAATTTATATTATTATTTGAATTTTATTTGCTATTTCATTTGAATTAGAAAAATATGCATTTTTGAAAATTTCATTTTTAGGCCAGAAAAATGTTCAGTTTATTCTAAATATTAGGTTTAGACGGTGAAAATTGTTTCTGGTATTTTTAGAATATTTTTTTATATTTTATTAGGATTTTTCTTCGGGTGGATTTTTTAAATAATCTTCTTCCCGTCAGACTGGGCCGAAGGCCCAGCCGAGCAGGCCGGCCCGCCTGCGCGCCGCCTTCCTCCGGCACGAGGAGTCTGCGCCGCCGCCGCCATTCGAATCCGGTCGGGGCACGCCTCCCGAGGCCGACCCCGACCCGGCGCCCCCTTCCCCAAGCAGCCCCCTCCTATAAGTACCGCCGCCTCCACCCCGCCCCGAGCCGCCACCGCCACCCTGCGCCCGCGCCACCGTCGCCGCAAGCCGCCGCCTCGCCGGACTCGCCGGATCCCGCCACCGCCGACCGCCGATTTTTCGCCGGTTTTAGGTATAAAATCTAGATCAGTTTTTTTTAGGGTTTCGTCGGTTTACTTCGGTTTTCTTGGTTTTTACGTTCAGATCTAATTTGTGGACGTTCGTCCGTTAATCCGCAGTAGCGAACAATGTTCATTAGTTTGGTTCTGTTAGCGAACGTTCGTTCCGTAGATTTTTCATTTTCAGTTTATTTTCGGCCAGGGATATATTTGCGATTATTTTATCACAGATTAGTCCCTGGTCTTCAAACCCTCATAACTTTTTGCTCGATTGTCCAAATCCAGTGAAACCAATGCCAAAGTCTTCGTCTCGAACCCCTCTTTCCAGTTAACAAACTTGAACATGATTTTGACAATTTAAAATTTGGTTTCAAGCAGATTTGAATTTCGAACTTCTTTTGATCGTAGTTTGAGTTTCGTAGCTCCGATTTGATTGATTCTTTTTGCAAATCGAAGCTCTTCAGTTGAACTTTCAGATTGGATCATTTCTTTTGAGTTTTACCCTTGCATCTTATGCTTGAGTGCTTATGTATGTTATTGTTTGTTTATGATAGAGTTTCCGGAGTGCGAAGCATGCTACTACGAGTCACTAGGGTTTTCAGATCGTCAGCAAGGCAAGTAACACTTTGATCATACCCTTTATTACCCAATTTTTATGCATTAGTTTTCAATCCTAAAACACTGCATGGTTAGGACTTGAATACTTGTGGGTGTTGCGAAGTAGTTGATGAGGTAGAACCTTTTTTCTTTAATTCAAACCCTGGGAGTTACTTCTACGTTATGCTTATACTGCTATGCTATGGTCGTAGACGTGGTTTGGGTTTTGAGTGATCCATGACAGTTGTGAGAGATTTAATTAATGGTTAAACTTAAGGTGGTTATTTAATACACATCTGGGTGGATTGGTTGAGGCACCCTGGAGCACCCAGTGGTTGTCTGCGCACCTGGAGCAATCCAGCATTGTCCTGGGATATCCCGGAGTACCCGTGTGATCATCCTACGGTTTGCCACCCAGGCTCAAAGGGATCATAAGATTATTCATGGTGGAAACTTCCGTGTGCAGCCACAAGCCATTATGGGCTCTGGCATAGTTGAGTATGTTGTGTGACCTCTTTCAGTGGTAGGCTAGCAGATATAGGGGATGTAGGTGGTACTGTCTACCCAGAGTAAAGAGTTAATGCTTCTGAAAGACTGTGTCTCGGTCATCCGTTTCTCAAACATCATGTAGTGCAAGGAATCCAACAGAGGAGATCGAGTCTTGTGGGGACAAGTGCGCAAACCTCTGTAGAGTGTACACACTAATCATGGTTAGCCGTGTCCCCGGTTATGGACATCTTGAGTGTCTGGTACTTGAATTATTGATTTGATCTCATCACTTTACTTAATTAATTTGTTGGGTTGATGACTATTAATTCGGGATTGAGTTGGAGGAACCTTCTCAATATTTTCAACAAACTTGGTAGTTAAATAAAATATATTCCTTTGTTGTAGGAAAAAACTAGCTTTTCTGCAAGTATTAACCATAGAGCCTCCACCAGCCAAATATGCATATAGTTAGAGCTGTCTCATGTTCATTGCTCTATAGTGTTATTTTGCCAGCATATTCCATGTGCTGACCTGTTTCGGGATACAACGTATTATGTTGCAGAGTTTTCAGATGAAGAGTAAGGTGCGCTAGGTCGTTGTTGTGCACTCAGCTATGCCGTTGGAGTTGGACTCAATACCTTCCGAAGCTTCCGTTGTTATCTTATTTAGATGGCCTTCAGCCATATTATTGTAATAGTCTTCTTTTGAGACATTCGATGTGATAAGTGTGTGATTGAACTCTGTTATAAATCCTTCAAGTACTATGTGTGTCAGCATTTCCGATCCAGGGATGACACTTATACACAGAGATTTGACCGTCTAAGGTCGGATCGCTACAAGATGGTATCAGAGCACACGGTGACTGTTGGACGCGACCACTAAGATAGGCCATAGGACCCCTCCTCTACTCATTTCTGACTCTTCTCCATTTTCTACTCTATAGATGGCGGACCCAAGGAACAAGTTTGCTCTACCGGATGAAAACACCCCTTTCGGATGACACTTGAAGGAAGGCACTAAGTACCTGAGCATCGGAATACCCAGCTTCACCGGGACCTACACCGCCACTCTACCTGAAGAAGAGCGTTGGACGATTCGAGTTCATGTTCCAGGAAGGACATTCACGCTAGTTACTGAGCCCATAGAGTTTTCCTTTGATGCACCCACCTGGAGTCTAGGAAAGAGCATGGCAGCTCACATTGCCATGGGACGTATCAGCGAAGTTTACCACAAGGATCTTAAGGACACCATCTACTAGATATGTGGGCGCCGAGATGAGCAATGGGAGATGATTTGCACCAGGAGGGACAAGTCAATTGCAGCATACATCCAGGAGTTAAACCAGCACATTCTTCGTCAGGAGAACCAAATGTGCGCCAACATGCTAGATCTTAAGAAGGTGATGACCAGGAACATGGAGCTTGAAGAGGAACTCAAGTCTACACGTGATGGATATGAGGAAATTGCTGTGTTACTGGAGAAGAATGAAGACCTGAAGAAGAAGCTAGGAATATTCATGGGAGATCCCGCACCTGAGGAGGACATCCATTCTGAAGACTACATCATCATTGACGACACCGACTCCGACCCCGACAGTAGTGATGATGATTACGAAGACGTAGCTGGAGCGGATATCATGGAGTCTTCCACCGATCAAAATTTCTAGTCGACCACCATATTATCAGTAGTATTTCCCCATGTATATAGTAATAGTCCGAGTATTTGGTAGCGGTAGTTAGATCGATTGTATGCCCTTGTTTCAATTGAGTGGTGTGATATGAATGTGTTTGTCTCATGTGCATATGGGTAGTGATTTCTCTTTAGACCTCACTCTATTCTAATCTCTCCCCTCTAAAAACCTATCAGATGCCTTCGAGACGTGACCCCGGATTTGTCTTCCCACCGGAGCTCACTCAGTTGATCCAACAGTAGAATGCCTTGATGCAGCTATTAGTCCAGAACCAAGGAAACAACAACAACAGCAACAACAACAACCCACCACCACCACCTCCAGTTGACAGCTTAGCCCGTTTTCTGAGGTTGAACCCGCTGGTGTTTTCCAGTAGCACCGAGTCGATTGTTGCCGACGACTGGCTCCGCAGGATTGGAAGGGAGCTGACCACCGCAGGTTACACAAATGCTGAGAAGGTGTGCTTTGCCGCACACCAACTGGATGGACCCGCAGCCTCATGGTGGGAGAATTACACCGCCACTTTCCCCATAGCCAATGTCACTTGGGATCAGTTTCAGCAAGCTTTTTGCACCGCACATGTCTCAGCTGGAGCAATGAGTATGAAGAAGTGTGAGTTTCACAACTTACACCAGGGAAATCGTACTATGGGGCAGTACGTGGATGAGTTTAGCAAGTTAGCCCGTTATGCCCCAGATGATGTGGCCACAGATGCCGCGAAGCAGGAGAAGTTTATGGAAGGGCTAAATGATGAGCTGAGCATGCATTTGACGGTGGCAACATTTGCTAACTACCAGGAGTTGGTAGACAGGGCCCTCATGATTGAAGGCAAGCAGCAGCAGATAGAGAGCCGCAAAAGGAAGTATGGACAGGGGAAGTATAATTCTGGAGCTCAACAGAAGCCTCGTTTTACCCTGAACTCGGGAGGACATACCCATCATAACCATGGAGGCCAGACGCACATTGGAGGTAGTTTGCATAACCATAGTGGCCCCAACAATGGAAATGGGAATGGAGGA
This sequence comes from Triticum aestivum, assembly GCF_018294505.1. Taxonomy (NCBI): domain Eukaryota; kingdom Viridiplantae; phylum Streptophyta; class Magnoliopsida; order Poales; family Poaceae; genus Triticum; species Triticum aestivum. The sequence goes on along the minus strand of NC_057805.1, from coordinate 307,989,199 downwards.
AACAACGGACAGAACCGTTCCAACCCAGCAACACTCGCCAGGAAGGATCTAAGTCACATTACTTGTTTCAACTGCGGGAAGACTGGACACTAAGCCACCGAATGTCCTGAAGCAAAAAATGGAAATGGCAATGGAAGCTCTGGGAAGAAGCCAAACCCTTTCACCAGAGGTCAGGTGAACCACATCAACGTGGAGGAGGTTGAAGAACAGCTGGACGCAGTGATCGGTAAGTTTTTGATTAAGTCATTTACCGCTCTCGTTCTTTTTGACACTGGTGCATCGCATTCATGCATATCAAGGGGATTTGTGGACAAGTTTAAGTTGCCAACCCTAGCCCTTAGGTCACCCATGTTAGTAAGCTCGCCAGGAGCGGAGTATATGGCCAGCCGATGGTGCGATCGGTTACCCTTAACCATTGGTAGTCATGTTTTCCCCTCAGACCTAATAATTTTTGAGTCACAAGGATTGGATATAATACTAGGCATGGATTGGCTATCGAAGTATGGAGGAAACATTGATTGTGCTAGTAAGTCAATTCTGCTCACCACCCCGGAGGGAAACATGATCAAGTATGTATCTAGGCATGCGCCAAGGAGGACCCAAGTAAATTCCATCTCATGAGTTGTTCAGGAAGAAGTGCCTGTTGTGAAGGATTACCCGGATGAATTTTCAGAGGAATTACCAGGCATGCCACCAAATCGAGATATAGAGTTTTTAATAGAGTTGTTTGTTAGAAATATGCCCTAGAGACAATAATAAATTGGTTATTATTATATTTCCTTGTTCATGATAATCGTTTATTATCCATGCTAAAATTGTATTGATAGGAAACTCAGATACATGTGTGGATACATAGACAACACCATGTCCCTAGTAAGCCTCTAGTTGACTAGCTCGTTGATCAATAGATGGTTACGGTTTCCTGACCATGGACATTGGATGTCGTTGATAACGGGATCACATCATTAGGAGAATGATGTGATGGACAAGACCCAATCCTAAGCCTAGCACAAGATCGTGTAGTTCGTTTGCTAAGAGCTTTTCTAATGTCAAGTATCATTTCCTTAGACCATGAGATTGTGCAACTCCCGGATACCGTAGGAATGCTTTGGGTGTACCAAACGTCACAACGTAACTGGGTGGCCATAAAGGTGCACTACAGGTATCTCCGAAAGTGTCTGTTGGGTTGGCACGAATCGAGACTGGGATTTGTCACTCCGTGTAAACGGAGAGGTATCTCTGGGCCCACTCGGTAGGACATCATCATAATGTGCACAATGTGACCAAGGAGTTGATCACGGGATGCTGTGTTACGGAACGAGTAAAGAGACTTGCCGGTAACGAGATTGAACAAGGTATCGGGATACCGACGATCGAATCTCGGGCAAGTACTATACCGGTAGACAAAGGGAATTGTATACGGGATTGATTGAATCCTTGATATCGTGGTTCATCCGATGAGATCATCGTGGAACATGTGGGAGCCAACATGGGTATCCAGATCCCGCTATTGGTTATTGGCCGGAGAACGTCTCGGTCATGTCTGCATGGTTCCCGAACCCGTAGGGTCTACACACTTAAGGTTCGATGACGCTAGGGTTATAGGCAATAGATATACGTGGTTACCGAATCTTGTTCGGAGTCCCAGATGAGATCCCGGACGTCATGAGGAGTTCCGGAATGGTCTGGAGGTAAAGATTTATATATGGAAAGTCCCGTTTTGGCCACCGGAAGAGTTTCGGGCGTCACCGGTAATGTACCGGGACCACCGAAGGGTTCCGGGGGTCCACCGGGAGGGGCCACCAACCCCGGAGGCCTGCGTGGGCCAAGTGTGGGAAGGGACCAGCCCCTAGGTGGGCTGGTGTGCCTCCCACAAGAGGCCCAAGGCGCAGGGAAGGGGGAGGGGGGAAACCCTAGGCTCAGATGGGCCTAAGGCCCACCTAGGGTGCACCCCCCTCTCTCCCCCTTTGGCCGCCCCCTAGATGCATCTAGGGCTGGCCGCACCCCTTGGGGGGAACCCTAGATGGGGGCGCAGCCCCTCCCCCTCCCCTATATATAGTGGGGGTTTTGGGGCTGCCAGAGACATGAGTCTTCCTCTCTCTTTGGCGCAGCCCTACCCCCCTCCCTCCTCGTCTCTCGCAGTGCTTGGCGAAGCCTTGCTAGAGTGCCACACTCCTCCATCACCACCATGCTGTTGTGCTGCTGCTGGACAGAGTCTTCCCCAACCTCTCCCTCTCTCCTTGCTGGATCAAGGCGTGGGAGACGTCACCGGGCTGCATGTGTGTTGAACGCGGAGGCGCCGTGGTTCGGCGCTTAGATCGGAATCAACCGCGATCTGAATCGCTACGAGTACGACTCCTTCATCCGCGTTCTTGCAACGCTTCCGCTTAGCGATCTACAATGGTATGTAGATGCACTCCCCTTCCCCTCGGTGCTAGATTACTCCATAGATTGATCTTGGTGATGCGTAGAAAATTTTGAATTTCTTCTACTTTCCCCAATAGTGGCATCATGATCTAGGTCTATGCGTAGTTTCTATGCACGAGTAGAACACAAAGTAGTTGTGGGCGTCGATTTTGTCAATTTACTTGTCGTTACTAGTCTTATCTTGATTCGGCGGCATCGTGCGATGAAGCGGCCCGGACCGACCTTACACGTACACTTACGTGAGACATGTTCCACCGACTGGCATGCACTAGTTGCATAAGGTGGCTAGCGGGTGTCTGTCTCTCCCACTTTAGTCGGATCGGATTCAATGAAAAGGGTCCTTATGAAGGGTAAATAGAAATTGGCATATCACGTTGTGGTTTTTGCGTAGGTAAGAAACGTTCTTGCTAGAAACCCATAGCAGCCACGTAAAACATGCAACAACAATTAGAGGACGTCTAACTTGTTTTTGCAGGGTATGCTATGTGATGTGATATGGCCAAAAGGATGTGATGAATTATATATGTGATGTATGAGATTGATCATGTTCTTGTAATAGGAATCACGACTTGCATGTCGATGAGTATGACAACCGGCAGGAGCCATAGGAGTTGTCTTAATTTATTGTATGACCTGCGTGTCAATGAAAACGCCATGTAATTACTTTACTTTATTGCTAACCGTTAGCCATAGTAGTAGAAGTAATAGTTGGCGAGACAACTTCATGAAGACACGATGATGGAGATCATGATGATGGAGATCATGGTGTCATGCCGGTGACGAAGGTGATCATGCCGCGCCTCGAAGATGGAGATCAAAGGCGCAAGATGATATTGGCCATATCACGTCACTTTATGATTTGCATGTGATGTTTGTCATGTTTACATCTTATTTGCTTAGAACGACGGTAGCATAAATAAGATGATCCCTCACTAAAATTTCAAGAGACGTGTTCCCCCTAACTGTGCACCGTTGCGAAGGTTCGTTGTTTCGAAGCACCACGTGATGATCGGGTGTGATAGATTCTAACGTTCGAATACAACGGGTGTTGACGAGCCTAGCATGTACAGACATGGCCTCGGAACACATGCGAAACACTTAGGTTGACTTGACGAGCCTAGCATGTACAGACATGGCCTCGGAACACAAGAGATCGAAAGGTCGAACATGAGTCGTATAGTAGATGCGATCAACATGGAGATGTTCACCGATGATGACTAGTCCGTCTCACGTGATGATCGGACACGGCCTAGTTTGACTCGGATCATGTATCACTTAGATGACTAGAGGGATGTCTATCTGAGTGGGAGTTCATTAAATAATCAGATGAACTTAATTATCATGAACATAGTCAAAAGGTCTTTGCAAATTATGTCATAGCTTACGCTTTAGTTCTACTGTTTAAGATATGTTCCTAGAGAAAATTTAGTTGAAAGTTGATAGTAGCAATTATGCGGACTGGGTCCGTAAACTGAGGATTGTCCTCAATGCTGCACAGAAGGCTTATGTCCTTAATGCACCGCTCGGTGTGCTGAACCTCGAGCGTCGTCTGTAGATGTTACGAAACATCTGACGTACACGTTTTGATGACTACGTGATAGTTCAGTCCGTAATGCTAATGGTTTAGAATTGTGGCACCAAAGACGTTTTTGAAACGTCGCAGAACATATGAGATGTTCCGAAGACTGAAATTGGGATTTCAGACTAGTGCCCACGTCAAGAGGTATGAGACCTCTGACAAGTTTCTTAAGCCAGCAAACTAAGGGAGAAAAGCTCAATCGTTGAGCATGTGCTCAGATTGTCTGAGTACTACAATCACTTGAATCGAGTGGGAGTTAATCTTCCAGATGAGATAGTGATGGTTCTCCATAGTCACTGCCACCAAGCTATTAGAGCTTCGTGATGAACTATAACATATCAGGGATAGATATGATGATCCTTGAGCTATTCGCGATGTTTGACACCGCGAAAGTAGAAATCAAATAGGAGCATCAATTGTTGATGGTTAGTAAAACCACTAGTTTCAAGAAGGGCAAGGGCAAAAGGGATACTTCATGAAACAACAAATCATTTGCTGCTCTAGTGAAGAATCCCAAGGTTGAACCCAAACCCGAGACTAAGTGCTTCTGTAATGAGGGGAACGGTCACTGAAGCAGAACTACCCTAGATACTTGGTAGATGAGAAGGCAGGCAAGGTCGACAGAAGTATATTGGATATACATTATATGAATGTGTACTTTACTAGTACTCCTAGCAGCACCAGGGTATTAGATACCGGTTCGGTTGCTAAGTGTTAGTAACTCGAAATAAAAGCTGCGGAATAAACGGAGACTAGCTAAAGGTGAGATGACGATATGTGTTGGAAGTGTTTCCAAGGTTGATGTGATCAAGCATCGCATGCTCCCTCTACCATCGAGATTGGTGTTAAACCTAAATAATTGTTATTTGGTGTTTGCATTGAGCATAAACATGATTGGATTATGTTTATCGCAATACGATTATTCATTTAAGGAGAATAATGGTTACTCTGTTTATTTGAATAATACCTTCAATGGTCTTGCACCTAAAATGAATCTCGATCGCAGTGATACACATGTTCGCGCCAAAAGATATAAAATAGTAATGATAGTACCACATACTTGTGGCACTGCCATTTGAGTCATATTGGTATAGAAAGCATGAAGAAGCTCCATGTAGATGGATCTTTGGACTCACTCGTTTTTGAAAATATTGAGACATGCGAACCATGTCTATTGGTATATATGCATGAAGAAACTCCATGCAGATGGATCGTTTGGACTCACTTGATTTTGAATCACTTGAGACATGCAAATCATACCACATGGGCAAGATGGCTGAAAGGCCTCGTTTTCAGTAAGATGGAACAAGAGAGCAACTTGTTGGAAGTAATACATTTTGATGTGTGCAGTCCAATGAGTGCTGAGGCATGCAGTGGATATCGTTGTGTTCTTACTTCACAGATGATTTGAGTAGATGCTGAGTGTATTTACTTGATGAAACACAAGTCTGAATTATTGAAAGGTTCAAGTAATTTCAGAGTGAAGTTGAATATCGTCGTGACAAGAGGATAAAATGTCTGTGATATAATCATAGAGATGAGTATCTGAGTTACGAGTTTGGCACACAATTAAGAAATTGTGGAAATTGTTTCACGACTAATACCGCTTGGAGCATCATAGTGTGATGGTGTGTCCGAACATCATAACTGCACCCTATTGGATATGGTGCATACCATGATGTATCTTATCGAATTACAACTATCGTTTATGGGTTAGGCATTAGAGACAACCGCATTCACTTTAAATAGGGCACCACGCAATTCCGTTGAGATGACACCGTATGAACTATGGTTTAGAAACCTAAGCTGTCGTTTCTTAAAAGTTTGGGGCTGCGACGCTTATGTGAAAAAGGTTTCAGGCTGATAAGCACGAACCCAAAGCGGATAAATGCATCTTCATAGAATACCCAAAACAGTTGGGTATACCTCCTATTTCAGATCTGGAAGCAAAAGTGATTGTTTCTAGAAATGGGTCCTTTCTCGAGAAAAAGTTTCTCTCGAAAGAATTGAGTGGGAGGATGGTGGAGACTTGATGAGGTTATTGAACCATGACTTCAACTAGTGTGTAGCAGGGCACAGGAAGTTGTTCCTGTGGCACCTACACCAATTGAAGTGGAAGCTTATGATAGTGATCATGAAACTTCGGATCAAGTCACTACCAAACCTCATAGGTCGATAAGGATGCGTACTACTTCGAGTGGTACGTAATCCTGTCTTGGAAGTCATGTTGCTAGACAAAAATGAACCTACGAGCTATGGAGAAGCGATGGTGGGCCCGGATTCCGGCGAATGGCTCGAGGCCATAAAATCCGAGAGAGGATCCATGTATAAAACAAGGTATAGACTTTGGAAGAACTACTTGATGGTCCTAAGGCTGTTGGGTGCAGATGGATTTTAAAAGGAAGACAGACAATAATGGTAAGTGTCACCATTAAGAAAGCTCGACTTGTCGTTAAGATGTTTTCCGACAAGTTCAAGGAGTTGACTACGATGAGATTTTTCTCACTCGTAGCGATGCTAAGAGTCTGTTGGAATTGTATTAGCAGTTACTGCATTATTTATGAAATCTTGCAGATAGGATGTCAAAACACTGTTTCCTCGACGATTTTCTAGAGGAAAGGTTGTATGTGATACAACCAGAAGGTTTTGTCAATCCTGAAAGATGCTAACAAGTATGCAATGCTCCAGCAATCCTTCTAAGGACTGGAGTAAGCATCTCGGAGTTGGAATGTACGCTTTGATGAGATGATCAAAGATTTTGGGTTTATACAAAGTTTATGAGAAACTTGTATTTCCAAAGAAGTGAGTGGGAGCACTATGGAATTTCTGATGAGTATATGTTGTTGACATATTGTTGATCAGAGATGATGTAGAATTTCTGGAAAGCATACAGGGTTATTTGAAAAGTGTTTTTCAATGGAAAACCTGTATTAAGCTACTTGAACATCGAGCATCAAGATCTATAAGGATAGATCAAAAATGCTTAATAGTACTTTCAAATGAATACATACCGTGACAAGTTTTTGAAGGAGTTCAAAATAGATCAGCAAAGAAGGAGTTCTTGGCTGTGTTACAAGGTGTGAGTATTGAGTAAGACTCAAGACCTGACCACAGCAGAAGAGAGAGAAAGGACGAAGGTCGTCCCCTATGCTTTAGACGTAGGCTCTACAGTATGCTATGCTGTGTACCGCACATGAAGTGTGCCTTGCCATGAGTTAGCCAAGGGGTACAATAGTGATCCGGGAATGGATCACATGACAGTGGTCAAACTTATCCTTAGTATCTAGTGGACTAAGGAATTTTCTCGATTATGGAGGTGGAAAAGGAGTTCGTCGTAAAGGGTTACGTCGACGCAAACTTTGACACTAATCCGGATGACTCTGAGTACTAAACCGGATTCGTATAGTAGAGCAGTTATTTGGAATAGCTCCAAGTAGCGCGTGGTAGCTGCATCTACAAGATGACATAGATATTCGTAAATCACACACGGATCTGAAAGGTTCAGACCCGTTGACTAATAACCTCTCTCACAAGCGAGATATGAACAAACCCCATGGGTGTTGGATTCATTACAATCACATGGTGATGTGAACTAGATTATTGACTCTAGTAAACTCTTGGGTATTAATCACATGGCGATGTGAACTAGATTATTGACTCTAGTGCAAGTGGGAGACTGTTAGAAATATGCCCTAGAGGCAATAATAAATTGGTTATTATTATATTTCCTTGTTCATGATAATCGTTTATTATCCATGCTAAAATTGTATTGATAGGAAACTCAGATACATGTGTGGATACATAGACAACACCATGTCCCTAGTAAGCCTCTAGTTGACTAGCTCGTTGATCAATAGATGGTTACGGTTTCCTGACCATGGACATTGGATGTCGTTGATAACGGGATCACATCATTAGGAGAATGATGTGATGGACAAGACCCAATCCTAAGCCTAGCACAAGATCGTGTAGTTCGTTTGCTAAGAGCTTTTCTAATGTCAAGTATCATTTCCATAGACCATGAGATTGTGCAACTCCCAGATACCGTAGGAATGCTTTGGGTGTACCAAACGTCACAACGTATCTGGGTGGCTATAAAGGTGCACTACAGGTATCTCCGAAAGTGTCTGTGGGTTTGGCACGAATCGAGACTGGGATTTGTAACTCCGTGTAAACGGAGAGGTATCTCTGGGCCCACTCGGTAGGACATCATCATAATGTGCACAATGTGACCAAGGAGTTGATCACGGGATGATGTGTTAGGGAATGAGTAAAGAGACTTGCCGGTAACGAGATTGAACAAGGTATCGGGATACTGACGATCGAATCTCGGGCAAGTACTATACCGGTAGACAAAGGGAATTGTATACGGGATTGATTGAATCCTTGACATCATGGTTCATCCGATGAGATCATCGTGGAACATGTGGGAGCCAACATGGGTATCCAGATCCCGCTGTTGGTTATTGGCCGGAGAACGTCTCGGTCATGTCTGCATGGTTCCCGAACCCGTAGGGTCTACACACTTAAGGTTCGATGACGCTAGGGTTATAGGGAATAGATATACGTGGTTACCGAATGTTGTTCGGAGTCCCGGATGAGATCCCGGACGTCATGAGGAGTTCCGGAATGGTCCGGAGGTAAAGATATATATATGGGAAGTCCCGTTTTGGCCATCGGAAGAGTTTCGGGCGTCACCGGTAATGTACCGGGACCACCGGAGGGTTCCGGGGGTCCACCGGGAGGGGCCACCAACCCCGGAGGCCTGCGTGGGCCAAGTGTGGGAAGGGACCAGCCCCTAGGTGGGCTGGTGCGCCTCCCACAAGAGGCCCAAGGCGCAGGGAAGGGGGAAGGGGGGAAACCCTAGGCTCAGATGGGCCTAAGGCCCACCTAGGGTGCGCCCCCCTCTCTCCCCCTCTGGCCGCCCCCCTAGATGCATCTAGGGCTGGCCGCACCCCTTGCGGGGGAACCCTAGATGGGGGCGCAGCCCCTCCCCCTCCCCTATATATAGTGGGGGTTTTGGGGCTGCCAGATACATGAGTCTTCCTCTCTCTTTGGCGCAGCCCTACCCCCCTCCCTCCTCGTCTGTCGCAGTGCTTGGCGAAGCCCTGCTGGAGTTCCACACTCCTCCATCACCACCATGCCGTTGTTCTGCTGCTGGATGGAGTCTTCCCCAACCTCTCCCTCTCTCCTTGCTGGATCAAGGCGTGGGAGACGTCACCGGGCTGCACGTGTGTTGAACGCGGAGGCGCCGTGGTTCGGCGCTTAGATCGGAATCAACCGCGATCTGAATCGCTACGAGTACGACTCCTTCATCCGCGTTCTTGCAACGCTTCCGCTTAGCGATCTACAATGGTATGTAGATGCACTCCCCTTCCCCTCAGTGCTAGATTACTCCATAGATTGATCTTGGTGATGCGTAGAAAATTTTGAATTTCTGCTACATTCCCCAACACTGTTGCCAGGCACCAGACCAATATCGAAGAGACCGTATCGGATGCCCGCAAATGATCTGGAGGAAATTAAGAAGCAGATTAAGGAGTTATTGGAGAAAGGTTACATCTGACCAAGTTCATCACCATGGGGAGCCCCAGTGCTCTTAGTTGAGAAGAAGGATGGATCTTTAAGAATGGATGTTGATTATCAGGCGTTGAATAAAGTGACGATCAAGAACAAGTACCCACTACCAATGATCAATGATTTGTTTGACCAGTTGCAAGGAGCTAAAGTATTCTCCAAGCTCGATATTCGATCAGGATACCACCAGTTGAAGATCGGAGAACATGATATACCCAAGATAGCTTTTACCACAAGGTACAGGCTATATGAGTACACGGTCATGTCTTTTGGATTGACTAATGCCCCTGCCTATTTTATAGGTATGATGAACAAGGTGTTCATGGAGTTTCTGGACAAGTTTGTTGTGGTGTTCCTTGATGATATTTTGGTGTACTCAAAGAATGAAGAGGAGCACAAGGAGCATTTGCGCTTAGTTCTCGAGAAGCTCAGAGTTTTGGTTGAAAGAAGTTGGATTTCTTGGACATGTTATAACAGGAGAAGGTATAGCAGTAGAGCCTACCAAGGTTCAGTCTGTCACTGAGTGGTTGGCACCCACCTCAGTTAGAGAGATCCGCTGTTTTCTTGGACTCGCAGGATATTACCGAAGATTCATTGAGAATTTTTCCAAAATTGCGAAGCCCATGACGGAGTTGTTGAAGAAGGACACCAAGTTCAAATGGACCGAAGATTGTGAAGCCAATTTTCAGGAGTTGAAGAAACGTTTGGTTACAGCCCCAGTGCTGATTCTTCCGGATATATGCAAGGATTTCCAAGTGTATTGCGACGCTTCTCGTTTAGGACTTGGAGGTGTACTTATGCAGGACGGAAGAGTTGTTTCATATGCTTCACGACAACTTCGACCTCACGAGTTGAATTATGCCACACATGATTTGGAGTTAGCAGCAATAGTGCATGCGCTCAAGACCTGGAGACATTTTCTTATTGGAAACCGTTGTGATGTATACACGGATCATAAGAGTTTGAAGTATATTTTTACGCAGAAGGAGCTGAATCTCAGGCAAAAGAGATGGTTGGAGCTTATAAATGATTATGATATGAAGTAGCATTATCACCCGGGAAAGGCCAATGTCGTAGCAGACGCTTTGAGCCGCAAGAGTTATGTCAATACCCTCGTAAGCGGAGGATTACCGCAGGAGTTAGTCGACGATCTCAAGGAACTCCGTTTGGAGATAGTTCCAAGGGGTTTTGTTGCAGCAATGGAAGTTCAGTCCACGTTATTGGGAAAGATTCCAGAAGCTCAGAAGGATGATAAGGAAATTGCTGAGATAAAGTTGAGGATGAGCAAAGGAAAAGCCAAGGGTTTTCGTGAGGATGAGCACGAGACTTTATGGTTTGAGGATCGGGTATATGTGCCCAATGATGCGGAAATCAGGAAGTTAATACTGCAGGAAGCTCACGACTCGCCATACTCGATTCACCCCGGAAACACCAAGATGTATTTGGATTTGAAGGAGTGTTTCTGGTGGACAGGAATGAAGAAGGATATTGCCGAGGATGTAGCAGTGTGTGATGTATGTCAGAGAGCGAAGGCAGAACATCAGAAGCCAGCCGGATTATTGCAGCCTATGCCGATACCCGAATGGAAGTGGGACAAACTTGGCATGGATTTCATCACCGGATTACCCAGGACACGATCGGGATATGATTCTATCTGGGTAGTAGTTGATCGCTTGACCAAAGTGGCCCACTTTATCCCTGTGAAAACCACCTATACGAGCGCGAAGTTGGCCAAGATATATATGACCAGGATCGTATGTCTGCATGGAGTTCTGAGGACCATCATATCAGATAGACGAACACAATTTACCTCAAAGTTTTGGAATCAGTTACACCAGACTTTGGGTACTAGGCTAGAGTCAGTACAGCCTTTCACCCACAGACAGATAAACAGACCGAGAGAGTCAATCAGATTCTGGAGGACATGTTGAGAGCTTGTGCGCTAGAATATGGATCTAGTTGGGATGACAATTTTCCTTACGCACAGTTCTCATACAACAACAGTTATCAGGCCAGTTTGAAGATGGCGCCTTTCGAAGCTTTGTATGGAAGAAGGTGCAGGACACCGTTAATGTGAGATGAAGTCGGAGACCGTCAGCTGTTTGGACCAGATTTAATCAAGGAGTCTGAAGAGAAGGTTAAGTTGATTCGTGATAGATTGAAGGTAGCTCAGTCCAGGTAGAAGAGTTATGCCGATACTAAACACAAGGAGATAGTCTATGAAGTTGGAGATAGAGCGTATCTTCGTGTGTCACCTCTGCGAGGAGTTAAACAATTTGGAGTTAAGGGAAAGTTAGCCCCGAGATTTGTAGGATCGTACCGAGTTTTGGAACGTATGGGAGAGGTGGCCTACAAGTTGGAGTTACCCGAAGGACTGTCAGGAGTTCACGATGTGTTTCACGTTTCCAAGTTGAAGAAGTGACATGCAGAGATGGCCGATATTCCTCTAAGAGATACAGTGCCCCTAGAAGCAATTCAATTGGATAGTGACCTAACCTACGAGGAGAAACCCATGAAGATTCTCGAGTTTGCCAGTCGAGTTACCCGCAGCAAGGTTATCAAGTTTTGCAAAGTTCAGTGGAGCCACCATACCGAGGAGGAGGCCACCTGGGAGTGATAAGAAGACCTACGGAAAGACCACCCACGCCTATTTTCTAGCCAGCCCAAATCTCGAGGGCGAGATTCATCTTAAGGGGGGTAGGTTTGTAACATCCCAATTTTCAATTTGGATGTTATACATAGGTCATCATATGCATATCATATTTTATTTGCATTTTGGTTGTGATCCTAGAAATCTTAAGCAACTCAAGGACCAAGGAGAGAGTTGGAGGTTTCACATATTTTCATATTTGAAATTTTCTCAAATTTGAAAAGAGGATCAATTTGGTTTTAACATTTTTCTCTCCATTTATTTCCAATATTAAAAATAAAAGAGAGAAGATAATATGACTTCTTCAAAAGAGAGGAATATTGGAGAAGAAATTTTAAAATCAAATTTATATTTTTATTTAAATTTTATTTGCTATTTTATTTGAATTAGAAAATATGCATTTTTGAAAATTGCATTTTTAGGCCAAAAAATGTTCACTTTGTTCTAAATATTAGGTTTAGACGGTGAAAATTGTTTCTGGTATTTTTAGAATATTTTTTATATTTTATTAGGATTTTTCTTCGGGAAGAATTTTAATTAATTTATTTTTTTAAAAATCTTCTTCCCGCCCGACTGGGCCAAAGGCATAGCCGAGCAGGCCGGCCCGCCTGCGCGCCGCCGTCCTCCCGCACGAGGAGTCCGCGCCGCCGCCGCCGTTCGAATCCGCCGGGGCACGCCTCCCGAGGCCGACCCCGACCCGGCGGCCCCTTCCCCAAGCAGCCCCCCTCCTATAAGTACCGCCGCCCCGCCGCCGCCTCCACCCTGCCCGGAGCCGCCGCCGCCACCCCGCGCCGCCGCCGTCGCCGTCGCCGCAAGCCGCCGCCTCACCGGAGCCCCGCCTCGCCGGACTCGCCGGATCCCGCCGCCGCCGACCGCCGATTTTTCGCCGGTTTTAGGTATAAAACCTAGATCGGATTTTTAGGGTTTCATCGGTTTACTTCGGTTTTCCTTGTTTTTTCTCGGTTTTTACGTTCAGATCTAATTTGCGGACGTTCCTCCGTTAATCCGCAGTAGCGAACAATGTTCGTTAGTTTGGTTCTGTTAGCGAACGTTCGTTCCGTAGATTTTCTTTTTCAGTTTATTTTCAGCCAGGGACCTATTCGCAATTATTTTTATCACAAATTAGTCCCTGATCTTCAAACCCTCACAACTTTTTGCTCGATTGTCCAAATCCAGTGAAACCAATGCCAAAATCTTCGTCTCGAACCCCTCTTTCCAGTTAACCAACTTGAACATGATTTTGACAATCTAAAATTTGGTTTCAAGCAGATTTGAATTTCAAACTTCTTTTGATCGTAGTTTGAGTTTTGTAGCTCCGATTTGATTGATTCTTTTTGCAAATCGAAGCTCTTCAGTTGAACTTTCAGATTGGATCTTTTCTTTTGAGTTTTACCCTTGCATATTATGCTTGAGTTCTTATGTATGTTATTGTTTGTTTACGATAGAGTTTCCGGAGTGCGAAGCGTGCTACTACGAGTCACTAGGGTTTTCAGATCGTCAGCAAGGCAAGTAACACTTTGATCATACCTCTTATTACCCAGTTTTTATGCATTAGTTTTCAATCCTCAAACACAGCATGGTTAGGACTTGAATACTTGTGGGTGTGGGGAAGTAGTTGATGAGGTAGAACCTATTGTCTTTAATTCAAACCCTGGGACTTACTTCTACGTTATGCTTATACTGCTATGCTTTGCTCGTAGATCTGGTTTGGGTTTTGAGTGATCCATGATAGTTGTGAGAGATTTAATTAATGGTTAAACTTAAGGTAGTTACTTTAATACACATTCTGGTGGATTGGTTGAGGCACCCTGGAGCACCCAGTGGTTGTCTGGGCACCTGGAGCAATCTAGCGTTGTCCTGGGATATCCCAGAGTACCCGTGTGATCATCCTACGATTTGCCACCCAGGCTCAAAGGGATCATAAGATTATTCATGCTGGAGACTTCGGTGTGCAGCCACAAGCCATTATGGGCTCTGGCATAGTTGAGTATGTTGTGTGACCTCTTTCAGTGGTAGGCTAGCAGATGTAGGGGATGTAGGTGGTACTGTCTACCCAGAGTAAAGAGTTAATGCTTTTGAGAGACTGTGTCTCGGTCATCCGTTTCTCAAACATCATGTAGTGCGAGGAATCCAATGGAGGAGATCGAGTCTTGTGGGGAAAAGTGCGCAAACCTCTGCAGAGTGTACAAACTAATCATGGTTAGCCGTGTCCCCGGTTATGGATATCTTGAGTGTCTGGTACTTGAATTATTGATTTGATCTCATCACTTTACTTAATTAATTTGTTGGGTTGATGACTATTAATTCGGGATTGAGTTGGAGGAACCTTCTCAATATTTTCAACAAACTTGGTAGTTAAATAAAATATATTCCTTGGTTGTAGGGAAAAACTAGCTTTTCTGCAAATATTAACCATAGTGCCTCCACCAGCCAAATATGCATATAGTTATAGCTGTCTCATGTTCATTGCTCTATAGTTTTATTTTGCCAGCATATTCCATGTGCTGACCTGTTTCCGGCTACAACATATTATGTTGCAGAGTTTTCAGATGAAGAGTAAGGTGCGCTAGGTGGTTGTCGGGCACTCAGCTATGCCGTTGGAGTTGATGGACTCATTACCTTCCGAAGCTTCCGCTGTTATCTTATTTAGATGGCCTTCAGCCATATTATTGTAATAGTCTTCTTTTGAGACATTCGATGTAATAAGTGTGTGATTGAACTCTGTTATATATCCTTCAAGTACTGTGTGTGTCAGCATTACCGATCCAAGGATGACACTTATACACAGAGATTTGACCGTCTGAGGTCGGATCGCTACAGCGGTGAGCATTTGTTCAGTTATCAAGCAGATGCCGTGTTTATATGTATTTGGTTGTTAGGTTGGTTGCAGTGAGCATTTGTCCAGTTTTCGAGCAGATGCCTTGTTTATCCATATTTGCTTGTTAGGTTGGTTGAAGTGAGTATTTGTCCAGTTTTCAAGGATATGCCCTGTTTATCTGTATTTGCTTGTTTGCTTGGTTGCAGTGAGCCTCTGTCCAGTTTTCAATGGCTATATTTGGTTGTTATATTGATAATTTATTCCTTATTTATTTCAGTCATTCACAATGTGATGTTCATTATGTGCAAGTCGGAACTGTGCAGCTCGATTTCATCAATACCAGTTTGAACGGCTATATTTGGTTCCAGTTATGCTTAGTGTAGTTAACACATGCCCTTTATTTCAGTTTTACACATTTATCCAGTGTGATGTTTAAGCATGAGCTACGTTCTATTCATTTTTAACAATACCAGTTTGAATTGCAATATTTGGTGGCTGTTAAGCCTGTTGTAGGTAACATTCCCTTCCATTTTATATCCGCTTTCACAACATGCTGAAACCAACACATTCAAGCTATCATTTGGAGATGATGTTGTTTACCTTGGCTATATTTGTTTGATTTTAAGGTTGCTGTACTGTTCATGCCTTTCGACTACTTATGCAGGATAACAACGGGAGTGGACATCATTTTCCGCCGAGGTTAGTTTCATCCCTCGGCTTGTACTCCCCCCATCGTTTCCTTAATCTAGTGCATATAGATCCAGGCCTGGACACTTTTTAGCTTCTAATATTTGACTTGTTGCTTGTAGCTACATGATTGCTTGTATCTGCATTGGTAATTCCCCGAAGAGGAGAGGATGATGCGGCACAACAACGGTAATTATTTCCCACAGTTATGAAACCAAGGTTATCAATCCAGTAGGAGAACCAAGCAACACTATGTAAACAACACCTGCACACAAACCACCAAAACTTGCAACCGAACGCGTAAGAGGGGTTGTCAATCCCTCCTTAGTATTGAGATAGATTGAATTGTATGAAATTGGATAAATAGATCTAGCAAAAGCACAAAATAAAATAAATAAAGAAAAAGTGCAGCAAGGTATTTTTGGATTTTAATATGATAGGAAATAGACCCGGGGGGCGTAGATTTCACTAGAGGCTTCTCTCGACAAAATAGCATACAGTGGGTAAACAAATTACTGTTGGGCAATTGATAGAAAAGCGAATAATCATGACGATATCCAAGGCAATGATCATGTATATAGGCATCACGTCCAAGATTAGTAGACCGACTCCTGCCTGCATCTACTACAATTACTCCACACATCGACTGCTATCCAACATGCTTCTAGTGTATCAAGTTCATGAAAAACAGATTAATACAATAAGAACTATGCATGATGTATACAAAATCTATTCATGTAGGAATAGAACCCATCTTTTTATCCTTAATGGAAATGATACATGTGATACGTGTCCAACGTATCTATAATTTTTGATTGTTCCATGCTATTATATTATCATTCTTGGATGTTTTACAATCATTTTATAGCAACTTTATATCATTTTTTGGGACTAACCTATTGACATAGTGCCCAGTGCCAGTTGTTGTTTTTTGCTTGTTTTTTACTTCGCAAAAAATCAATACCAAACGGAGTCCAAACGCAGTGAAACTTTTTGGAGATTTTTTTGGACCAGAAGACATCCAGTGGGCCAAAGAAGTACCAGAGGGGAGCCCCGAGGGGGGCACAACCCATTTGGGCACCCTGGTGGGTTGTGCCCACCTTGGTGGCCTCCCGCACCGCCTCTTCGCCCTATAAATCCCCAAATATTCCAGAAACCCCAGGGGAGTCGACGAAACACAATTCCAGCCACCGCAAGTTCCAGAGCCACAAGATCCAATCTAAACACCATCACGGAGGGGTTCATCATCCTCATTGGTGCCTCTCGATGATGTGTGAGTAGTTCACCATAGATCTACGGATCCGTAGGCAGTAGCTAGATGGCTTCCTCTCTTTCTCTTTTGATTCTCAATACAATGGTCTCTTGGAGATCTATTTGATGTAACTCTTTTTGCGGTGTGTTTATTGGGATCCGATGAACTTTGAGTTTATGACCAGATCTATATCCATGAATATTATTTGAGTCTTCTTTTGATCTCTTATATGCATATTGCTTATAGCCTCATATTTCTTCTTCAAATCTTTGGTTCAGTTAGGCCAACTAGATCATTTTTTCTTGCCACGGGAAGAGGTGCTTTGTGATGGGTTCGATCGTGCGGTGTTCTTTCCGAGTGACAGAAGGGGCGGCAAGACACACATGTACCGTTTCTATTAAGGATAACAAGATGGGGGCTATTCCTACATGAATAGGCCTCGTCTACATCATGTCATCGTTCTTATTGCATTACTCTGTTTCTCCATGAACTTAATACACTAGATGCATGCTGGATAGCGGTTGATGTGTGGAGTAATAGTAGTAGATGAAGGCAGGAGTCGGTCTACTAATCTTGGATGTGATGCCTATATATTGATCATTGCATGGATATCGTCATAACTATTAGATTTTGTATCAATTGCCCAACAGTAATTTGTTTACCCACCGTGTCCTATTTCTTGAGAGAAGCCACTAGTGAAATCTACGGCCCCTGGGTGTATTCTTTATTATATTTGCTTTTCGATCTATTATTTTCCTTTGAGATCTATTTTTTATTTGCTTTTGTTTTAAGATATATTATTCTAAAAACCCAAAAATACTTTGCTGCACTTTTTATTTGCATCTTTTATTTCGTGTTTTATCGAGATCTATTTATCCAATCTACACAAATTTTATCCCGTCAACTTGACAACTTCTGGCACCATTCCCGAAAGAGGGATTGACAACCCCTCATACGCGTCGGGTTGCAAGTATTTGTACTTTGTGTGCAGGTACCATTTACACAGTGTTGCTTGGTTCTTCTACTCGATTGATACCTTGGTTTCTTAACTGAGGGAAATACCTACCATAGTTGTGCTGCATCATGCCTTCCTCTTTGGGGAAATACCGACGTAGTTCAAGCGACATCAAAAGGAATTTCTGGCGCCGTTGCTGGGGAGACACCATCAACATCTATCAGGTTCCTAATCAAAAATCTCATCTCCTTGCAATTTACATTATTTTCCATTTGCCTCTCATTTTCATCTCCCCCACTTCTAAAACACTTTTACGGAAAGCACAAAAATATTTTCCTTCTTTTCGTTTGCCTTTTTCTCGTTGATCTTATGTTTGCTTGTGTTGCCATGTGACTTCTACTTTCTTGCATCTTCTCTTGCTAAAAATCTATTGATAAGGATCCTCATCCACTTGCTAATCTTTTTAAAAGATCCAATTATGATGAACCAATTGCTAGTGAATTGAGTTCGCTAGATTATCTTTATGAAGTTTTGCTTGAGAGTGGTGAATCTGAAAATTGTGATGAAGTGTTAAAAGAAGAAATTTATAAAGTGGTTCATGATAGCTCCTTGAATGAAAAGCATGGTTGCAATGATGTTATTATAAATTCTATTAATGTCAACTGCGTTAATACTATGCAAAACCCCAAGCTTGGGGATGCTAATTTTGCTACTACTTGTTGCAATAATCATGATTGGGGTGATGATTCTTATGATCTTGAAAATTTATTTAAGCCACATGATGAATATGTTTGCAATAATATTAAAATTGGGTTGCAGAGGTCATGACTTCAGTTGAGGTTAATCCCATTATTTTGGAAGAATATAAAACTTTTATGCATGTGGATCATGAAGAGAAAATTTTATATGATAGCTATATTGTTGAATATGATTGTGATCTTACATGTAATTATTATGAGAGAGGAAATTATGGTTGTAGAAATTTTCATGTTACTAGATTACATCTCGTTATGTTGAGATTGTCAATGTTTTATTTGTCTCCTATGCATATGCTAGATATTTCCTGTCTTGATAATTTGTTTGCCTATAAAATTCCTATGCATAGGAAGTATGTTAGACTTAAATGTGTTTGTCACATGTTTTATGATGCTCTCTTTGTGTTTGAATTATTATCTTTCATGTGAGCATCATCGAAATCTCGAAGCCTATCTTAATGGCTATAAAGAAAGAGCTTGTTGGGAGGCAACCCAATGAATAAAATTTATTTTTGACTTTTTCTTTCTGTTCTTGAGTGTTTGCACAATTATTCTACTATTATGATTGTGTTTTTATGTTGTAATTAGTGTTTTTGCCAAGTAAAGTCTTTGGGATTAGGTTTGGTGATAGTTGATTTGACCATGTTGAAAAACATAAACTTTTGCGCCCAGTAAAATAATTTTCATAAATCATAGAAGCGTGATAAAATTCTGAATGTTTTACACAAGATTTATATGAAAATTTTCTACGTTTTCCTAATTTTTCAGAATTTTTGGACTTACAAAAGTATACATAGTTTTCAGATTACTACAGGCTATTCTGTTTTTGACAGATTCTGTTTTCTTTGCATTGTGTGCTTATTTTGATGAATCCATGGATTGTATTGGGGGTATAAGGTATGGTAAAGTTAGAATACAGTAAATATAATGCAAAAATAAAATATGAATGGGTTTGCAACAGTACTTAGAGTGGTGATTTTCTTTGTTGTTCTAACGGATATGACGAAGGTTTTGTTAAGTTTTGTGTGATTGAAGTTTTCAAGTTTTGGGTGAGATCACGATGGATGACGGAATAAGGTGTGAAAAGATCCTAAGATTGGGGATGCCCCATGGCACCCCAAGTTAATATTCAAGGAGAACCAAGCAATTGAGCTTGGGGATGCCCCGGAAGGCATCCCCTCTTTCTTATAACGACCATCGGTATTTTACTTGGAGCTATATTTTTATTCGTCACATATCATGAGTTTTGCTTGGAGCATCTTGTATTATATGAGTCTTTGCTTGTTTTTCTTTTTAGTTTGTGTCATCTATCCTTGCTGGACACACCTATTTGAGAGAGACAAAATTATTCTATGATTTGCTAGAATTGCTCTATGTGCTTCACTCAAATTATTTGAGCTATGGAATTGCTCTAGTGCTTTAATTATATCTTTTTGAGAACGGTATGCTTTAATACTTTTGAAGAAATTCTCTCATGCTTCACTTAGATTTATTTGAGAGTTAGTAAATTTTTGAAGAAATTCTCTCATGCTTCACTTATATTATTTTGAGAGAAGAAAATTTTTATGCTCATGTTCGTCACTTAAATTTGTTTGAGCTTATCAAAAGCAACATCAGAAACTAGTCCCAAAGTGATAAATATTCAAGAGGGATATAATAAAAAATTCATGAAGATCATTGGAAAAATTAAACTTGATTCTTTTTAATAGTTTTGAGATATGATGATAGTGATATGTGAGTCATGTTGGTGAGTAATTACGCTTTAGTAAGAACATTGGTGTTAAGGTTTGTGATTCCCTATGCAAGCACGAAAGTCAATAGTTATGCAACAAAATTACATCCTACTTATGGTGCATTATTCGGTGTTAGTTATGCTTAATGCTCGCTTATGTGATTTTTCATTTCTTGGTTGGTTGCTTCTCAATCTATTTGCTAGCCTCCACTTGTACTAAGTAGAATTACTACTTGTGGATCCAAAATCTTTAAACCAAGTTTTGCCATATGAGTCCACCATACCTACCTATATGCGGTATTTCCATGCCGTTCTAAGCAAATTTGTATGTGACATCTCTAATTTTCAAAATTAAGTTCCTTTTTGTGTGCTCGTACCGCTCATGAAGCGACATGGGGTGGCCAATATTTTCCATGCTAGATGTGTTATTCTCAAGACGAGTGTTTATTCACTTGTCATTGCACGAGAGTACGATGGTAATAGTGTCGGTGGAAATCGACACCTATGGGATCACTGGGATCCCTTCTATGGTTGGCGGGCGCGGGGTTGTGAAAAGAGCGGGTTTAGGAGTCAGCACAAGAATTGTTTACCAGGTTCGGGCCGCGAGGATGCGTAATACCCTAGTCCTGATTTTGTGTGTATTTGAGTGTTCTTGAGTTCTTGAACTAGCTACGGGGTGCAACTTGTCCAAAAGATCCGAATCCCTCTCCTGGACGCCTCAGGCCTCCTTTTATAGACAAAAGGGGTTGCCACAGTGGCACACAGGAGGTGGAAAGGTGTACAGTGGATGAGTCTATCCTCTGGCACCGTCGGACAAACGCATTTAATGCGCTGCCGACGTGCCCCTCTCGCTTTATCGGGGACGGCAAGGAAGCTTGTCCCAGATGTCACCGCCTCGCCTGGCTCCGACGCGCGTCCGAGCCGACGGGGCGTCGTGGCGCCATGTTGGCTGGCTGCTGGGCTTGCGCGATGGTGGAGCCTTCACGAAGATCCGCATGCCACCACGCAGGTGCTAGCTGAGTCGTCGTAGAGGCCGCATGCTGCCACGCAGGTGCCTGCTCAGCTGGCTGAGCTAGCAGCTGCATGGGAGCGGCGGTGGAGTCTTGGCAGACACGGGCCTGGTTGTGGCCTCGCGGGTGTCTTCGGCAAGGGCCTTGCCAGGGCCCCAGCAAGGGTCTTGCCGTGGCATCGCGGTCGTCCCCGGCAAGGATCTTGCCGGGGGCCTCGTGGGTTTCCTTGGCTAGGATCCCGCCGAGGATTGTCGTCTTCTGGTCTTCATCCGATCTAGTATATTTATGATCTTCACAAAGATCTGCATGCCACCACGGAGGTGCCTCCCGAGCCTTGGTCCCAATGTGGTTGATGGTCTTGGAACCCTTGGGCTCAAGGGTGGTGCGCTCTACTGGCGTCAGGCAACTTTTCCCGGCAAGGCTCTTGCCGGGGCTGCGGAGGCCGCCCCGGCAAGGGTCTTGCCGGGGAAGTCCACCTCGCCCTCTTGCTCTTTGTGTCTCTGGTCTTGGCGTTGCCTTGGCAGTCTTGTGCTTTAGCTTCCCTCCTCTGCCTTGCTAAGTGTGGCTGCGGGCGCGGCTCTGACTTCCCGTGCACAAGTAAAGGGGTCAAAAGGAGAGCCCCTACTTTTGTAGACCAACAGGAGCCCCCGGGCCTAGGCCACACATAAGCGCGACGCGTTGTTGGGCTAGGCCCAAAACAGTGCGCGGGCAGGCGGGGCGTGGCGGATTTTACCGCAGTAACTTTTCTGTCCGCTGTGCTTCCCCACGACCCGCGTTGAACGCGCGACGTGGAGGGTCATGTGTGACATGGGGGTCATGCGTGGGGCAGCCGCTGCCCTCACGCATCACATCGTAGTAAATGGAAAAGAGGCGGCCCACGCCTTCCCCGTAAAAAGGGATAACCGCAGGCGTGCTGCTCATTTAGCCCCCGTGCCTTCTCCAATCTCGGAACCGCCGTCCCCTCCTTCCTCCTTCTCAAGCTCTCACTTACACTCGCCGCCGCCGCGTCTTCGTCGTCCTTCATCCTTCGCCTCTCGCAGCCGCCATGGCACCCAAAACCAGCAAAGGCAAGGGAGTGGCCAAGGACGCCGGGGCGAAGGAGCCGCCGGAGAGCGAGTTGGCGGCGTGGCGGATGCAGTTCGCCTAATTCCCCTCGACATTCGATGCGGTCCACCTCCAGGACTACTTCAAGCCCATGTGGGGGTGCAAGATGGGGGGGGGGACGACGGGACATCCGGCCACGCGCGTCATCCCTGCTGATTTCGCCGAGGCCGGCCCGAATCGGTACCCATTCTTCGTCGATTACTTTTCCTGCAGCCTCTGCCCCCCTTCTCCGATTTCTTCAATGACGTCATGCACACATACGACTTCCACCTTCTGGATTTCACTCCGAATGCTGTGGCGTGCATGGCTCTTTTCTCCCAGCTCTGCGAGGGCTTCGCCGGAGTGCTCCCCAACACAGCGCTCTTTCGCCACTACTTCTATCCTCGAATCCAAAAGGGAGGTGTCATCTCTGGTTGTGTCGCCTGGATCCCAAGGACCAAAGGGACATACCCGGAGGGTGCTCAGAAGGAGAGGTGGGAGGAGTGGCGGGGCCGATGGTGCTGGATTGAGGAGGAGGACCCACAGGAATTTTGCGAGGTTCGCCAGATGCCGCCGGTTCGCAGGAACGACTGGGGCGATGTCGATGCCCAGGATGAGAAGCTCAAGGTTGCCACCACCAGGATTCATCGCCTCACCGTTGCCGGGCTCACCCTAGAGATGATTGGGGCGGACTTCATCCGCCGCCGAATCGCTCCACTGCACAACAAGGGGAGGCCGGCCTGGCTCTTCCAGAATGCGGCTGACATCATGAGGCTTCACCCCGGTTTGAACCACAACTTCACGGTGATGGGGCACGCCCACTTCTGCTGGCGGCTCTTTCAGCTCGACGTGAATCACGACGGCAAGGTCGAGAGGTCCAGCAAGTCTGCGAAGGCCGGCAAAGTTGCCAAGGGGCCCTTGTTTGGGTTGCCGGCGGGGGTGGTCAAGCTGAGCAATAACTCGCACCAAACAGACATCATTGCCATGATGCCGATTTCAACGCGCACGGCCTCGTCCCAAATTGGGCCGAGCCGCCGGCGGATTAGGTGCAGGAGTTCTTCGATACCTTGGCGGAGAGGTACGTCTGCGACGAGCCGCTGCTCATCCAGGACACCACCCAAGCGGAGCTCGACTACATCGCCGCCAGGGTGGCGGAGGCGGAGCTCGCCAGGGAGGCCGGCAGCGCTGGCGGCATGGAGGACGAGGCCACGGCGGCCGCGGAGGAGAGGGAGCTCGCCCAGTGGGCGGAATCCACTGGGGAGGCCAGCAATGCTGACACTGGGGCCCCTCTTATTGAAGATGTGGTCGACGAGTCGACTGAGGAGGAGGCCGAGGCCATTGACCCGCCGGCTGCAGGGAGGACACGCGTCCTGTGCCGGGCCGGCTCTGGCGAGCCGGTTCGGCCCGGCAAGACTGTGCAGCGGCAAGAGGCCCCGGAGGAGTCTGTGCGCCAGACGAGGGCCGCGGCAGTGAAGAAGGCGGTGAAGACCATGGTGGCGAAGAAGAAGGCGACCGCCTCTTCTTCGTCCAAGCGTCCTCGGACTCCACCCGCTTCCCCTCCTCCCACCAGTGCCGACACGGAGGTCGTCTTCAACTTTGGGTCCCTCAGCCCGAGGAGGAAGAGGAAGCCAGAAGAGGAGGAGGCGGAGGAAGAGTAAGCACCTTGCCCCTCGCATTTTCCTCTAACTTTACTCTTGTGTTTTCTTTTCTTGATCTGATGTTGTCTTCACAGGGACATGGAGACGCTGGCGCAGAGGGTGGCGAATAGGGCCAAGGCTTCGAGGGCGACAAGCCCCCGGCGGGTACTTCGAGTACACCACTGGTGGTAGAGAGCAGCCCCCGACGCAGCCCCCAGCATGAGTCCATTACTTGCTCCTCCATTGACGAACTTTGGGGTGTGAATCTTTGATGATGATCCTGCCGGGTTTTTGTAGGAGAGGAACGATAGCAGGAGGAGCTGCCGAGGGCTACCCTAAACACGCCGCCTCCCTCGACCATGCCGCCCCAAAGGGCGTCCCCGGCAAGAGCACCTCCCACCAAGCCCACGCCCATGGAGGAGGAGACAGACTTGGGGGGCGGTGGTCCCACCCCGGCAACGAACGTTGGCGGGGAGGGCGCCACTTCTTCCCAGCCTGGCGCAGGTAAGTTGCTCGGTTTTCGCCCCTGTGCTCTTTCTTGTTTTTGTTTTCATTTTGACCTCGTTGCTTCTCTTCCCTTGGGTCCCAGATCCTCCCCTGACGGATCAGGAGAACGTCGGCGCCATTATCGGGGAGGTTGCCAAGGATGCTGAGGCCGAGGCCACCAAGATTGACGCCGAAGAGGCTACCAAGGCCGCCGAGGAGCAGGTCGACAAGGGATCCGCCGGGGGCACCGGTGGGGCCGCTGCCGAAGATGCTGGCAAGGCCGCTGCCGCCGAGGAGGCCGGCAAGGCCGCTGCCAGGGAGGAGGAGCTTGACGACCATCCCTCCTCGTCCACAGCCTCTGCCCCGGGCAAGTACCTGAGGGTGGGTGACGACTTGTTTGTCCACCTTCCCGGGACGGTAAGCACCAGAGCACTGGCCGAGGGGGAGGTGTTTGATGATGAAGCGCTTGCTGCCGCCGGGCTTCAGGTTCTTGATGAACCGAGCACCGGTGGTGGTGATTCTCAAGAGGAGCGGCTTCTCCGGGCTATGGGTGCCAACTTTCGGAAGCTCCAGGCGCTCCACCGCGCCCGCCAAGACAAGATAAGATCCAGGATGGCCGTGGTCGACAAAGCAGAAGCAGATTTCAAGGAGCGCGTTACTGAGACGCAAGCCTGGCTTCGCGAGGCCCACCAGGAACTGAAGGACATCCAAGGCGAGCTGGCCCAGCGTCAGCAAGAGTTCCTTATGCAACAAGCTGATTTTGAGAAGGCCCAGGAGCTGGCGAGGGAGCAGGCCGCTCGACAACAACACCAGGCTCTACTGAACTCCCAGGAGGAGGATCTTGCCACCTGTGAGGAGAAGCTTGCCGCCACACTCCGTGGCAAGGACGAGGAGGTGGAGAAGCTTGTCGTGCAGCGGACCCAGGAGCTGGAGCAGAGGCACAAGGAGGCGCTCGATGCTCAAGCTCTGGCTCATGCCGGCAAGGTGAAAGAGCTAGAGACGGAACGAGACGGGCTGAAGGAGCAGGCTCTGAAGGTGGCGAAGGAGAAGGACACGCTCAACGATGCCTTGGTGGAAGCGTAGGGCGCGGTCCTCGGCAAGGCTGAGGAGCTCTCCAAAGCCAATGACTCCATAAAGGACCTCAAGCTAAAGCTGGAGGGTCTTGAGGGGACGCTCTCGGAGGTCAGGGCCCGGGAGGGGACCCTGACCAAGAATCTGGAGAAGGAGAGGCAGCTGCGGAAGAACAAGACCGCCAACCACGAGGATTTCGTGAAGGGCGAAAATCTCTGGATCGGCCGCCTCGCCGACGTCACCGACAGGATCACCACGCAGCTGGCTACCATGGGGATGCCTCACGTGAGGTACGCCCCAGAGCCAAATATGAGTCCCAATGCTAGGCTGACCCTGTTCTTCGAGGGTGTTCTTGGAGCCCTGGAGAAGTTCCGCTCCAACAGGGCGGCCTCTCTGGCCGATGAGGCCCGGAAGCTTTGCCGGGGTGCCATGATCAAGGTCCTCACCAAGGTGGCACACTGGAACCCCAACCTCGACGCCGCGCTGGAGAGCTTGCCGGAGGATGCGGACCTCGCGATGCTCGAGGAGCGTATCAAGCCCATCATCAGGTGCATCGACAGAATCCAGAGGGTGGAGGGCCAGCGCCGGGACTAGGCACCCCGTTTTTCATCACCGCTGTAGGTTCATGACCAAGACAATTTTTATCTTTAGTTAGAACCGCAGCAACAATTGATGTAATATAACTCTGCAGTACTCTGGAACGATGCATGTTATTTCCCTGTTTGATCTCCCTTTGTATGTCCACCCTACAACAATCGGGTAGGCTTGCTGGCACGTAAACCCAGGCCGCGGCGCCTTGAGGACGGATCCCCAATAGCCTGCCGGGTGTGCTTGCTGCCAGGCGAACCACCTTACCGTTCTCAACGCGGCCGCCCGAACTATCGAGCGGACTCGAGACAGAACGAGAGCGTTGCCAATTGCGGAAGGCTACCCTGCCGTTCTCGACGCAGCCGCTCGAACTGTTGAGCGGACTCGAAACAGAGCAAGGGCGTTGCCAATAGTGGAAGGGCCCCTTCGCGTATAGGTTTTCCATACATCGGGCATGATCTCCGAGGACGATAACCTTATATATATAAAGGAATTGCTCAAGGCTTTGCATGACTTAGCTTTTCTATCATCGCGCGAGCGTCCACCGCATCTGTCGATGACGCCGCCCCTTGGTCGTCTTCTTCCTTGGAGTGACGACCACCATGAAGCCGCTGCTCCAACCAAACCAGATTCTGAAAGTGCGTTATATCGACTAGAGGGGGGTGAATAGGCGATTTTTATAAATTCTTCATTGAGGAATTTGTGGGTGAGGAAATTCCTTAACGAAGAACTACTTGCAGCGGAATAAGTACTCAAAAGTATGCATAGTAGAACACAAGCATAGTCATCATGACGAAATGAAAACAAGCACAGAGTACAGAAAGCGTAAACACAGGATAACACAAGACGAAGACAAACAGACTGAAGAAATTGAACTGAGGAAATTGAGAATGTCTTCAGTCAAAGTCTTCAAACACAGATATGAACAAGTGCACAACACAGTTATGAGGAAATGAAAGAGTTGAGGAAATAGAACCAGTAAGCTTGGTGAAGATAATGATTTGGTAGACCAGTTCCAACTGCTGTCTCAGTTGTACATCTGGTTGGAGCGGCTAGGTATTTAAACCTGAGGACACACAGTCCCGGACACCCAGTCCTGAACACACAGTCTAGGACACCTAGTCCTCATCGTATTCTCCTCGAGCTAAAGTCACACAGACCTCGCCCAATCACTCGTGGTAAGTCTTCAGGTGACTTCCGAACCTTCACAAACTCGGTCACTCGGCGATCCACAATTTCCTCTTGGATGCTCTAGACCATGACGCCTAACCGTCTGGAAGAAGCACAGTCTTCAAAGGTAACAAGCGTCGGATCCACGCAGGATCAATCTCTTCAGTGATGCTCAATCACTTTGGGTTTGTAGGTGTTTGGGTTTGGGGTTTTTCCTCACTTGATGATTTTCGCTCAAAGTCCTCGGAGGATGGGATGCTCTCAAATGACAAGTGTCAGTTTCTCTCGGAGCAGCCAACCAGCTAGTGGTTGTAGGGGGCGGCTATTTTTAGCCTAGGGAGCAGCCCGCATGATAAGACATAAATGCCCTTCAATGATATGACCGTTAGGTGGGTAGATATTTTGGGACAGCTGGCGCATAGCACAGCAACGGTCAGAAATTTGAGGTTCAAATTCCTCAGGGCTATCATGTTCCTCACTGTGTAGGCAATCCGCACTGGCGAATTCCTAACTCCTCAGTCAGAACAAATTCCTCAGAGACCAGAAGAACTTCGTCTCTGTCACTGAAGAATATGACTGAACTGTATGAGATTTCCAATGGCTTCACTCGAAGGGATTGGTAGGTGTAGGATTTGAGTTGAGCATCACATGGAAATTTTTCCTTAGTATTTCCTCGACCCCCTTTAACAGTACGGTGTTTCCTATGACTCAAGAAAGAGAAAATGAAACTACGAAAACAAAAGTCTTCATGCTTCATGTTCCTCAAAAGAATACCAAGTCTTCAAGGTCACACCAATTTCTTCACTTTCAAAGTCTTCAGAAAGTCTTCAGAAATCCAAAGTCTTCAGTCGAAGAACTTCATTTTTAGGGGTCGACTTTCACTGTAATTATCAAACTCCTGATAGACTTATAGATCTGCTTTCCACCAATGTCTTATTTTGATTCGGCGACATTGTGGGATGAAGCGGCCCGGACCAACCTTACATGTCCACGTACATGAGACCGGTTCCACCGACTGACATGCAACTTGTTTTGCATAAAGGTGGCTGGCGGGTGTCTGTTTCACCTACTTTAGTTGAATCAGATTTGAATACAGCGGTCCTTGCAGAAGGTTAAATAGCAACTTGATAATCACCATTGTGGTTTTTGCATAGGTAAGAACGGTTCTTGCTAGTTGCCTGTAGCAGCCACGTAAAACTTGCAACAACAAAGTAGATGACGTCTAACTTGTTTTTGCAGGGTATGTTGTGATGTGATATGGTAAGACGTGATCTGATATATGTTAATGTATGAGATGATCATGTTTTGTCATAAGTTCACGACTTGCATGTCGATGAGTACGACAAACGGCAGGAGCCTTAGGGTTGTCTTTAATTATTGTATGACCTGCGTGTCAATCACTTAAGCGCCATGTAATTGCTTTACTTTATCGCTATGTGTTAGCAATAGTTGTAGAAGAAATAGTTGGCGAGGTGACCCCGACACTATGATGGAGATCAAGGAGTCGTGCCAGTGATGATGGAGATCATGTCGATGCTTTGGAGATGGAGATCAAAAGCACAAGATGATGATGGCCATATCATGTCACATATTTTGATTGCATGTGATGTTTATCCTTTATGCATCTTATTTTGTTAGAACAACGGTAGCATTATAAGATGATCCCTTCACTTAATTTCAAGATAAAAAGTGTTCTCCCTGAGTATGCACCGTTGCCAAAGTTCGTCGTTTTGAAGCACCTCGTGATGATCGTGTGTGATAGATTCTACGTTCAAATACAACGGGTGTAAGCTAGTTTTTCACATGCAGAATACTTGGGTTAAACTTGATGAGCCTAGCATGTACAGACATGGTCTCGGAACACTGGACACCGAAAGTTCAAACGTGAGTCATATAGTATATATGATCAACATAGAGATGTTCACCATTGAAGACTACCCCATCTCACATGATGATCGGACATGGGTTAGTTGATTTGGATAATGTATCACTTAGACAACTTGAGGGATGTTGATTTAAGTGGGAGTTCATTAGTAATTTGATTATTTGTACTAAAATTTATCATGAACTTAGTCTTAATAGTTTTTGCATATCTATGTTGTAGATCAATGGCCCCTGCTACCGTTCCCTTGAATTTTAATGCATTCCTAGAGAAAGCTAAGTTGAAAGAAGATGGTAGAAACTACACAGACTGGGTCCATAACTTGAGGATTATCCTCATTGCTGCATAGAAGAATTATGTCCTTGATGCACCGCTAGGTGACCCACCCGCTCCCACTAGTCTAGACGTTGTGAACGCCTGGCAAACGCGGCTGATGACTACTTGATAGTTCAGTGTGCCATGGTTTACGGATTAGAACCGGGCTCCAAAAACATTTTGAGCACCACGGAGCATATGAGATGTTCCAAGGGCTGAAGTTAATATTTCAAGCAAATGCCTGGGTTGAGAGATATGAAGTCTCCAACAAGTTCTTTAGCTATAAGATGGAGGAGAATAGTTCTGTTGGTGAACACATACTCAAAATTTCTGGCTATCATAACCACTTGACTCAGCTGGGAATTGATCTTCCAGTTGAGAGTGTTATTGACAGAGTTCTTCAGTCACTGCCACCAAGCTACAAAGGCTTTGTGATGAACTATAATATGAAAGGGAGGACGAAAATGATTCCCGAGCTCTTCGCGATGCTGAAATCAGCGGAGGTAGAAATCAAGAAGGAGCATCAAGTGTTGATGGTTAACAAGACCACTAGTTTCAAGAAAAAGGGCGAGGGAAAGAAAGGGAACTTCAAGAAGAACGACAAGGAAGTTGCTGCTCCCATGAAGAAGCCGAAAGCTGGACCCAAGCCTGAGATTGAGTGCTTCTACTACAACGGTAATGGTCACTGGAAGCAGAACTACCCCAAATACTTGGCGGATAAGAAGGATGGCAAAGTGAACAAATGTATATTTGATATA
The DNA here is from genome assembly GCF_018294505.1 of Triticum aestivum. NCBI lineage: Eukaryota > Viridiplantae > Streptophyta > Magnoliopsida > Poales > Poaceae > Triticum > Triticum aestivum. The sequence continues at coordinate 307,958,767 of NC_057805.1, read as the reverse complement.
CATGTTATTGATTTGTTCCTTGCTAATGCTCGTAGTAGCACCTGGGTATTTGATATTGGTTCGGTTGCTCATATTTGTAACTTGAAACAGGAGCTACGGAATAAACGAAGATTGGCTAAGGATGAGGTGACGATGCGCGTCGGAAATGGTTCCAAGGTTGATGTGATCGTCGTCGGCACACTACATCTACATATACCTTCGATATTAGTTTTAGACCTCAATAATTGTTATTTGGTGCCAGCTTTGAGCATGAACATTATATCTGGATCATGTTTATTGCGAGACGGTTATTCATTTAAGTCAGAGAAGAATGGTTGTAATATTTATATGAGTAACATCTTTTATGGTCATGCAACCTTAGGGAATGGTCTATTCTTGTAGAATCTCGATTGTAGTGATACACATATCCATAATATTGATGCCAAAAGATGCAAATTTGATAATGATAGTGCAACATACTTGTGCCACCGTCGTTTAGGTCTTATTGGTGTAAAGCGCATGAAGAAACTCGAGGCGGATGGACATTTGGAATCACTTGATTATGAATCATTTGATATTTGCGAACCATGCCTCATGGGCAAGATAACTAAAACTCCGTTCTCCGGAACAATAGAGCGAGCTAATGACTTATAGGAAATATTACATACCGATGTATGCGGTCTGATGAGTGTTGAAGCACGCGGCGGGTATCGTTATTTTCTAACCTTCACAGATGATTTGACTACTTGATTAAACATAAGTCTGAAACAATTGAAAAGTTCAAAAAATTCAGAGTGAAGTGGAGAATCATCATAACAAGATAAGAAAGTTTCTACGATCTGATCGCGGAGGCAAATATTTGAGTTACGATTTTTGCCTTCATTTAAGACAATGTGGAATTGTTTCATAACTCACGCCACCTAGAACACCACAGCGTAATGGTGTGTCCGAACGTCGTAACCGTACTTTATTAGAAATGGTGCGTTCTATGATGTCTCTTGCCAATTTGCCACTATCATTTTGGGGTTATGCATTAGAGACAGCCGCATTCATGTTAAATAGGGCATTGTCTAAATCCGTTGAGACGACACCGTATGAACTATGGTTTGGCAAGAAACTAAGCTATCGTTTCTTAAAGTTTGAGGATGCGATGCTTGTGTCAAAAGGCTTTAGCCTGATAAGCTCGAACCCAAAGCGGAGAAGTGCATCTTCATAGGATACCCTAAAGAAACTATTGGGTATACCTTCTACAACAGATCCGAAGGCAAGATCTTTGTTGCTAAGAATGGGTCCTTTCTAGAGAAGAAGTTTCTCTCAAAAGAAGTGAGAGGGAGGAAAGTAGAACTTGATGAGGTAGTTGTACCTTCTCTCGAGTTGGAAAGTACCATATCAGAGAAAACCATTCCCGTGATGTCTACACCAACCAGAGAGGAAGCAAATGATAATGATCATGAAACTTCAGTTCAAGTTACTACTAAACTCCGTAGGTCGACCAAAACACATTCCGCACCAGAGTGGTACGATAATCCTGTCCAGGAAGTCATGTTGTTAGACAACGGCGAAACTTCGAACTATGAAGAAGCTATGATGAGCCTAGATTCCGACAAATGGCTTGAGGCCATGAAATTTGAGATAGGATCCATGTACGAGAACAAAAGTGTAGACTTTGGTGGACTTGCCCGATGATCGGCAAGCTATTGAGAATAAATGGATCTTGAAGAAGAAGACGAACGCTGATGGTCATATCACTGTCTAGAAAGCTCGACTTGTCGCAAAAGGTTTTTGATAAGTTCAAGGGGTTGACTACGATGAGACTTTCTCACCCGTGGTGATGCTTAAGTCTGTCTGAATCATGTTAGAAATTGCCGCATTTTATGATTATGAAATCTGGCAAATGGATGTTAAAATTGCATTCCTTAACGGGTTTCTTAAAGAAGAGTTGTATATGATGCAACAAGAAGGTTTTGTCGATCCTAAAGGTGCTAACAAAGTGTGCAAGCTCCAGCGATCCATTTATGGACTGGTGCAAGCATCTCGGAGTTGGAATATACGCTTTGATGATGTGATCAAAGCATATGGTTTTATACAGACTTATGGAGAAGCCCGTATTTACAAGAAAGTGAGTGGGAGCTCTGTAGCATTTCTAGTGTTATATGTGGATGACATATTACTAATTGGAAATGATATAGAATTTCTGGATAGCATAAAAGGATACTTGAATAAGAATTTTTCAATGAAAGACCTCGGTGAAGCTGCTTATATATTGGGCATCAAGATCTATAGGGATAGATCGAGACACTTAATAGGACTTTCACAAAGCACATACCTTGACAAAGTTCTGAAGAAGTTCAAGATGGACCAGTCAAAGAAAGGGTTCTTGCCTGTGTTGCAAGGTGTGAAATTGAGTAAGATTCAAAGCCCGACCACGGCAGAAGATACAGAGAGAATGAAAGTCATTCCCTATGCCTCAGCCATAGGTTCTATAATGTATGCCATGCTGTGTACCCAACCTGATGTGTGCCTTGCCATAAGTTTGGCAGGGAGGTACAACAGTGATCCAAGAGTGGATCACTGGACAACGGTCAAAATTATCCTTAGGTACTAAAAGAGGACTATGGAAATGTTTCTCGGTTATGGAGGTGATAAAGAGTTCTTCATAAAGGTTTATGTCGATGCAAGCTTTGACACTGATCCGGATAACTCTGAGTCTCAATCTGGATATGTATTGAACGTGGGAGCAGTTAGCTAGAGTAGCTCTATGCAGAGCATTATAGACATAGATATTTGCAAAATACACACATACCTGAATGTTGCAGACCCGTTGACTAAAAACCTCTGTCACAAGCAAAACATGATCACACCTTAGAACTCTTTGGGTGTTAATCACATGGCGATGTGAACTAGATTATTGACTCTAGTGAAACCTTTGGGTATTAATCACATGGTGTTGTGAACTAGATTATTGACTCTTGTGCAAGTGGGAGACTGATGGAAATATGCCCTAGAGGCAATAATAAAATGGTTATTATTGTATTTCCTTAATCATGATAAAGGTTTATTATTCATGCTAGAATTGTATTAACTGGAAACTTAAATACATGTGTGGATACATAAATAAATATTGTGTCCCTAGTGAGCCTCTACTAGACTAGCTCGTTGATCAAAGATGGTTAAGGTTTCCTAACCATATACATGAGTTGTCATTTGATAACGGTATCACATCATTAGGAGAATGATGTGATGGACAAGACCCATCCGTCAGCTTAGCATATGATCGTTCAGTTTATTGCTACTGCTTTCTTAATGTCTAATACATATTCCTTTGACCAAGAGATCATGGAACTCTCGGATATCGGAGGAATACCTTGTGTGCTATCAAACTTCACAATGTAATTGGGTGATCATAAACATGCTCTACAGGTATCTCCGAAGGTGTCTGTTGAGTTGGCGTGAATCGAGATTAGGATTTGTCGCTCCGTTTGATGGAGAGGTATCTCTGGGCCCTCTCGGTAATACAACATCACAGGAAGCTTGGAAGCAAAGTGACTAAGGAGTTAGTTACGGGATGATGTATTACAAAATGAGTAAAGAGACTTACAAGTAACGAGATTGAACTAGGTATGAAGATACCGACGATTGAATCTCGGTCAAGTAACATACCGATTGACAAAGGGAACTACGTATGTTGTCATAAAGGTTCAACCGATAAAGATCTTCATAGAAAATGTAGGAACCAATATGGGCATTGATACGTCTCCAACGTATCTATAATTTATGAAGTATTCATGCTATTATATTATCCATCTTGGATGTTTATGGGGATTTATTTTACACTTTTATATTACTTTTGGGACTAACCTATTGACCCAGAGCCCAGTGCCAGTTAATGTTTTTCCCTTGTTTCAGTGTTTCGAAGAAAAGGAATATCAAACGGAGTCGAAACGGAATGAAACCTTCTGGAGAAGTTATTTTTGAAAGGAAAGCAACCCGGGAGACTTGGAGTCCACATCAAGAAAGCAACAAGGAAGGCACGAGGCAGGGGGGCGCGCCCACCCCCCTGGGCGCGCCCTCCACCCTCGTGGGCCCCTCGTGGCTCCCCTGACATATTTCTTCCGCCTATATATATCCATATACCCTAAAACGATCGAGGAACAGAAGAGATCAGGAGTTCCGCCGCCGCAAGCCTCTGTAGCCACCAAAAACCAATCGGGACCCTGTTCCGGCACCCTGCCGGAGGGGGAATCCCTCACCGGTGGCCATCTTCATCATCCCGGCGCTCTCCATGACGAGGAGGGAGTAGTTCACCCTCGGGGCTGAGGGTATGTACCAGTAGCTATGTGTTTGATCTCTCTCTCTCTCTCTCTCTCTCGTGTTCTTGATTTGGCACGATCTTGATGTATCGCGAGCTTTGCTATTATAGTTGGATCTTATGTTTCTTCTCCCCCTCTACTCTCTTGTAATGGATTGAGTTTTCCCTTTGAAGTTATCTTATCGGATTGAGTCTTTAATGATTTGAGAACACTTGATGTATGTCTTGCCGTGCGTATCTGTGGTGACAATGGGATATCACGTGATTCACTTGATGTATGTTTTGGTGATCAACTTGCGGGTTCCGCCCATGAACCTATGCATAGGGGTTGGCACACGTTTTCGTCTTGATTCTCCGGTAGAAACTTTGGGGCACTCTTTGAGGTTCTCTGTGTTGGTTGAATAGATGAATCTGAGATTGTGTGATGCATATCGTATAATCATACCCACGGATACTTGAGGTGACATTGGAGTATCTAGGTGACATTAGGGTTTTGGTTGATTTGTGTCTTAAGGTGTTATTCTAGTACGAACTCTAGGGCTGTTTGTGACACTTATAGGAATAGCCCAACGGATTGATTGGAAAGAATAACTTTGAGGTGGTTTCGTACCCTACCATAATCTCTTCGTTTGTTCTCCGCTATTAGTGACTTTGGAGTGACTCTTTGTTGCATGTTGAGGGATAGTTATATGATCCAATTATGTTATTATTGTTGAGAGAACTTGCACTAGTGAAAGTATGAACCCTAGGCCTTGTTTCCTAGCATTGCAATACCGTTTACGCTCACTTTTATCACTTGTTACCTTGCTGTTTTTATATTTTCAGATTACAAAAACCTATATCTACCATCCATATTGCACTTGTATCACCATCTCTTCGCCGAACTAGTGCACCTATACAATTTACCATTGTATTGGGTGTGTTGGGGACACAAGAGACTCTTTGTTATTTGGTTGCAGGGTTGCTTGAGAGAGACCATCTTCATCCTACGCCTCCCACGGATTGATAAACCTTAGGTCATCCACTTGAGGGAAATTTCTACTGTCCTACAAACCTCTGCACTTGGAGGCCCAACAACGTCTACAAGAAGGTTGTGTAGTAGATATCAAGCTCTTTTCTGGCGTCGTTGCCGGGGAGGTGGGTGCTTGAAGGTATATCTTTAGATCTTGCAATCGAATCTTTTTGTTTCTTGTTTTATCACTAGTTTATTTTATAAAAGAAAACTACAAAAAAATGGAATTGAGTTTGCCTCATACGCTTCATCTTTTTAATATCTTTCGTGAGTATGATGGAAAAGAAAATTGTGCCAAGAAGAATGCATTAAAATGTTTGGCACTAAATCTTTGAATGATGAGCATGATTGCAATGTTGTTAGTATGAACTCTTTGAATATCCATAGTACTAATGATGATTGCACTAGTCATGATGAAAATATCTCCTATAAGCATGTCAATTTTTGTGGAGTGTATTGGGTTTGCAAGTACACACCAAATAGAGAAGATAGATATTGCAAGAGGCATAAGCATTTAGAAACTAAATGGTTGCAAGAAAGGCTAGATGCGTGTGCTGAAAATTTAAACTTTCTTAGCCATACTTGTGAACTTTGCAATGAACGTGATCATTTCAGTACCCAATGCAAATTGCTTCATGATCGTATCGTATCCAAAAATTGTGATGACTTGATTTCCCTTGCACATCATAATGAACTTAATTTGCTCTTGGGTTATGAAGAAATGAAACGTATAACTAAGGATATTCCAGAATTTGCCCTTGATAGAGTTCTTCATTTTGATCTAGAGGAAATTTATATGTATTGCGCGGTGAATTGCATTGAAAATCCTTATATTGCCAATTACATAAAGAAAAGAAAACAAATAGAGGATGAAGAGAATACTAATGAAAGGGAAGAGACTTCCCAATATCCTCCTATTATTTCTTATGATGAATCAGGTAACGAGGAGGAGCCTTCTATTCAACCAATCTCATTAATAAGGAGCTCCAAAAAGAGGATTGAACCCACACATGATGTGGTGAAGAAGAAGAAAATAAAAAGGAAGAGAGGTAAAAAGATATCTCTCCCAAATAAAGTTGCTCCTGTTATTGTTGTGCCTCATGAAAATGAATCAAAAATAATTGTGGAAGATGATGCACTTGATGATGATCTCATTATGCCTATTGCTTGTTGTGATGATTATGATTGGGAAGATAATGATACTGCTTATGATCTTGAAAATCTTTTTGGCACTTGCTTGGAAGAATATGATAATTTCTATACTATTGGTGCTATCCATACTATTAATGATGAGAGTGATTATGCTTATGATATGAAAAGGCCCAAGCTTGGGGATGCTATGTTTGATGAAGATGATGTTTTTGAGAATATATCTGCTGCAATTAATGTTTGTCCCAAGCTTGGGGATGCTACATTTAATGAAGATGATATTTTCAGTCTCCCAAGTTTTGATATGCAAATTTATAATAATGACAGCATGCCTCCTACTTATGATGATTATATTGATGAAAGTGGGTTTGGAAGAGTGTCAACTTTAGGAAGTAGTGATCCCACTATTTTGGAGGATGTTGAATCTTATTGTGATAATTATGAAAGTGGATTTGGAGAGGTCATGACTTTATTTAGTGATGTATCCACTATTTCGGAAGAGGTTTCAATTGATTATGATGAGAACAAAGTTGCTACTTATGATGATTATTGTGATGAAACTTATGCTATAAAAAGTAGTGATGATTATATTTATAAAACTTGTCATGATCATGATTACCCTTTTTCTGAACATTACTCTTTTAATGTGGAAACAATTTATAGTATTCAAGTCTCTTATGATACTCCCACTATTCTGAATGAGAAGAATTTTGCTTATGTGGAGAGTAGTAAATTTTCTATGCAAGTAGATCATGAAAAGAATGCTTTAGGTGCTGGTTATATTGTTGAATTCATTCATGATGCTACTGAAAATTATTATGAGGGAGGAACATATGCTTGTAGGAATTGCAATAATATCAAGTTTCCTCTCTATGTGCTTAAAGTTTTGAAGTTATGCTTGTTTTGCCTTCCTATGCTAGTTGATTATTGTTCCCATAAGTTGTTTGCTCACAAAATCCCTATGCATAGGAAGTGGGTTAGACTTAAATGTGCTAGTCATATTCTTCATGATGCTCTCTTTATGTTTCAATTCTTATCTTTTATGTGAGCATCATTGAAATCATCATGCCTAGCTAGGGGCGTTAAACGTTAGCGCTTGTTGGGAGGCAACCCAATTTTATTTTAGTTTCTTGCTTTTTGGTTCTGTTTAGTAATAAATAATCCATCTAGCTTCTGTTTAGATGTGGTTTTATGTTTTAATTAGTGTTTGTGCCAAGTGGAACCTTTGGGAAGACTTGGGTGAAGTCTTTATGATCATGCTGTAAAAAACAGAAACTTTAGCGCTCACGAGATTAGCTTCAACTTTTTACTGGAGAGTGCTATTTAGTTGATTATTTTTTCAGATGATTACTAGACAAATTCCTCTGGTCCACCAATTTATTGTATAATTTTTGGAGTTCCATAAGTTTGCGTTTAATACAGATTCCTACAGACTGTTCTGTTTTTGACATATTCTGTTTTCATTGTGTTGCTTGCTTATTTTGATGAATCTATGGCTAGTAAAATAGTTTATAAATCATAGAGAAGTTGGAATACAGTAGGTTTAACACCAATATAAATAAAGAATGAGTTCATTACAGTACCTTGAAGTGGTGTTTTGTTTTCTTTCGCTAACGGAGCTTACGAGTTTTCAGTTAAGTTTTGTGTTGTGAAGTTTTCAAGTTTTGGGTAAAGATTCGATGGACTATGGAATAAGGAGTGGCAAGAGCCTAAGCTTGGGATGCCCAAGGCACCCCAAGGTAATATTCAAGGACAACCAAGAGCCTAAGCTTGGGGATGCCCCGGAATGCATCCCCTCTTTCGTCTTCGTTCATCGGTAACTTTACTTGGAGCTATATTTTTATTCACCACATGATATGTGTTTTGCTTGGAGCGTCATTTTATTTTCTTTAGCTTTGCTTGCTGTTTGAATAAAATACCAAGATCTGAAATTCTTAAATGAGAGAGAGTCTTCACATAGCTACATAATTATTTAACTACTCATTGATCTTCACTTATATCTTTTTGGAGTAGTTTGTCATTTACTCGTGTGCTTCACTTATATCCTATGAGTAAATGGTTGAATGATTTGAATGTCATAAATCTGAAATTATATATGTTTCATATGCCTTTCCCATGGGGAGTAATGCCTTCACATATAAGAAGTAGAGGTGGTAAATTTATTGAAGGTTAGCAAACATTGTATTGGTCACTTGAACAATTCATGAAAGAATATTGAAGGAAGAGAGATTTCACATATAAATATACTATCTTGGACATCTTCTATGATTGTGAGCCCCATTAATTATTTTCAAACCTGAGCAAATTAGTTGAAGTTGGACAAGGAAGACAACATAATGAGTTATGCTTGGGTATATTTGTATAAGTTATATTGTTTTGGATCCTCTAACATGTGGTGCTTGCTATTTAGAATCCTTTGCTAGCCAAAATATCTGTACTAAGCGGGAATACTGCTTGTGCATCCAAATTCCTTGAACCAAGTTTCTTCCATGAGTGTCCACCATATCTACCTATATGCGGTATTTACCTGCCGTTCCAAGTAAATTTGCATGTGCCAAACTCTAAACCTTCAAATAATAATCTGTTTTGTATGCCCGAATCGCTCATGTAGCGACTACGGGTTAGCAGTATCTTCCATGCTAGGTGGGTTATTCTCACGATGAGTGGACTCCGCTCATCATTCACGAGAAAATGGCTGGTAACTGGGATGCCCAGTCCCATGATCAAAAGATCGAAATCAAATCAAAAATAATTGCAAACAAAACTCCCCCAGGTTTGATGTTAGTTGGAGGCACCCGTTGTTTCGGGCAAGCCATGGATTGATGATTGTTGGTGGAGGGGGAGTAAAAATCTTTACCTTTCTGTTTGGGAACCGCCTATAATGTATGTAGTATGGAAGATATTGGGAACTCTTGGTCGTTATGTTGACAATGAAAGCATACCTCTCAAAATTATTTTCATCTCTGTTTTTGCTTCGAGCTCTGGCACCTCTGCAAATCCCTGCTTCCCTCTGCGAAGGGCCTATCTTTTACTTTTATGCAAGAGTCAGTAGTATTCCTTCTCATTCCAACCTACTCTTTAGTTGGCAAGCATCATGTGATGGAAAGATCTAAGCATATATGGCCATTCAAATATATTTGAGCATGAATTATTACTGTTGACATTACCCTTGAGGTAAAAGGTTGGGAGGCGAAACATTAAGCCCCTATCTTTCTCTGTGTTCGATGAATACTATTTGTTCTAAAAATATGCTTTGAGTGGTAGCAATCATGGAAGACTAAATGATAGTTGAGTATGTGAAGTTTGCTGAATCAAAGCTCTGACATAGACTCTTCCTGAAAATAAGATGAATTGTAATTGTTTGATGACTAATAACACGGTTTGTTAGTTTTCAAGAAAGTTTATGATCTATACTTTAACATGTGAATAGTTTGTTACTTGATCATGCAAAGTTCTATGAGTTGAGTTACTGTTATGACATATAATGATGCTAGAAAAGGTGATTGAAATTATCATTGATCAAACTTATGCACCTGCTAGCATTCACACTTCATAAATTATTTCTTTTATCATTTACCTACTCGAGGACGAGCAGGAATTAAGCTTGGGGATGCTGATACGTCTCCAACGTATCTATAATTTATGAAGTATTCATGCTATTATATTATCCATCTTGGATGTTTATGGGCTTTATTATGCACTTTTATATTATTTTTGGGACTAACCTATTGACCCAGAGCCCAGTGCCAGTTCCTGTTTTTTCCCTTGTTTCAGTGTTTCGAAGAAAAGGAATATCAAACGGAGTCGAAACGGAATGAAACCTTCTGGAGAAGTTATTTTTGGAAGGAAAGCAACCCGGGAGACTTGGAGTCCACGTCAAGAAAGCAACGAGGAAGGCACGAGGCAGGGGGCGCGCCCACCCCCCTGGGCGCGCCCTCCACCCTCGTGGGCCCCTCGTGGCTCCCCTGACGTATTTCTTCCGCCTATATATCCATATACCCTAAAACGATCGGGGAACAGAATAGATCAGGAGTTCCGCCGCCGCAAGCCTCTGTAGCCACCAAAAACCAATCGGGACCCTGTTCCGGCACCCTGCCGGAGGGGGAACCCTCACCGGTGGCCATCTTCATCATCCCGGCGCTCTCCATGACGAGGAGGGAGTAGTTCACCCTCGGGGCTGAGGGTATGTACCAGTAGCTATGTGTTTGATCTCTCTCTCTCTCTCTCGTGTTCTTGATTTGGCACGATCTTGATGTATCGCGAGCTTTGCTATTATAGTTGGATCTTATGTTTCTTCTCCCCCTCTACTCTCTTGTAATGGATTGAGTTTTCGCTTTGAAGTTATCTTATCGGATTGAGTCTTTAATGATTTGAGAACACTTGATGTATGTCTTGCCGTGCGTATCCGTGGTGACAATGGGATATCACGTGATTCACTTGATGTATGTTTTGGTGATCAACTTGCGGGTTCCGCCCATGAACCTATGCATAGGGGTTGGCACACGTTTTCGTCTTGATTCTCCGGTAGAAACTTTGGGGCACTCTTTGAGGTTCTATGTGTTGGTTGAATAGATGAATCTGAGATTGTGTGATGCATATCGTATAATCATACCCACGGATACTTGAGGTGACATTGGAGTATCTAGGTGACATTAGGGTTTTGGTTGATTTGTGTCTTAAGGTGTTATTCTAGTACGAACTCTAGGGCTGTTTGTGACACTTATAGGAATAGCCCAACGGATTGATTGGAAAGAATAACTTTGAGGTGGTTTCGTACCCTACCATAATCTCTTCGTTTGTTCTCCGCTATTAGTGACTTTGGAGTGACTCTTTGTTGCATGTTGAGGGATAGTTATATGATCCAATTATGTTATTATTGTTGAGAGAACTTGCACTAGTGAAAGTATGAACCCTAGGCCTTGTTTCCTAGCATTGCAATACCGTTTATGCTCACTTTTACCACTTGTTACCTTGCTGTTTTTATATTTTCAGATTACAAAAACCTATATCTACCATCCATATTGCACTTGTATCACCATCTCTTCGCCGAACTAGTGCACCTATACAATTTACCATTGTATTGGGTGTGTTGGGGACACAAGAGACTCTTTGTTATTTGGTTTCAGGGTTGCTTGACAGAGACCATCTTCATCCTATGCCTCCCACGGATTGATAAACCTTAGGTCATCCACTTGAGGGAAATTTGCTACTGTCCTACAAACCTCTGCACTTGGAGGCCCAACAACGTCTATAAAAAGAAGGTTGTGTAGTAGACATCAGGCATCCAGGTCTCGCTATTGGTTATTGACTCGAGAAGCGTCCCTGTCATGTCTACATCATTATCGAACCCGTAGGGTCCGCACGCTTAACGTTCGTTGACTATAGTATTATATGAGTTATGTATGTTGGTGACTGAATGTTGTTCGGTGTCCTGGATGAGATCACGGACATCATGAGGAGCTCCGAAATAGTCTGGAGGATAATAGTGTTTGGTTTCCGGAAGGGTTCCGGAATTCACCGGAAGGGGTTTCGAATGTTTCCTAGAAGGTTCAGGTACGAGAACACTTTATTTGGGCCAAGGGGTAAAGACCATGGGGCTTTAGGAAGGTGCAAAAGGCAGTTTTGCGGAGGCCAAGGGTCCAGATGCCAGGGACCCTGGCGTTTGGGGCCAGACGCCAAGGACCCTGGCGTCTGGTCCTGGATTTCGAGGACTCTTGCCTTGCTTGCCAAACCGACTTTGAGGAGGCTCTTTCTCCAAGAAACGACCCTAGGGCTCAACCTATAAATAGAGGGGCAGGGCTAGCTCTAAGAACACATCAAGATTCACCAAGCCATGTGCCGGCAACCCCGCCCCTTCTAATTTATCCTCCGTCATAGTTTCCGTTGTGCTTGGTGAAGCCCCGCGGAGATTTCTTCACCACCACCGTCACCACGTCGTCGTGCTGCCGGAACTCATTTACTACTTCACCCCTCTTGATGGATCAAGAAGGCGAGGACGTCATCGAGCTGAACGTGTGCTAAATGCGGAGGTTGGTATAATTTCTAGTGACATACATTGACATTTTCTTACGTAAAACTATGGTCAAAATTTTACAATAAATACGAAGGGGACCTATAAACTAAGACGGAGGTAGTACAGTACTGGGCTATAAGCCCTTTTTGTTGTTGTAGCCAAGGCTAGTCATACTGGGCAGTGGGATATAACCTGGGACCCACTGACCTGCCTCTAAGCTTATATGAAAGCTTCGCAGTGTGCTGCCTCTAGTATAGTTTTAAAGCTGGACCCACAATTGAATAAAATGAGGTGCTAGTACTAGAGTACTCCTATCCGATGGCTTATTATACTGGCAACAAATGCTCATACTGTGGCCAACCTCTTCACGTGCTCCTATGTAAAATGAGTAAATGAGAGGAAATTAAGAGAGAGAGAGAGAGAAAATATAACTAGCCTTAGAGCCAACCCTATCGTATGAGCGAATGATATTAGTCGCTCTTGGTGACACGAAAATATTATATAGCTAGCTGCTCTAATATGTTCTCTTGTTTTGCAGATAAAAAAGACAAGTGAAAAATGTGCTGCAATATAACAATCTCATCGAATGCCTTGATCTTCATCTTATAGAAATTGATTTGATCGACTACCGAAGCACCACATGTGAGATTAAATTGGCTAGATTCTTTGTTCTGAAGGCAAGTGTGCTCAAGGTAATGAGGTTTGCGTTCTCTGGCGCAATAATGAATGGTGTGCTGATCACTTCAAGTGTCTGAAGCTGAATGACAAAGGCTCTAAAGAAGCTGAATTTGTTTTTGAAAGATCAAGTGACACGAGACTCGAAAGTTTATTTGCCCATTAGTCACTTGTTAGGGGCGGTGGATTTTAGTTTGTATGACAATGCTCCATCCACCTAAAGTAACAGAAGTTTTTACGTAAACTTCCTAATAATTAATTCCCTCTTCATAGGTGCAGCATTACTCCTAGCATTTGTAATATCAGTTTGAACCTTGTAATATTACGACTATCCAACACGAGGTACTATGTTATGATAAATGTTCGCGTGCATAGGTGCGGCAACGATATACCATTACAATATTTATTATTACTCGTGGTAACCCATGGGAAATTATCTACAACACATCTAGTTGTAAGCAGGGTATCTCTATGGCCTTGATGATAATGACCGCACACGATGAGGCTGAATTTGGTAACTCAAACACACCGCCTGCACTCAGGTGTCATCTCCGGCACAGGGTCTTGTCACTTCACTGTGAGGAGCAACACGTAATAATTTGGCCAACGGGTAGTACATTGGTAGGACTACTACTACCACTGTATGGATTTAGCAGTACTACCACCTCTATCTGGATTTAGTATTTGACTAGCAATATCTAATAATGCATGTCACAAAAAATACTACTCCCTCTGTAAGTAAATACATGTAGTATTGTTTTATTCAGTTTTAGAGACTTCTCGCCTACTATGGAGATTAGCCGACAATCGCGCCGCGGTAACGGCGGCGGCGCATGCTCGACTCATTCCAGCGGATGCGGCGGTTATGTGGCCCCTCAAGGACTTTATTGTATTTTTTATTTTTGTGGGGTGCTACTTGTATCTTGCCAGGAGTTTTAATAGATCTGTGGGCCTGATCGCAAAAAAAGAATGTAGTTTCCAATGATACTATACACTCTCTATTCCGGTAGATGGCTCAAATCTAAAATCTCATCAATCAGACTACTATTGTACTCCATGCATACTGGTGCATCAGTCACGTTACGGAAACCAAATAATCCCAAAACTCTTAGGCGCGATGCATTCACTACCCACCTCGTTCCTTGTTTTTTCCACAAAAAAAGAAATCAACCAATAGGAGACGTGGGGCGTGCATGCATTCAATGACTTGAGACTACTTAGCACAACATGTAGAGGTCAATTCTCTGCATGCAATGACATTAATTACCAAATAAATATAAAGTTCTCTCGTTTTTTTTCCCAACTTGGTCTGGGTGCTCGTCCTAAGATGACCGCAGAGTAGATGGCCAACGCACACATGAATGCAACGCAGTCTGCACTTCTCATATAAAGGCTCCCCGCCAGTCCAATCCATCTACGAAATTCTACGCACCTATGCACCCTATCCAAGGTCTAGAGTGATCACTCCAATCGCACGATCAATTGACTAGAAGCTAGACCCATGGAGGCGATGAGTGCGAGCATGAGCCGGTTGTGCTAGATGGTCCATGATGGCAGCCTGGAACCGAGGAACATTTCCAGGTCATGCTTGAGGCCTCCAGGGTGAGAGGCCTCTTGGACGACAGCTTCATCTCTTTGTTCAACGAGGCCCTCGTCAGCTTACTCGACAAGTTCACAATCATCAAGAAGCTCACAGATGACCTTGATGTATGACTCCAACCCACGCGCCCAGGCTCTGTGATGCCCGCCACCTTCACCGGCCTCTATGGTGACAACCTGTTTGACGCAATGGTGGCCCTACGACTACCCATCGTCGCGCTGGATAATGTCCACCTCGAGGTCTCGCTCGCTGTGTAGCGCCTCGCGCAGCAAGACAGCATCGACATAATCACCCACGTCTATGAGCAAATCATCCACAAGGACCACTATGTGCCATAGGAGGACGACAAGATGTTGGCCTTCTCTGACCGTAGGGCAACCTTGGACGGCATTATTCAGAAGCACGTTAACCTCGCCACCAATGCCACTGCTCCTCACCCGCCGATTGGTGGCCCAACGCACTAGGGCCAGAAGATGTCGTTGATGGATCGGTATGCATCTTTATTTTTGTGTCAATTCCATGTATACTATAATTTTCTTACCTTTTGCATCAGCTTGATAACTTTCGTATGTCACGCCTTCTCGTTTGGTTCGTCGGTCAAAGCGCTTCCTCTTGGCATATCACTAGAGTATTTTTTTAGAATGCTCTTAACATGTGGGAGGGAGTGTGACTAAACCGTCCTCAATAGATGGCAAACTTTCTAGCCCGTCGCACTTTGAGAGAGACGAGTAGCGACAAGCGATACGGGCTGGTGGATTACTAGAGCTAGGTGTCGCACGAAGGCCAACAAATATGGTGATAGCGTTAGGTGGGCCATGTATGATGTAACTACACCGGGCTACCGTGTTTCAGTTTCAGACTCTTCTGGTCTATATGTGAAGATTGGGGTATTTTATATCGCCGAATATAAAATATTAAGAGTGCAGACGCTCCACCGTGAGGTTCCTTGATCATTCTCGGTCGTCGGAAAGTGTTCTTCTTCCTTTTGCCGGCACGTGGGACATCCAGCATCCATGTCCACGTGTCATGCAAGAAAATGAAGATAAGTAGTAGGAGTACTAAAGTGAGACTCACCAACGATCACGAACGTTGGTGGAGTACGTGCAGGAATCACCCAAAAAAAGGAGTGATGATATGTCTCCAATGTATCTACTTTTCCTAACGCTTCTCCTCTTGTTTTGGACTCTAATTTGCATGATTTGAATGAAACTAACCCCGAACAGACGTTGTTTTCCGCAGAACTACCATGGTGTTGTTTTTGTGCAGAAATAAAACTTCTCAGAACGAGACAAAACTTTGCGAGGATTTTTTATATAATAAAAGAGAATTTCTGGAGCCAACAACCACTGGCGGGGGGCACCTGGCTGGGCACAACCTACCAGGGCGCCCCCCTCCAGGCGCACCCAGGTGGGTTGTCCCCACCTGGTGGCCCCGCAGACGCTGAAACCGACGCTATAAAATCCTATTTTTAAAAAAATAGGGAGAAAGAATTATCGCGTTCCACGAGACGGAGCCGCCGTCACCTCCTGTTCTTCATCAGAGGCCAGATCTGGAGTCTGTTTGGGGCTCCGGAGAGGGGGGGTCTTCGTCCTTCGTCATCACCAACCCTTCTCCATCGCCAATTCCATGATGCTCCCCACCAGGAGTGAGTAATTCCTTCGTAGGCTCGCTGGTCGGTGAGGGGTTGGATGAGATTCATCATGTAATTGAGTTAGTTTTGTTAGGTCTTGATCCCTAGTATCCATTATGTTCTGAGATTGATGTTGCTATGAATTTTCCATGCTTAATGCTTGTCACTTTGGGCCTGGGTGCCATCATTTCAGATCTGAACCGTTTATGTTATCACCATTATATCTATGTTCTAGATCCGATCTTGCAAGTTATAGTCACCTACTACGTGTTATGATCCGGCAACTCCGGAGTGACAATAGTTGGGACCACTCCCGATGATGACAGTAGTTTGAGGAGTTCATGTATTCACCGTGTGTTAATGCTTTGTTCTGGTTCTCTATTAAAAGGAGGCCTTAATATCTCTTACTTTCCAATATGGACCCCGCTACCACGGGAGGGTAGGACAAAAGATGTCATGCAATTTCTTTCCATAAGCACGTATGACTATTTACGGAATACATGCCTACATTATATTTATGAACTGGAGCTAGTGCCGTATCGCCCTAGGTTATGACTGTCACATGATGAATATCATCCAACAAATTACCGACCCAATGCCTACAAATTTATCTTATATAGATCTTGCTAAGTTATTACCACGGCTGTTACTATTACACTTGTTACAAAATCACCGCTATCACTATTACCGTTACTATTGCTGTTGCTACTACTATCAAAACTATCATACTACTTTGCTACTGATCACTTTGCTGCAGATAATTAATCTCCAGGTGTGGTTGAATTGACAACTCAACTGCTAATACTTGCAAATATTCTTTGGCTCCACTTGTGTCGAATCTATAAATTTGGGTTGAATACTCTACCATCAAAAACTGTTGTGATCCCCTATACTTGTGGGTTATCATGACCTTTTTCTGGCACCATTGCCGGGGAGCATAGCTATATTCGTTGAGTCACTTGGGATTATTATCAATTTATCACTATGAAGAATCTGAAGGATGATAAGACTAAGATTTATTCCTATAAGACGAGGGGAGGTAAGGAACTGCCATCCAGCTCCGCTTTAGATTCACCTTCTGTTATAAGTAAACTTGCAACACCACCACATGCTATTAATCCTGATATGTCGCAAGTTATTGATGCTACTTCTGCTATGAATGATGCTTATCATGATGCATAATGTGCCACCAGGTGAATTTCTTGATGAACAAATTGCTAGAGTAACACAACATGATATTGTTGAAACTGAAAATCTTGAAACACCTACTAGAACTAGCCCTCCTAGATATGAAATGCCTAAGGTACCGGAAGGTTATGTTATGAATGAGGAGACAACTAGAGATATTCTTGCTTGTAAGGATAGAGATGATCTAGAGAAATTATTATGCAAGTATAAAGAAAAATCTCTGAATGCTAGAATGCAATATGATCCTAAGTTTGCCACCTCACCTATCTTTATTGATGATAAGGATTATGAATTCTCTGTCGACCCAGAGTTAATCACTTTGGTTGAATCGGATCCTTTCCATGGTTATGAAACTAAAACTGTTGTGGCACATCTTAATAAGTTGAATGACATAGCAATCCTTTTTACTCATGATGAGAAAACTTGCTATTAATATATTCTCAAATTATTTCCGTTCTCGTTAAAGGGTGATGATAAAGCTTGGTACAATAATCTTGCTCCTGGTTGTGTGTTTAGTCCCCAGGATATGATTTATTACTTCTTTGAAAAATATTTTCCTGCTCATAAGAAACAAGCGGCCTTACAGGAAATATTTAATTTTGTGCAAATTGAAGAGAGTCTCCCACAAGCTTGGGGGTGGCTTCTCCAATTGCTTAATGCTTTGCATGACCATCCTCTTAAGAAGAATGAAATACTTGATATCTTCTATAATGGACTAACCGATGCTTCTAGGGATTTCCTAGATAGTTGTGCTGGTTGTGTTTTCAGGGAACGAACTATTGGGCAAGCTGAAGAATTATTGAATAACATATTGAAAAATTATGATGATTGGACGCTTCCTGAACCACCGCCTAAACACACTCCGAAGAAGAGCGGTATCTTATATCTCAGTCTTGAAGATATGCAAGAGGCAAAGAAATATATAAAGGAAAAAGGTACTAAAACTGAGGATGTTAAAAGTTTACCCCCTATTGAAGAAATACCTGGGCTTGATACACCACCACTGCCTAAGGTGGTAGAGGTAAATTCTCTAATGAAATTCAAGGATAATGACAATCCTCACAATATGCACCCTAGTCAATTCCTATATGGGTTTGAGAATTATATTAGAAAACAAGATCACTTCAATGCAAATGTTATGGAACAATTGAAATACAATTCTGATATGATTGCTCGCTTGAGTGACTTGTTATTTAGAATCTCAAATGATGTTAGGGGTGTGGGAAAGCATGCTTCTATGGTTCAAACCTAGTTAGAACAAGTTGCTAAATCTCAAAGAGAATTGCTTGATGAAATGAACAATAGTATCAATGATCATGTTGTTAGAGTAATGACTAGAGGAGGTAGGATGACTCAGGAACCACTTTATCCTGAGGGGCACCCAAAAAGAATTGATAAAGACTCTCAAAGAGTTAACACTGATGCACGTATTCCTTCTAAAAGGAAAAAGAAGAAGAAAAATGATAGGACTATGCATGCCTCTAGTGAACCTGAAGTAGAAAAACCTCATGATAATGAAGTTTCTATCTCTGATGCTGAAACTCAACCTGGTAGTGAGCACTCACCTTCTGATAATGAAAAAGATAATGACGAGGTTCATGAATACACTCAAACAAATAATAAAGAACCAGGCAATGTTGTTGAGATAGAACCAGCAGTTGATCTTGATAACCCACTGTCGGTTCTATATCTGGCGTATCTCGTAGTAGGGGTCCTAAGCTAGGCGTCTTGGAGCGATGGTAACATGGACACGGGATTTTACCCAACTTCGGCCTCTCTCGAAGAAATAATACCCTACATGCTGCTTTTGGTTGTATTCATATGGGGTGTAGTATAGAGTACATGTATCTACCACGAGATTGTTCTAATGAATATGAGTTCCCTTATTGACTAGCCTGGACTCGGTTTATATAATGCACCAGAGGCCTAGGGTTCAGGGGAGTCCTTGTCTTGGGCGCCAAGTCTTGTGGAATATCCCTTGTATGCGGCATGGGCTGCCCGAACAGGCCCAATAGTGAACCGCCATGGGTGTCCTCGGCCCAACCAACTGGTCGGGAGATGACGTGGTGAGTACCCCCTAGTCCAGGACACCATCAGTAGCCCCCTGAACCGGTCTTCAAGTTGGGGATGCTCCTCGGTTGTTCCGAACTTTTCTTCAACTTCGGTCGTCGGTCTTGAAAACTAGTTCAACAAATATTCCCATCTTCGATCTTGAGGATTGCCGAGCTAAATCCGAAGAATTCACATGTCGGGCATCCGAGGAGCTCTTTAAGTCTTCGGCCTTTATCAATGCCTTATTACTTTCATGCCACACCTCGGGTTTGAAGTTGTTCCCGTGCGACAGTGTTGTCTTGCGTCCGAGCTCCAACGCTGGACTGCATCCCAGGCATCCTCTTGCAGCCGAACTCCAACACCGGACTGCATCCGAACGCCATTGCCAGACTGTAGCCGAGCTCTAACACCGGACTGCAACTGAGGAGGCACAGAGTACCTCGTATTTGAAAAAGTTTGAAGGAGTATATTCGAGCTTAACGCTGGCAATTTCTCTATGGAGCCAGTCGGTCGCGGCCGAGCTTTATGCCGGAAACATCCTATATGGATTTAGTCACTTGCATCCGAGCTTTATGCCGGATTGCTTTCGAGCTGTGAAATTTATTTGCTGATGAGATGTATATAGCCAGTAGCCCTCAAGGTGTGTGTCGGCCTAAAACCCGAGATGCACATTAGACGAGATAGTGATCTGCGGACGGGCCCTTGAGAGAGGGTTTTGAGAAGTCGCCGTAGTATATTAGCTTGATGCCGGATAGGTCCCAGATGGTGCCTATTGTTGTCCGAAGACACGTTTGCCCATAGTTCGGTCAAGCCGAACACTGAGCCCTTTGAATTTTCTGCATTGAATAGGCAATGCAGTAGCCCCCAAGACACTAGTCGGGTGGCAACACCAGATCAGGGGATCGTTGTGCCCCTTTAATATTACTAAATGATAAGCCCGAAGCCCAGTAGTCCCCGAGCCTTGATGTGGGCACGGGTGGCCGAATGAAGGATCGATATCCGAAGTAAAATCACAAATTATGTGTAATGATTCTACGTATCCAAGTACTTTACATCATTAATGCTCGAATCCGCATTGTACAGAACTTTGTTGACCGACCATCAGCTTCCACCTCCTCTGCCAGTAGCCGAGAAGTGTTTGTCCTACTTTATAAAGCCTTTATGAGGGCAAAGATTTATGACAAACAAGGCAATCCGGCTATACGGTTTTATAAACAAAGGTATGCCGAGAGATATGTTATATTACTGTTTAACATAAGAAATGTCTTCCAAAGAAAATAGTCCCGCTATCGGTTCCTTTCTTTGGGTTGTCATGCTAAGCATGATCATGAAACCTCAGCTCCGATCAATGTGGGAGCACAATATTGAGGATTTAGTTTGGGGAAAGTTCCCGAACTATGTGGTCTTTAGCGAACCCAAATTTTCACTTCCGTCATTGCCGACCAATTATATCCTTTAAGATGGCTAGCTTTCGGCTTCACCCAGTCTGAGGTACTAACCCATATGACCTGCCAGTAACAATCACGGAGGTACTCCCTTTACCGCCTAGCCGAACAATCAGGAATGTAGGGGTAAGCACAGGAGCCAGGCAACCCAGCTTGGCCAAAATCTTAAGTCAAATTGATGCATATGTATGGCTTTATAACGAAGATTACGGAAGGCAGCCCTTGTATATTAAATACAAATGCCGATGATATGTTTATTTTGACTCTGCTGTGACCGTTTATTTGTTGAAAGTGGCCCATCGTCGGCTTCCACCCCCTTGTAGATGTTATGGAGGGTGTTTCCGCAATAACGAACAACCCTTCGCCGACGTCTCGGTGCCCGAAGGCGGTTGTGTTGGCAGAACTGAGGCAATCAGATATGCGGGCTTTATAACTTTCACTTAGTCATAGGAGCTTAAAGTTGGGAGGCCAAATATTAGCCCCCGGTTAATGTTCGGCAACAGCCGAGGTCAAGCCATTAACACTTCGGCCAACATTATGAACGGCCCGTCGCTTAACACGGGGTGACCTCCATCGATCTTATAGTTTAGCACAGTCATCGGATCGCTGACCAGTTTATGCTTATTGTGACAGTCAGTTTTCGGCTTTCTCCACTGAGGCGCTTAACCATGCGAGCTGGAAGCACAATCGCAGTGGTTCTCCCTTTGCACACCTAGCCGAACAAAGCGGAACATAGGAGGCAAGCACAGGAGCCGGGCAACCCAACTATTGACCAAAGACACAATTCAAAACCGATGCATATATAGCAATATCCGAGAATATTTTTGCCGAATCTCTAAAGGTGTCCGGTGTTGCACTGCGAGACTTATGCTGAAAATACACAAATAGTTTAAAAGTTCCATAGGCTTGAGAAACCAAAAAACTTCAGTAAAAACTTGACGTCTGAACTAATCAAGTGTTCGGTGCCAATCCAAAAATGGGTCTTAGGAAAAAATTGTGCTTCTGTCGTGCTTTAACATGACACATCCTATCTCAAGACTTCAAGCGGGTCAGCCTACGGCTTCAACCTGCTATCCCAAAGGAGGAGTACTTCTCGTTAGGCCAGTTTAGCAAACTAAACTCTAGTGGCTCTGAGAGAGAAATTAGGCTCCCTGACTATTGACCACGCACTCGCGTCGAAAAAAGGAGTGATAGAAAAGACTTTGCAACGACTAAGAAGAAGAACACTTATTATAAAACAGCTCCCATAAATTTAAGAGCCCCCAGTTAACATGGCAAAGGAAGTGTTTTTAACAACCAAAGTTTTTGTTTAACATAAATATAATGCATGCTCAAACCGAACAAAAATTAATCATTAAAACAAATTGAGCATGAAAGCGACTTAGCTGGTTAGTGTGCTCGGTGTTCATGATGAGGTCCGGACTTATGGCGGGACGAAGACATAGTCCTCAGCCTAGCCAAGGTCCCAGCCGCCAAACCGGTTCCAAAGAGTCCGAGAAAAGAGCTCGTCTTGACGAAGTGGCAACATAGCACGGTTGACGTGTTGAGGAGCAGCCCCCGGTCCAGCCGAGCTGACGAAACTGGTCGGCTGATGATGCCGGAGTCTCCGGAGTAGGATTGATGAAGAGATGGGAATGCCCCCGGTCCCGCCGAGGTGACGCGGTAGGTCGGTAAGGCGACAACGGAAACCCCACGTCAGCACGTCGGTACGCCGAGGTGACAGCGCTGCCCGACCCGAATCATTTACCTGTGCACAGAAAATAGTGCAAGCCAAAGATAATAGTAATAATAATATTAAAAAGATCATAGCATAATAAATAATTTAAGAAAAGTGAGTAATAAAAGAAATATGGCCCGTGTGCCGAACACTCGATGAGGTAGAGCTCTCTCAGCGATGCCGAAGTCCCTGAGGCAACAGAACATGTCGATATGGCAATTCGACCAACAAGGTGATCACGCGAGCCGATTTATGCCGATTGGGACGACGACGTCGGCTTGCCAAAGTGACCGCGTGACGCAGTCGAAGTCGATTATCTACACATGTAAAATAATGCAGTCCAAAACATAATAATATAAATATATAAATAATCCTCCCATAATTAATTTATGCAAGATATTTTTTTAAAGAGATGTGGCCTGAGTGGTGACAAGACACGGTTGACGTAGGCTTGGTGGAGTGACGCAGCGACGAAATCGCTGCAGATCCGAACCAAGTGTCATCGTTGAGGCCGTAAATCACGTGTGTACAGAAGATAACACTAGCCGAAGTAGTAATTATCAAGAGAAAAAAAGATATTAAAAATAATCAAAAAGGTACCACCTGATAGTAATACGAGGCGGCTAAATTAAAGACAGACAATGCAAAATCTGACGTAAAGGTTGTCCGGCTACAGATGAAATAGCCGAACTGAGACTATTACTAGGGTAGCACTCTGCGTTTGCCCCGGCGGCTAGTATTACCAATACTAGTAGGAGGTGTAGGCCACTACACAAAAGGTAGACGAAAAGCAAACTACTAGTCAAAAGCGCAGACTACCTCCACATATAATTAAATAATGGATAAAGCAAAAAGAAAGGGTCGGATCTCCCTGTGTGCTGCAATCGAGCCCAATCCTCGTCGACCCGAGGCACTATTCCACATGAATAATACGCAGTCATGCTGGTTCTCCTCGGCCGCACCGCCGCTAGACAGATTGCTTTTTACGTTGAACCGCACAGCGGCCGTCCGCATGCACGCGCATCTCTAAAACCTTCCGCGGCGCGCGAGGTAGCATGCCTTCACCTGTTCTGCCAGTTATCCGCAGTAGACCTCGAATCCTATGTATTGCAGTGTGCGAACGTCATGATGAAGTGACAGTACCTAAAGTAGATCATATCATGCATGCTGTGTTTGCGGACCTGCGTTCAAAAATCCAGGCTCCAAATTGCCAACGATTAGCACTAATACTAGTATATGAAACGTGCACCAAGCGACAACTAGCCTGGCTCCACACTTTAACAATTAAATAATTAAAGGAAGGAAAGAACAAATCTTCCCTGCATGCCGCCGCCCAGCACAATTCATGTTAGCCCATCTGTACTGCTCCGTATGAGCAATACTTACTCTAAACCAAGTCCTCATATCACCGCTGGTCAGATTACTTTTAATTTATGCGGCATATCTCAGCTTAGCTCGGATTCGACATATGTCGGGCGGCGGATGTCACTAATGCTACTAAAAACACTTGATCTCGTACTGCGAACAAAGTAGCAGAGTGTGGAAATTTTTGCAGAAATAGATAATTTACATGGAACAGATCTGACTAAAAAAATATCACCTGATTATCCCATCAATCCGCGGCGATCACCCAACAGGCTCTCAATGAAATCACCAATGTCGGTTCTATATCTGACATATCTCGTAGTAGGGGTCCTAAGCTAGGCATCATTGGACACGGGATTTTACCCAGCTTCGGGCTCTCTCGAAGAGATAATACCCTACATGCTGCTTTTGATTGTATTCATATGGGGTGTAGTATAGAGTACATGTATTTAACACGAGATTGTTCTAATGAATATGTGTTCCCTTATTGACAGCCTGGCCTCGGTTTATATAATGCACCAGAGACCTAGAGTTCAGGAGAGTCCTTGTCTTGGGCACCAAGTCTTGTGGAATATCCCTTGTATGCGGCATGGGTTGCCCGAACTGGCCCAATATTGAACCGCCATGGGTGTCCTCGGCTCGACCCACTGGTCGGGAGACGACATGGTGAGTACCCCCTAGTCCAGGACTCCGTCACCCACAACCCAAGAATACACGATATGATAAAAGAGACTTTATTGCTAGAAAACACGGTAAAGAAAGAGAACCACGGGTTCAAAAACCTATGCCCTTTCCACCTAAGTCAACTAAAAACAAAAATGATGAAGAATTCGAACGCTTTGCTGAAATGCTGAGGCCAGTCTTTTTGCGTACTCACTTGACTGATATCCTTAAAATGCCTCCTTATGCAAAGTACATGAAAGACATCATCACCAATAAGAGAAAAATACCGGAAGCTGAAATCTCCGCCATGCTTGCTAATTATACTGTTAAAGATGGAGTACCTAAAAGAATTGGAGATCCGGGAATACCAACTATACCTTGCTCCATCAAAAGAAACTATGTGAAAACTGCTTTGTGTGATTCGGGAGCGGTGTTAGTGTTATGCCTTTCTCTTTATATAAAAGACTTGATTTGAATAAACTCACACCTACTGAAATATCTTTGCAAATGGCTGACAAATCAACTGCCATACCTATCGGTATCTGTGAGGATGTGCCCGTTGTTGTTGCTAATGTTACTATTTTGACTGACTTTGTTATACTTGAGATGCCCGAGGACGACAACATGTCGATTATCCTTGGTAGACCCTTCTTGAATACTGCAGGGGCTGTTATTGATTGAAATAAAAGCAAGGTCACTTTTCATATCAATGGTAATGAGCATACGGTGCACTTTCGGAAGAAACAATTCCAAGTGAATGGTATTAATGTTATTGAAAAATCTCCGACAATCACTATTGGAAGTTTTCAACTACCTCTACCTACTGTCAAAAAGAAATATGAAATGCTTATTGTTGGGGATATTCATATCCCCGTTGAGGTAACTTAGTGATTTACGAAAGTTCTTCGGTTTTATGCTAATCGAAAGTGGTTGTTAATAAGACTTGATCAACCTTATTAATGGATCATTTTTTAGAGGTATGAAGTTGATGAATTTATTGAGCACTACCTTCTGTCCCTACCTTTTGTTTCCTATTTTTATTAGTTAAATAAAATAAAATGCCATGTTTTGTCTGTTTTCTGAATTTCCCGTGGAATAAAAAATTACTCAAAAATAAAAGTTCTCAGAATGCTCTCAAAATTTAATACGATTTTTTTCTTAATATTTAAGAATTTTTGGTGCAAATAACATCAGAGGGAGGTGCACCAGGTGGGCACAACCCACTTGGGCGCGCCAGGACCCCCAGGCGCGCCCTGGTGGGTTGTGGTGCCCATGTGGGCCCCCTCACTTATCTCTTCATCCCACATCACCACCTACCTCCAGAAAAAATTCACCATTACTCTCTCTGTCTCGTGTTCTTGCTCTCAAACCCGCAAATTTCGATCTCTTTGCTCGAAGCTCCGTTTCCGAAACTGTTTCGGGGAATTGTTGCCTGGTATGTGACTCCTCCATTTTTCCAATTAGTTTTTGCTTTTATGGTTTATATTTTGAATAATTAGCTACTCTTGGTGCTGCTGTAGATGAGCTTGCATGTTGAATTCTTAAGATTTCTAAGTAGTTTGAATGCTTGCTATAGCATCTACGCATCCTTATGAGTAGTTGCTACCTATCTTGTAAAGTTTTGTTGATTAATTTTTGTCACCTAATTTTTTTCAGAAAATTGTACGCGAATATGGTGAACCATTTTGGAAGGAGGTCTTCGAAGAGGAGATCGTCGGAGGCATCTTCTAGTGACAGTTCCGTTCATTGGTCTTATGTTGAACCAAGTGAGAGTTCCATACGAGATGCCACCACCAAAACATGCTTATGGCCATGCGGCGATTATATGGCGAGTGTGGGCATTAAGGAGGAATTGGAGCAATATGTTCACAATGCCGATCTCGGTCCCTACATTTCAGATAAGTGCAATCAACACCACACTCTCACTGAATCATTTGTCAAAGGATTTAAATTCCATCCCCGTGAGTCTAGGGTGACCGAGAGCTGAGTTCCAAACATTTTTGTCTAGCCTGTGCTATGGTGAGAATAGGGGAGTGACGCAAGGTAGAATAAAGAGCATTTATTTTCCCGCAATTCAGTACTTTTCATTATTCAATGGGAAATGTATTGTAGGCAAATAAGATTGTAGTACAGTTTGTGCTCCAGACATGAGCCTCATACACGCTGCTCTCATCGGTGATAGAAGCTATAATCTTGGAGCGATTGTTGCACGTAGGTTGCAACACAACGCTAATAGTGGTTATTTTTATGGTGGAATTTATGCCACACGCTTAGCAAGAGAGCTGGGTGTTTCACCTTTGCCATATGACCCTATTTTACCCATGCAGTATTTAGACTTTGATGCTATGAAGCGTCATAAGATCCTTAAGGGTAAACCTGATAATTTCACCTACAAATTTTTGTTTAATCAAGACTCCGTTGTATACACATATTTCCTGCGCCTACTCACTTTGACTATCACATCAGGGGAAGTTATTTTGTGCTTGAGAGTGAGGCTCGAGCTCACAACTCGGCGGTTGTGGCTGCACGGCAGGCTGAGACATCCGCACCAAGAGCCTCTGTGAGCCACCATCCCGACTATTATCCACGCTACTGATTGATTACCAAGTTAGGCCAAAAGCCTAAGCTTGGGGAGTACGTGTTTCTCATTGACATTACACTCATGTTCACACATTTCAGTTGTCGGTGTTCGCACTTTTTCATTGTATTATCCATTGTTAGATTTATTTTCTCGCTTTCTTCTTGTGTGTTTGAAAAACTTTAAGAAAATCCAAAAATATTTCTTGCTTCTTTTTGATTTTTCTTTCTATAGTTAGCTGTAGCACTAAAAAGAAAACCCAAAAAGATTTCCGTGTTCTTCTTTTGCCTGTTGGGAGCTTTCCCGTGTAAATAGTTTTCTCGTTTTTGCTTTTCCCTTTTATTTGCTTGTTCAAGAAAACCAAAAAATCCAAAAATATTTTAGTGTGTTCCTCTGAACTTCTTTTCTTTTTATTGAGTCGTACCAAGGAGAAGACCACGATGAAAATGTTGAGTGGCTCTCATATGCATTATTCTTGATCTAACAAAGAGCCCATTTTACCTTGTCTTCTCCTGTTGAATAAATGTTTGGAGATTCCAGCGTAGTCCACGGCAGTCTTGCACTATTATTATTTTCATATCGTTCGATCGTGCAAGTGAAAGGCAACAATGACGATATTTGATGAACTCGCCGTGGCAGAGGGAAACGGGTATGAACTCGACTTGTTCTGTTTTTGTAAATATGTTTAACCTAGTATCCATGATTTAGCCCATTATGATTAAACATGGTTGCAATGACAATTAGAGATTATAGTTTCTCATGCCATGCATAAGTAGCTGGGAGTGGATAATGATTTATCTTGGATGTCAACATTGCATTAAAATGATTGTGATGTAGTATGATGATATGGTATCCTCCTCTGAATGTCCGAGTGGCTTGACTTGGCACATGTTCATGCATGTAGTTGGATCAAAACCAACATAGCCTCTATGATATTCATGTTCATGGTGTTCATATCCTACTCATGCTAGTGTCCAATGTTACTTATGCATAATGCATGTTCATGAATGTTGTTGCTCTCTAGCTGGCCGCTTCTCAACCTATTTGCTAGCCTTCGCCTGTACTAAGCGGGAATTCTGCTTGTACATCCAAAACCTTGAACCCAAGTTATTCTAGATGAGTCCACTGTAACTACATATATGCGGTATTACCCTGCCGTCCTAAGTAAATTTGCATGTGCCATCTCTAAAAACTTCAAATAAACATCCTTTTGTGTGCCTGGATCGTTCATGGAATGACAGGAGGTAGTCGGTATCTTCCATTCTAAGCGGGTTATTCTCAGGATGAGTGTTTATTCACTCACCATCGCACGAGAAAAGGGCGGTAATAGGGATGCCCAGTCCCAAACTGCAAAAGAATTGATCTTTCAAATAATCAAATAAAAACTCCCAATGGAGTCATAACCTTTACTTTATCGCTTGGGAACCGCCACTAGCATGCTTAGCATGGAAGATATTGATAACTAATAGCCGTGAAGTAAACAATAAGGGTGCATCTCTCAAAATATCATTTACCTCGGTTTTAAAAACTTGAGCTCTGGCACCTCTGCAAACCAGTGCTTCCCTCTGTGAAGGGACTATCTATTTACTTTGATGTTGTGTCATCACCTTCTAAAATAAGCACCAGAACCTGAGAGCACTGCTGTCATGCTAATGCATTGTGTGTAGCTAATGTTGGGTGCATCATGATTGGATCTTTTCAACCATGAATTACAATGTTTAGTCGCTGCTTGAACTTTGGAGGTGCTCTGCATTTATGTTTTGCGGTCTGAGAAAGGGCTAGTGAGATACCACTATTGTCATATTATATGATGGTTGTTTTGATAACGTGTTGTTGTTTGAGATATCTTATTATTACTCGCTAGCTGATTATGTCATTGATATGAGTTAATATAATTTTTAAGAGTTATTGTTGGCATGGTTAGTTATAATACTGGCTGAAAACCTGAGTGTTGTTTAAGCTTATTTATGCAAACAAGAGCAAAAGAGTTCGTAAAAGTTTTTCTTTTTCACTTTCAGTTTATCAGCTGAATTGCTTGAGGACAAGCAAAGGTTTAAGCTTGGGGGAGTTGATACGTCTCCAACGTATCTACTTTTCCTAACGCTTTTCCTCTTGTTTTGGACTCTCATTTGCATGATTTGAATGAAACTAACCCCAGACTGACGCTGTTTTCAGCAGAACTACCATGGTGTTGTTTTTGTGTAGAAATAAAAGTTCTCAGAACGGGACGAAACTTTGCGAGGATTTTTTATATAATAAAAGAGAATTTCTGGAGCCAACACCCACCGAAGGGGGCCGCCTGGGTGGGCACAACCCACCAGGCCGCCCCCCCTCCAAGCGCGCCCAGGTGAGTTTCCCCACTTGATGGCCCCACAGACCCTAAAACCGACGCTATAAAATCCTATTTCCGAGGAAAAAAATCACGGAGAAAGAATTATCACATTCCACGAGACGGAGCCGCTGTCACCTCCTGTTCTTCATCGGGAGGCCAGATCTGGAGTCCGTTTGGGGCTCCGGAGAGGGGGACCTTCGTTCTTCGTCATCACCAACCCTTGTCCATCGCCAATTCCATGATGCTCCCCACCGGGAGTGAGTAATTCCTTCGTAGGCTCGCTGGTCGGTGAGGAGTTGGATGAGATTCATCATGTAATCGAGTTAGTTTTGTCAGGGTTGATCCCTAGTATCCGTTATGTTCTGAGATTGATGTTGCTATGACTTTGCCATGCTTAATGCTTGTCACTTTGGGCCCGGGTGCCATGATTTCAGATCTGAACCGTTTATGTTATCACCATTATATATATGTTCTAGATCCGATCTTGCAAGTTATAGTCACCTCCTACGTGTTATGATCCGGAAACCCCGGAGTGACAATAGTCAGGACCACTCCCTGTGATGACTGTAGTTTGAGGAGTTCATGTATTCACTGTGTGTTAATGCTTTGTTCCGGTTCTCTATTAAAAGGAGGTCTTAATATCCCTTAGTTTCCGATTTGGACCCCGCTGCCACGGGAGGGTAGGACAAAAGATGTCATGCAAGTTCTTTCCATAAGCACGTATGACTATTTACGGAATACATGCCTACATTATATTTATGAACTGGAGCTAGTGCCATATCGCCCTAGGTTATGACTGTCACATGATGAATATCATCCACCAAATTACCGATCCAATGCCTACGAATTTATCTTATATTGTTCTTGCTAAGTTATTACTGCTGCTATTAGCGCGTGGTAGCTACATCTACAAGATGACATAGAGATTTGTAAAGCACACACGGATCTGAATGTTGCAGACCCGTTGACTAAAACCTCTCTCGTAAGCATAACATGATCAAACCCTAGAACTCATTGAGTGTTAATCACATGGTGATGTGGACTAGATTATTGACTCTAGTGAACTTTGAGTGTTAATCACATGGTGATGTGAACTAGATTATTGACTCTAGTGCAAGTGGGAGACTGTTGGAAATATGCCCTAGAGGCAATAATAAAATGGTTATTATTGTATTTCCTTGTTCATGATAATTGTCTGTTGTTCATGCTATAATTGTATTAACTGGAAACCGTAATACATGTGTGAATACATAGACCACAACATGTCCCTAGTAAGCCTCTAGTTGACTAGCTCGTTGATTAATAGATGGTTATGGTTTCCTGACCATGGACATTGGATGTCATTGATAACGGGATCACATCATTAGGAGAATGATGTGATGGACAAGACCCAATCCTAAGCATAGCACAAGATCGTGTAGTTCGTTTGCTAGAGCTTTTCTAATGTCAAGTATCATTTCCTTAGACCATGAGATTGTGCAACTCCCGGATACCGTAGGAATGCTTTGGGTGTACCAAACGTCACAACGTAACTGGGTGGCTATAAAGGTGCACTACAGGTATCTCCGAAAGTGTCTGTTGGGTTGGCACGAATCGAGACTGGGATTTGTCACTCCGTATGACGGAGAGGTATCTCTGGGCCCACTCGGTAATGCATCATCATAATGAGCTCAATGTGACCAAGTGTTTGGTCACGGGATCATGCATTACGGTACGAGTAAAGTGACTTGCCGGTAACGAGATTGAACAAGGTATTGGGATACCGACGATCGAATCTCGGGCAAGTAACGTACAGATTGACAAAGGGAATTGTATACGGGGTTGATTGAATCCTCGACATCGTGGTTCATCCGATGAGATCATCGTGGAACATGTGGGAGCCAACATGGGTATCCAGATCCCGCTGTTGGTTATTGACCGGAGAGTCGTCTCGGTCATGTCTGCATGTCTCCCGAACCCGTAGGGTCTACCCACTTAAGGTTCGGTGACGCTAGGGTTGTAGAGATATTAGTATGCGGAAATCCGAAAGTCGTTCGGAGTCCCGGATGATATCCCGGACGTCACGAGGAGTTCCGGAATGGTCCGGAGGTAAAGATTTATATATGGGAAGTCCTATTTTGGCCAACGGAAAATGTTCGGGATTTTTTGGTATTGTACCGGGAAGGTTCTAGAAGGTTCCGAAGTGGGGCCCACCTACATGGGGGGACTCACATGAACGTGGGTAGTGGGGGCAAGGCCCCACACCCCTGGTCAAGGCGCACCAAGATCCCACCTTAGAAGGAATAAGATCATACCCCGAAGGGATAAGATCAAGATCCCTAAAAGAGGGGGATAACAATCGGTGGGGAAGGGAAATGATGGGATTTCTTTCCCCCACCTTTGCCAACGCCCCAATGGACTTGGAGGGCAAGAAACCAGCCCCCTCCACCCCTATATATAGTGGGGAGGCGCATGGGAGCAGCACCCCAAGCCCTGGCGCCTCCCTCCCTCCCGTGACACCTCTTCCTCCCCGCTTGCGCTTGGCGAAGCCCTGCCGGGATCCCGCTACTTCCACCACCACGCCGTCGTGCTGCTGGATCTCCATCAACTTCTCCTCCCCCCTTGCTGGATCAAGAAGGAGGAGACGTCCCCGCTCCATACGTGTGTTGAACGCGGAGGTGCCGTCCGTTCCGCGCTAGGACCACCGGTCATTTGGATCACGACGAGTACGACTCCATCAACCCCGTTCTCTTGAACGCTTCCGCTCGCGATCTACAAGGGTATGTAGATGCACTCCTCCCCTCTCGTTGCTAGCATCTCCTAGATTGATCTTGGTGACACGTAGGAAAATTTTGAATTTCTGCTACGTTCCCCAACGGTAGCATCATGAGCCAGGTCTATGCGTAGATTCTATGCACGAGTAGAACACAAAGTAGTTGTGGTCGATGATTTGTTCAATTTGCTTGCCGTTACTAGTCTTATCTTGATTCGGCGGCATTGTGGGATGAAGCGGCCCGGACCGACCTTACACGTACTCTTACGTGAGACAGGTTCCACCGACTGACATGCACTTGATGCATAAGGTGGCTAGCGGGTGTCTGTCTCTCCCACTTTAGTTGGATCAGATTCGATGAAAAGGGTCCTTATGAAG
Organism: Triticum aestivum; assembly: GCF_018294505.1. Lineage (NCBI taxonomy): Eukaryota > Viridiplantae > Streptophyta > Magnoliopsida > Poales > Poaceae > Triticum > Triticum aestivum. The sequence goes on along the minus strand of NC_057805.1, from coordinate 307,925,930 downwards.
GGTAAATAGCAGTTGGCATATCACCGTTGTGGCTTTTGCGTAGGTAAGAAACGTTCTTGCTAGAAACCCATAGCAGCCACGTAAAACATGCAACAACAATTAGAAGACGTCTAACTTGTTTTTGCAGGGTATGCTATGTGATGTGATATGGCCAAAAGGATGTGATGAATTATATATGTGATGTATGAGATTGATCATGTTCTTGTAATAGGAATCACGACTTGCATGTCGATGAGTATGACAACCGGCAGGAGCCATAGGAGTTGTCTTAATTTATTGTATGACCTCCGTGTCAATGAGAACGCCATGTAATTACTTTACTTTATTGCTAACCATTAGCCATAGTAGTAGAAGTAATAGTTGGCGAGACAACTTCATGAAGACACGATGATGGAGATCATGATGATGCAGATCATGGTGTCATGCCGGTGACGAAGGTGATCATGCCGCGCCTCGAAGATGGAGATCAAAGGCGCAAGATGATATTGGCCATATCATGTCACTTTATGATTTGCATGTGATGTTTGTCATGTTTACATCTTATTTGCTTAGAACGACGGTAGCATAAATAAGATGATCCCTCACTAAAATTTCAAGAGATGTGTTCCCCCTGACTGTGCACCGTTGCGAAGGTTCGTTGTTTCGAAGCACCACGTGATGATCGGGTGTGATAGATTCTAACGTTCGCATACAACGGGTGTTGACGAGCCTAGCATGTACAGACATGGCCTCGGAACACAAGCAAAACACTTAGGTTGACTTGACGAGCCTAGCATGTACAGACATGGCCTCGGAACACAAGAGACCGAAAGGTCGAACATGAGTCGTATAGTAGATACGATCAACATGGAGATGTTCACCGATGATGACTAGTCCGTCTCACGTGATGATCGGACACGGCCTACTCGATTCGGATCATGTATCACTTAGGTGACTAGAGGGATGTCTATCTAAGTGGGAGTTCATTAAATAATCAGATGAACTTAATTGTCATGAACATAGTCAAAAGGTCTTTGCAAATAATGTCGTAGCTTACGCTTTAGTTCTACTAAGTTATGTTCCTAGAGAAAATTTAGTTGAAAGTTAATAGTATCAATTATGCGGACTGGGTCCGTAAACTGAGGATTGTCCTCATTGCTGCACAGAAGGCTTATGTCCTTCATGCACCGCTCGGTGTGCTGAACCTCGAGCGTCGTTTGTGGATGTTGTGAACATCTGACATACACGTTTTGATGACTACGTGATAGTTCAGTGCGTAATAAAATTGTGGCACCAAAGACGGTTTTGAAACGTGGCAGAACATATGATATGTTCCAAAGACTGAAATTGGGATTTCAGACTAGTGCCCACGTCAAGAGGTATGAGACCTCTGACAAGTTTCTTAAGCCTGCAAACTAAGGGAGAAAAGCTCAATCGTTGAGCATGTGCTCAGATTGTCTGAGTACTACAATCACTTGAATCGAGTGGGAGTTAATCTTCCAGATGAGATAGTGATGGTTCTCCATAGTCACTGCCACCAAGCTATTAGAGCTTTGTGATGAACTATAACATATCGGGGATAGACATGATGATCCTTGAGCAACTCGCGATGTTTGACACCGCGAAAGTAGAAATCAAGTAGGAGCATCAATTGTTGATGGTTAGTAAAACCACTAGTTTCTAGAAGGGCAAGGGCAAGAAGGGATACTTCATGAAACGGCAAATCAGTTGCTGCTCTAGTGAAGAAACCCAAGGTTGAACCCAAACCCGAGACTAAGTGCCTCTGAAATGAGGGGAACAGTCACTGAAGCAGAACTACCCTAGATACTTCGTAGATGAGAAGGCTGGCAAGGTCGACAGAAGTATATTGGATATACATTATATTAATGTGTACTTTACTAGTACTCCTAGTAGCACCAGGGTATTAGATACCGGTTCGGTTGCTAAGTGTTAGTAACTCGAAATAAAAGCTGCGGAATAAACGGAGACTAGCTAAAGGTGAGATGACGATATGTGTTTCCAAGGTTGATGTGATCAAGCATCGCATGCTCCCTCTACCATCGAGATTGGGGTTAAACCTGAATAATTGTTATTTGGTGTTTGCGTTAAGCATAGACATGATTGGATTATGTTTATCGCAATACGGTTATTCATTAAAGGAGAATAATGGTTACTCTGTCTATTTGAATAATACCTTCAATGGTCTTGCACCTAAAATGAATGGTTTATTGAATCTCGATCGTAGTGATACACATGTTCATGCCAAAAGATATAAGATAGTAATGATAGTACCACATACTTGTGGCACTGCCACTTGAGTCATATTGGTATAAAACGCATGAAGAAGCTCCATGTTGATGGATCTTTGGACTCACTCGTTTTTGAAAAGATTGAGACATGCGAACCATGTCTATTAGTATATATGCATGAAGAAAGTCCATATAGATGGATCATTTGGACTCACTTGATTTTGAATCACTTAAGACATGCAAATCATACCACATGGGCAAGATGACTGAAAGGCCTCGTTTTCAGTAAGATGGAACAAGAGAGCAACTTGTTGGAAGTAATACATTTGATGTGTGCAGTCCAATGAGTGCTGAGGCACGCAGTGGATATCGTTATGTTCTTACTTCACAGATGATTTGAGTAGATGCTGAGAATATTTACTTGATGAAACACAAGTCTGAATTATTGAAAGGTTCAAGTAATTTCAGAGTGAAGTTGAAGATCATCGTGACAAGAGGATAAAATGTCTGTGATATGATCATAGAGATGAATATCTGAGTTACGAGTTTGGCACACAATTAAGAAATTGTGGAAATTGTTTCACGACTAATACCGCCTGGAACACCATATTGGGATGGTGTGTCCGAACATCATAACTGCACCCTATTGGATATGGTGCATACCATGATGTCTCTTATCGAATTACAACTATCGTTTATGGGTTAGGCATTAGAGACAACCGTATTCACTTTAAATAGGGCACCACGCAATTCCGTTGAGACGACACCGTATGAACTATGGTTTAGAGAAACCTAAGCTGTCGTCTCTTAAAAGTTTGGGGCTGCGACGCTTATGTGAAAAAAGTTCCAGGCTGATAAGCTCGAACCCAAAGTGGATAAATGCATCTTCATAGAATACCCAAAACAGTTGGGTATACCTCCTATTTCAGATCTGGAAGCAAAAGTGATTGTTTCTAGAAACGGGTCCATTCTCGAGGAAAAGTTTCTCTCGAAAGAATTGAGTGGGAGGATGGTGGAGACTTGATGAGGTCATTGAACCGTCACTTCAACTAATGTGTAGCAGGGCACAGGAAGTTGTTCCTGTGGCACCTACACCAATTGAAGTGGAGGCTTATGATAGTGATCATGAAACTTCAGATCAAGTCACTACCAAACCTCATAGGACGACAAGGATGCGTACTACTTCAGAGTGGTACGTAATCCTGTATTGGAAGTCATGTTGCTAGACAACAATGAACCTACGAGCTATGGAGAAGCGATGGTGGGCCCGGATTTCGACAAATGGCTTGAGGCCATAAAATCCGAGAGGATCCATGTATGAAAACAAAGTATACACTTTGAAAGAACTACTTGATGGTCGTAAGGCTGTTGGGTACAGATGGATTTTAAAGGGAAGACAAAAAATGATGGTAAGTGTCACCATTAAGAAAGCTCGACTTGTCGTTAAGATGTTTTCCGGCAAGTTCAAGGAGTTGACTGCGATGAGACTTTCTCACTCGTAGCGATGCTAAGAGTCTGTTAGAATTATATTAGCAGTTACTGCATTATTTATGAAATCTTGCAGATAGGATGTCAAAACATTGTTTCCTCGACGATTTTCTTGAGGAAAGGTTGTATGTGATACAACCAGAAGGTTTTGTCAATCCTGAAAGATGCTAACAAGTATGCAAAGCTCCAGCAATCCTTCTAAGGATTGGAGTAAGCATCTCGGAGTTGGAATGAACTCTTTGATGAGATGATCAAAGATTTTGGGTTTATACAAGGTTCATGAGAAACTTGTATTTCCAAAGAAGTGAGTGGGAGCACTATAGAATTTTTGATGAGTATATGTTGTTAACATATTGTTGATCAGAAATGATGTAGAATTTCTGGAAAGCATCCAGGGTTATTTGAAAAGTGTTTTTTAATGGAAAACCTGGATTAAGCTACTTGAACATTGAGCATCAAGATCTATAAGGATAGATCAAAAACGCTTAATAGTACTTTCAAATGAATACATACCGTGACAAGATTTTGAAGGAGTTCAAAATAGATCAGCAAAGAAGGAGTTCTTGGCTGTGTTACAAGGTGTGAGTATTGAGTAAGACTCAAGACCTGACCACGGCAGAAGAGAGAGAAAGTACGAAGGTCGTCCCCTACGGCTCTATAGTATGCTATGCTGTGTACCGCACCTGAAGTGTGCCTTGCCATGAGTTAGTCTAGAGGTACAATAGTGATTCGGGAATGGATCACATGACAGCGGTCGAACTTATCCTTAGTATCTAGTGGACTAAGGAATTTTCTCGATTATGGAGGTGGTAAAACAGTTCGTCGTAAAGGGTTACGTCGATGCAAACTTTGACACTAATCCGGATGACTTTGAGTAGTAAACCGGATTCGTATAGTAGAGCAGTTATTTGGAATAGCTCCAAGTAGCGCGTGGTAGCTACATCTACAAGATGACATAGAGATTTGTAAAGCACACACGGATCTGAATGTTGCAGACCCGTTGACTAAAACCTCTCTCGTAAGCATAACATGATCAAACCCTAGAACTCATTGAGTGTTAATCACATGGTGATGTGGACTAGATTATTGACTCTAGTGAACTTTGAGTGTTAATCACATGGTGATGTGAACTAGATTATTGACTCTAGTGCAAGTGGGAGACTGTTGGAAATATGCCCTAGAAGCAATAATAAAATGGTTATTATTGTATTTCCTTGTTCATGATAATTGTCTGTTGTTCATGCTATAATTGTATTAACTGGAAACCGTAATACATGTGTGAATACATAGACCACAACATGTCCCTAGTAAGCCTCTAGTTGAATAGATCGTTGATCAATAGATGGTTATGGTTTCCTGACCATGGACATTGGATGTCATTGATAACGGGATCACATCATTAGGAGAATGATGTGATGGACAAGACCCAATCCTATGCATAGCACAAGATCGTGTAGTTCGTTTGCTAGAGCTTTTCTAATGTCAAGTATCATTTTCTTAGACCATGAGATTGTGCAACTCCCGGATACCGTAGGAATGCTTTGGGTGTACCAAACGTCACAATGTAACTGGGTGGCTATAAAGGTGCACTACAGGTATCTCTGAAAGTGTCTGTTGGGTTGGCACGAATCGAGACTGGGATTTGTCACTCCGTATGGCGGAGAGGTATCTCTGGGCCCACTCGGTAATGCATCATCATAATGAGCTCAATGTGACCAAGTGTTTGGTCACGGGATCATGCATTATGGTACGAGTAAAGTGACTTGCCGGTAACGAGATTGAACAAGGTATTGGGATACCGACGACCGAATCTCGGGCAAGTAACGTACCGATTGACAAAGGGAATTGTATACAGGATTGATTGAATCCTCGACATCGTGGTTCATCCGATGAGATCATCGTGGAACATGTGGGAGCCAACATGGGTATCCAGATCCCGCTGTTGGTTATTGACCGGAGAGTCGTCTCGGTCATGTCTGCATGTCTCCCGAACCCGTAGGGTCTACACACTTAAGGTTCGGTGACGCTAGGGTTGTAGAGATATTAGTATGCGGAAATCCGAAAGTCGTTCGGAGTCCCGGATGAGATCCCGGACGTCACGAGGAATTCCGGAATGGTCCGGAGGTAAAGATTTATATATGGGAAGTCCTATTTTGGCCAACGGAAAATGTTCGGGATTTTTCGGTATTGTACCGGGAAGGTTCTAGAAGGTTCCGAAGTGGGGCCCACCTGCATGGGGGGACCCACATGAACGTGGGTAGTGGGGGCATGGCCCCACACCCCTGGTCAAGGTGCACCAAGATCCCACCTTAGAACGAATAAGATCATATCCCAAAGGGATAAGATCAAGATCCCTAAAAAAGGGGGATAACAATCGGTGGGGAAGGGAAATGATGGGATTTCTTTCCCCCACCTTTGCCAACGCCCCAATGGACTTGGAGGGCAAGAAACCAGCCCCCTCCACCCCTATATATAGTGGGGAGGCGCATGGGAGCAGCACCCCAAGCCCTGGCGCCTCCCTCCCTCCCGTGACACCTATTCCTCCCCGCTTGCGCTTGGCGAAGCCCTGCCGGGATCCGCTACTTCCACCACCATGCCGTCGTGCTGCTGGATCTCCATCAACTTCTCCTACCCCCTTGCTGGATCAAGAAGGAGGAGACGTCCCCGCTCCGTACGTGTGTTGAACGCGGAGGTGCCGTCCGTTCGGCGCTAGGATCACCGGTCATTTGGATCACGACGAGTACGACTGCATCAACCCCGTTCTCTTGAATGCTTCCGCTCGCGATCTACAAGGGTATGTAGATGCACTCCTCCCCTCTCGTTGCTAGCATCTCCTAGATTGATCTTGGTGACACGTAGGAAAATTTTGAATTTCTGCTACGTTCCCCAACAAGGGCGTCAGCAGGGCTACTGCCAGGCCCGCACCAGCCAAGACTCCATCGCCGTCCCCAAGCAGCTGCTAGCTCAACCAGCTGGGCAGGCACCTGCGTGGCGATGGGCGGTCTCTACACCAACTCAGCAAGCACCTGCGTGGTGGCATGCAGATCTTTGTGAAGGCTCCACCACTGCGCCACCTCAGCAGCCTGCCTGCCTACATGGCGTCGCATGCATCGTTGGCCTGGGCGCATGTCGAAGCAAGGCGAGGCGGCGACGGACGGGACGGGCCTCGTTCCTGTCCCCGATAAAGCTAAGGGACACCTAAGTGACGCATTAAATGTGTCTTGTCCTGTAATACGGGCGATAAGCTCGTAACACTGTAGACCTTTCCACCTCCTGTGTGCCACTGTGGCAGCCCCTTTCGACTATAAAAGGAGGCCCATGGAATACTGGAGAGGGATTCGGCTCTTTTGTGCAAGTTACACCCCGTAGCTAGCTCAAGAACTCAAGAACACTCAATACATCCACCAAAGCAGGACTAGGGTATTACGCATCCTCGCGGCCCGAACCTGGGTAAACGATCCGGGTGCTTCCTGTTAGACCTGCTCTTCTCTCAACCCCGCGCCCCGCCAACCGTAGTAGGGATTCCTGTGATCCCATAGGTGTCGTTTCCCCGACATCTTTGGCGTGCCAGGTAGGGGGCGCAGTTGTGAGAATCTGATCTAGCAGTTAGCCTAGCGGTTCTTCATCGCCATGGCTCCCAAGAAGAAGACGATCATGGCGATCGGCTCGTTGGGAGCCGAACGGCCCGTGCCAGTGCGGATGAGCAGCGGGCCGGTTGCGGACAGAACACGAGCCGCGGCCCGTGACCACTAGCACCGCTCTAGCAGTCAGAGCCTGGCGAGCAGCGTTGTTCGTGCGCCGGACGATGGACCACGCATCGCCAAATCCAAAGATGGGGCCGGGCCCCCCGCAGGTGGCGCGGGGCCCTCCAGGAGTGTCGCTGTGCCACCCACGGGCGGTGCAGCAACCTCCAAGACGCCTACGCCGGCGCCCACGACCCGCTCTTCCCAGGGTGCGCGCGACGAGTAGCGCCGCCAAGCTGGAGACCCTGGACGCCGCTGTGGGAAGAGTCATGTGCATCATCTACAGGACGAAGGAGTCCAGCACGCCCGCCGAAGTGCTGGCGAAAATGGCACGCAGCCGCTGGGCCGTGGTAGAGCTCCTTCTAACGAGGTTAGAAGTCGAAGCGCGCCACGGTCCACACAGCTGTCGCCACCACCCACGCCAGCAGAAGCTTTGGCGCGCGCGTAGCTGCTCCTCGACTTCCCTCGTGCTGCGGAGAAGCTCGACGAGTGGAGAGCCACCATCCGGATCCTCGTCACCGTCGCCAATAAAGATGATCCGCGACCGGCGGGGCCCTCGGGCCGGCGCTTCGTCAAACCACTCCAAGCCAGCGGTGGAGGGGCCGGGGGTGCTGCAGCAACGGTGCACTCTCCTCCTCCACGCCAGCCACCGCGGGTGTCGGTCCGTCGTGATGACGCTTGTGATAACATTTCCATAGCGTCGTCCGACCCACGGACCCACCGCGACCAGCGCCAAGTTCTTCAGGAACGAGCCCACGAAGATGCTCGAACCACCATCGAGCGCCGGCACGATACACGCCACCAGTTGGATAAGCGGGCGGGACCCGCTATAGACCACCCAGCACCGGGGGGCTCCGGCGGCCTACCTTACAAGGTGGGTTGCCCAGCCTTTACCCGTGAGCTGCGACAGTTCCAGTGGCCGTCCCACCGCACGTTCAAGCCCAACGTCGGCGAGAAGTACAACGGCAAGACCCATCCGTCAGAGTTCCTCAGCATCTACACCATCGCGATGCAAGCTGCCGGAGCTCGCGACGACAAGGTGCTTGCCAATTACTTCCCATTGGCACTGAAGCCCAACGTCACGTCTTGGTTGATGCACTTGCGGGCGGATTCCATTTCTTCGTGGTCGGATTTGTGCCATGAGTTTGTTGGTGCCTTCACCGGGGGCCACCAAGCTCATGGCCAGGCTAGTGATTTGCATATCATTCCCCAGAAGGAAGGGGAAACCCTGCGCAAGTACATCCAGAGGTTCAGCCGAGTGTATTACAACATCCCCGATGTCCATCCCGCCGCCGTGATTAGCGCGTTCCATCAGAACGTGCGCAACCGCAAGATGCGCAAAGAGCTGGCGTTGAACAAGGTTAAGGATGTGGCCGAACTTTATGTTCTGGCCGATACGTGCGCCCGGGCTGAAGAGGGAAGGAAGTACCTCTGCGAGGACGCCGGCGCGGAAACCGACTCTACTGATGAAGACACCGCTGCCCCGACGAAGAAGGGCCGGCGTCGCAACAAGAAACGCAAGGGCAAGACCGTGCTTGCCGTCGAGGGATCCGACAGCACCGGCGCCGCCAAGAAGGCTAAGGCATACGACCCCGGCAAGGAAATAGCCAGGTGCGCCGCTTGCCGGGCCTTGGCGGCTGCCGACAAGCCAGGAGGCTCCGACAAGCAGTACTGCAAGATCCACCGCACCAAGGGCCACGACCTCCAGAATTTCCGGCAAGTCGAACTGCTTGCTGAGAAGCAAAAAGCTGAGTATGAAAGGCGGGACAAGGAGAAGGGCCAGGATGGTGCCGAGGGATCCAGCAAGAAGCGTGGCGGCCAAGGAGGTCGCCGTGTCAAGGATAACCAGCAAGAGAGGCCCGCCCGGGGCCGCGACAAGAAGCAAGAAGACGATGATCATGACGAGGACGACGAGTCCGGTGAGCAGGAGTTTCAGAAGGCTATAGAGGCCATGTGCATCGATGGTGGCGCCTCGCTGCATACTTCTCACCACCAACTCAAATAGTGGGCGTGTGAGATCACAGCAGCGGAGCCCTCGTTCGACGCTCAGAAGCCGCTGAAGTGGTCCAGCACGCCCCTCATCTTTGACGCCGAGGACCACCCTGACCGCACAACTGCGGTCGGGTGTTTGCCGTTGTTGGTCTCACCAACGATACGCAACCTCAAGGTGAACAAGATGCTGGTTGACGGCGGGGCCGGTCTAAACTTGATCTCACCCGTTGTGATCAAAAGGCTGCAAATTCCTGATGGAGACCTTGAGGAAACAGGCACGTTTCAAGGGGTCAACCCAGGAAGGAGCCAGCCGAAGGGGAAGGTCACATTGCCTGTGACGTTTGGAGGCGAGTTGAACTACAGGACGAAGAGGATTGTCTTCGATGTAGCTGAGATCCCCTTGCCCTACAACGGGATCCTCGGCCGCCCGCACTAGCCAAGTTCATGGTAGCGTCACACTACACCTACAACACGCTGAAGATGCCTGGGCCGATGAACATCATCACCGTCCCCTCCAACAAGAAGGACGCGCTGATCTGCGCCGACCTACTCTACCGGGAAGCAGTTGCAGCAGCTGCCGCCAAAGCACTTGCTCCTGCCGCTGAAGCCCCAGGAGGGAAGAAGAAGACCGGCAAGACCTCTCGCACCCACTCCGGCAGGCGCACCTATTCGGAGTGTTGTGCTACCGTCGAGGACGTGCCAGAGAGCTCCACCGGCAAGAGCAAGAAATCCAGAGCTACGCCACCAGAAACCAAGAAGGTGTCCGTCAGGCAGGATGGCACGGGAGGGGCTTTCACCATAAGCTCCACCCTCGACAGCAAATAGGAAAGCGCGCTTGTCACTTTCCTGCGGGCGAATGTCGATGTGTTTGCATGGCAAGAATCTGACATCCCCATCGTCCCCAGGGAAGTGATTGAGCACTATCTTGCTGTCTGCCCCCATGCGCGACCCGTCAAGCAGAAGGTCGGGAAGCAAGCTTTGGAACGGCAGGAATTCATCACAGAGGAGACCAGGAAGTTGAAAGCAGCAGGCTTGGTGAGGGGAGTGCTCCATCCGACGTGGTTGGCCCATCCGGTGGTGGTGCGCAAGGCAAACGGGAAGTGGAGGCTGTGTATTGACTACACAAATATCAATAAGGCTTGTCCTAAGGACCCCTTCCCGTTGCCGCGCATCGACCAGATTGTTGACTTCACGGCCGGGTGTGATCTGTTATCATTCCTCGACGCCTACTCAGGCTACCACCAGATCTTCATGACAAGAGAAGACGAAGAGAAGACATCATTCATCACCCCATGTGGTACATACTACTTTTTACGGATGCCTTTCGGGTTGAAGAGTGCTGGTTCAACATTTGCAAGGGCAGTCCAAATTGGTTTTGAACCCCAGCTACATAGAAATATGGAAGCCTATATGGATGACATAGTGGTCAAAACCAAGGACAGGGTGACTCTTGTACAAGACTTAGAAGAGACGTTTACCAACCTGCGCAAGATCAACCTCAAGCTGAACCCTGAGAAGTGTGTCTTCGGTGTTCCGTCCGGCAAACTTCTCGGGTTCTTTGTGTCGCAGCGTGGGATCGAGTCAAACCCAGACAAGATCAGGGCTATCGAGCAAATTGAGGCACCCAAGCGGATCAAGGATGTGCGTCGGCTCACTGGCTGCGTTGCCCCCATGAGCCGATTCATCTCCAAGTCTGCCAAGCGCACGCTTCCCTTTTTCAAGATCTTGAAGAAGGCGGGCCCAATGGAGTGGGCCCCAGAGGCTGAGGCGGCATTGCAAGACCTGAAGAGATACCTTTCCTGTACACCGATACTAGTTGCGCCTAAACCACAAGAGTCGTCGCTACTATATCTGGCGGTGACGAATCAAGTGGTCAGCGTCGCGCTAGTGGCGCAGAGGGATGTTGACGAAGAGGCAGTGGCAACGGCAGGACCGGCAGACGGCAAGTCAGAGACTCCCCCGGCAGGGCCTGGTGCCGGCAAGGCAAGGCTCCCGGCAGGGTCTGACGCCATCAGGACAGAGCCCGCGCAGTCAAGTGGAGTGGTGCAGAAGAAGAAGATGATGTAGCACCCGGTTTACTTTGTCGGCTCCCTCTTCCAGGGGGCTAGTTCAAGATACTCCGGTGTGCAGAAATTGCTCTTCGGCCTCCTTATGGCCTCGAGGAAGCTGCGTCATTACTTCCAAGCACACGAGATCACTGTCATCACCCGTCTCCCGTTGCAACGGATACTGCACAACCCAGACGCAACCGGAAGGATTGTGGAGTGGGCCTTGGAGTTATCAAGCTTTGGGTTGAAGTTTGAAAGTATTTCAACAATCCAGAGTAGAGTCCTGGCGGAGTTCATTGCAGAATGGAACTCAACGCCTGATGAAGAGATCCAGGAGACCACTCTCCCCGGCAAGGAAACAGCTCGCGACTGGATTATGTACTTTGACGGAGCTTTCTCGCTGCAAGGCGCCGGTGCTGGTGTGCTGCTCGTCGCACCCACCGGAGAGCACCTCAAGTATGTAATCCAGACGCACTTTCCCAGGGAGATGTCCACCAACAAAACTGCTGAGTACGAGGGGTTGCTTGCCGGTCTCAGGATCGCGGCAGACCTCGGAGTTAAAAAGCTCATCGTCAGGGGTGATTCGCAGCTTGTCGTCAGACAAGTCAACAAAGATTATCAGAGCCCATTGATGGAAGCCTATGTAGAGGAGGTGCGGAAGCTGGAGGAGCGCTTTGACGGTATACAAGCGGAGCACGTTCCCTGAGCGAAGAACGACATCGCCGATTACCTGTCAAAGCGCGCTGCATTCAAGCTACCTGTGGAACCAGGTACCTTTTTGCTTCGGTTAAGTCAACCATCCGTCGAACCATCAAGGGAGCAGAACAAGCGGAGGAAATCAGGCCCCGGCAAGTACTTTCCCGCTGAGCCCCCAGGGGCCGCCGGCAAGGATGTTGCCGTGGACTCTGAGCCTGCCGAGGAGCGACCGACTCCGGCAGGCTGTCAAGCCCTGGCCGTAGAGACAGCCGCTCCCATGGCAGAAGAAATGCCTTTGGTCCTTGCCGTTGAGCCCCAGGCTCCGGCATGGGCACAGCATACTGTCTGATTCCTCCAAACAGGGGAGCTTCCTGAGGAGCAGGAAGAAGTGGAGAAAGTAGCCCGTCAGTCTGCTATGTATCAGTTCGTCGATGACGTCCTGTACAGGAGGAGACCGAACGGTGTGAAATTGAAATGCATTCCCCGGGAGGAAGGACTGGAGCTATTGGCGGAGATACACGGAGGCATATGTGGCTCCCACATAGGGTTGAGGGCCCTTGCTGGCAAGGCATTCCGGCAGGGTTTCTTATGGCCCACTGCCCTCGAGGATGCAACGGCACTAGTAACCAAGTGTGAAGCGTGTCAGTTCCATTCAAAGAAGCTTCATCAACCAGCTCAAGCCCTTCAAACAATCCCTCTCTCCTGGCCATTTTCGGTCTGGGGGCTTGACATACTAGGCCCCTTCCCCCATGCTGTCGGGGGCTTTGAGTACTTGTACGTTGCAATCGACAAGTTCACAAAGTGGCCGGAGGTGGAAGCAGTGAGGAAGGTGACAACACAGTCAGCCGTCAAGTTCTTCAAGGGACTAGCCTGCCGTTTTGGTGTGCCAAACAGAGTCATCACCGATAACGGCACGCAGTTCACAAGCCACACCTTCATGCAATACATCCAAGACCTCGGCAGCAATGTTTGTTTCGCCTCTGTGGCACACCCACGGAGCAACGACCAGGCGGAGAGGGCAAATGCTGAAGTGTTGCAAGGCCTGAGGACAAAGACTTTTGACAAGCTGCGCAAGAGCGGAAGGCGCTGGATTGATGAGTTGCCGGCGGTTCTTTGGTCGATCAGGACGATGCCAAATCGAGCCACCGACCAGACACCCTTTGCCCTGGTCTACGGGGCAGAAGCAGTTCTCCCCACGGAACTCATATACGGGTCACCTCGAATGCTCGCTTACGACGAGCTTGAGCAAGAGCAATTGCGGCAAGATGATGCAATGCTCCTTGAGGAAGATCACCTTCGGGCGGCTGTGAGGGCAGCATGCTACCAGCAAGCCTTGTGCCGCTACCATAGCCGCAAGGTTCATCCCCGAAGCTTTGAGGAAGGCAACCTTGTTCTTCGGCGCGTTCAGTCGGCCAAGAATTCCAACAAGTTGACGCCGAAGTGGGAAGGCCCTTATCAGGTAATACGAGTCACCAGGCCCGGCGCAGTCAGCCTGGAGACTGAAGATGCTGTCCCAGTGAGCAACTCCTGGAACATCGAGCATCTTCGCAAATTTTACCCACAAGGCGCGGCTTGCCGGGCCTCCCGGCAAGCCACCTTTTTGTACAAGCTTTGCCGACAAGGCATGTAACCCTCTGTACAAAGCCAGGCGCAGGCCCTGAGCATAAATAAATGAAGCGCTGGCGCCCTAAGTTATAGCATGCATGCTAGGTTGAGTCCCTCCCTCGGTTAGGGTTGATAGTGCTTACAGGTGACTAACCCCTAGCCTAGAGGTCGAGTATGTGTCTTTCTGTCCTCTTTGGTTCGCAAGGCACGTGGACACTTCTGCTGAGCCGCTTGGGAAAAAGAGAATGGACCGGCGCTCCGGCTCCGGCAAGCCAAGACTGCCGGGGGCTGAAGACACAAGGATCCAACCACGGCAAGCCAAGGTTGCCGGGGGCTGCGGATTCAGATAAGCCTTTCATCCCCTGTTATGCCTTTCCGTATAGAACTGGGACATGTGAAACCGCGTTTATATTCTTAAACCATCGTGCTCCCCTTTTCCTGTACCCAAGAGCTATCCCCCTTGGTCGGAACTTGGTCGTAGTCGCGGTGGCAAGAAGGTAAACGAGGGGCATAACTCTACTTCGCCCCTGTTTCCGCCAAGAGCGCCAGAATGGTCGACCAAAGTGGGGGGACGACAAGGCCTGTTGCCGGGCGGCAATGTTTATCTTAGAAATAACAAGGACTTGTTCCTTGGCATGGGCCTCGCTCACGCACAAAGAACCCGACAAGCACCCTTTTTCATTAAAAACGTCCCATACAGGTACAGTTCATACGGAATAAAAAACATGAGCAAGGGGATCACAAGCTTTAAATCTAACAAGTGCCCGCAGGCTTACAAACTAAAAAGAGATGAGATGCCCGTAATCCCTTTCTTGTCCCTCTCCTCAGAAGGTGGAATAAGACAGCACGAGGGCGAAAAGAGCGCCTAGGCAAGGTACGAGGAGCAGAAGGCACCAAGAGAACGTCTTGGTGCCGGGAAAGGAGCTGGAAGACGAGGCAGCGGACCGCAATACGCGACGAAGGCGTCGGTGCCAGCGTACTCCGATTTGACGGCCGCCACCCGCCTTCTTCGCCTTCTCCGGCCCTCCTATGCCAGCCGCCCAAGGAGACGACGGGGAGCGCCATGATGGAAAGCTTGACGAGGAAGGCCCTCGGCAGGGCACGAGGCCGAGGGAGGGGCGACGCGGCCAGTGTCGGAGTAAATGGCCACGGGTAGCCTAACCGACTGCCCCTGGCTCTTCCAAAAAATTATCAGGCCTTTGGGCCTTCAAGCACTCCAAGCATTGGACCACCTTCCCTGGCCGGCTACCTCTGAAGCCGACTCACGGAAGGCGGCCCAGGCTCAGAAACCTCCCCCCCCAGGATAACCACGGGGTGGCCGACTCCAGGAAGCCGACCGTAAAGGATGCCGACTTCCCCGAAGCCGGCCCCGAAGAACGCCGACTCCAAGAAGCCGGCCAAAACCGCAACCACCAAATCTACGCCACATAACGGTGACAAGACGGGTGTGGCCACAGTGCGCCCACTACCCCCGAAGCCCGAGGCAGGCATGGCCATAGTGCGGCCACTACCCCCGAAGCCCGAGGCAGGCATGGCCACAGGACGCCGTACGGGACGGCCATCCCCCGTTCGGCTCGGCACTATAGCCATGCTAGCCTCGACGTCACCCGCGGCAGACGCCGGTACGGCCCACGGGCGGCGGGCCCCTTCAGCCAGAGAGAGGCGCGGAGGCGGCCCGGCCTCCCCCATTCGGCCAAGGGCGTAGCCGGCCCCCAGAAGTCGGCTACCCCCTCCCTCGAAGCATGTGCCACATTAAGGAGACAAGACGAGGTAAGGCTACAGTGAGAGCCCTCGAGGCGGCCCACTGTGGCCACGCTTACCTCAACGAAGCCCTCATCATCAAGGGCGAGGCTACAGTAAGCAGCCGCCGACAAGATCCTAAGCGGTGGGGCCGGCCTGTCGACCAAGAGGCCGGCAGCCGGCGGGACCCACTAGTCAGCAGGCCCCAACAGCCGGCGGAGAAGCCGGTGAGCGTAGACACTGACGGCTGGGACCAGTGCCCAGCCAGATTACAATTGTACCCCTAGGGGGTAGGCCTATATAAACCCCCCGGGGCACCCATGCAAAGGGTTGGCTTCGGAGCATAGCACACACACCATAGAGAGAGAGAGAAGCAAGAGCTAGCCTTGTTCTTCTTCTCCCTTGAACCCAACAGCTCTAGGAGCGATTGTAGCTACTTTTCCTGATCTAGTGATCATGCGGAGACCCCACAGAGCAGGACTAGGGGTGTTATCTCCTCGGAGAGCCCCGAACCTGGGTAAGATCCGCCGGCGTGCATGTCTTCGCCTCATCCCATTTCCAGGCACCGGCGACGTCTTATTGGCACCCACAATGATAAGCCACCCGTTGGCATATGTCGCACCTACCACCCGACATTTGGCGCCCACCGTGGGGCCAGGTGCACCGTCGTCCGGAGACCTGTTCTGGACGGGAACCCTCTTCCTCCCCCGCGAGCGCAGCCAGCCTGCTGCGCCCGATGGCGTTTGCCTCGACGCGCTGCAGGGCATCGACGACGCCTGTGCAGCGAGCCGCCTCGCTGATCTCCTCGGCGAGACTCACATCTCCGACGAGCCTGCGTCCGACGCAGGCACGGACTACCCCGAGAGCCGCCTCGTCAGCCTCCTCGACCAGCTTCACGTCTCCAGCGAGCCTGCTACAGATGTGGAGTCGGTCGGCTCCACCGACCCGATGCTCATCGACTCCGACACGGCATCGCTCGACGCCCACCCCTCCGACGTGGTGGTTTTCGACGATCCTCTCCCTCGAGCTGACAGCGGCAGCAGCGCTGTCACCAAAGTGTTTGTCATCAGCCACGTCGCCAACTCGGGCGAGAATGCCCACGACGCTCTGCAAGCGGCGATGCACGACCTCTCCGTCCCCATCCCGGCGACGCCGACGCCGAGACCCTGGAGGCACGCAGCCTCTCCCTCATCGCGGAAGTCCAGAAGATAGCCTCCATGAGATGCCTCACCGAGGCCCACCAGCGCGAAGTCGACCGCGCCGCCTTCGGTACGCCGCCGCCTAGCGGCCCGAGCCGAGCCGGCTTCGTCCAGAAGCACGGCACGACCGTCGCCAGCATGCTGGGGGCAGATCGCCCCGTCTACGCCACCCCGCTCGAGAATCTGCGAGCCGCTCAGGCGGCCGCAGAAGAGCTCAATGGGCTGGGAGCCGATGAGCTCCCCTACATGACAAGACGGATCCAGCAGCTGATCGACGCGGCTGCAGAACAGCACGAAGCCGGCGCTCGTGCTGATAGTCATCCCCCGCGCCGGGAGCACGCCGCGACGTCCCGCTCGCCGACTGTGAGCGGCGCCCGCCAGAAGAAAGACAAGGAGCCGGCTGCTAGCCGCAGCCGGACTCGCATCACCATCGAGCGCGACGCGGAAGGCCGCCCGCGAGCGGTGGAGCACCAAGGAAATCTGCCTCGTCCCCCGCCTCGAAGAGAAAGACGTCTCACCCCACCGCCTATCACGCACCCGACTCTTGGTGACCGACTCAGCCGCCGAGAAGGAGTCGGCGAGAACGACGCCCGCCACCGGATCGACCGGCTTGCTCGATCCTTGGCGTTAGAAGAAGAAGACGATGTCGGCCCGCCATGTTTTGGCCCCCGCATCCGTGACGAGCCCTTCCCCAAAGGGTTCTCGCTCCCCAAAGACACGCGCAAGTACAACGGCTCAGTGAAGCCGGAGGATTGGCTCATCGACTACTCCACGGCTGTCAGCATAGCCAACGGCAATCGGCGCGTCGCTGTGAAGTACGTCCCCCTCATGCTGCAAGGCACGGCGCGCACATGGCTCAACAGCCTCAAGCCCTACAGCATCAACAGTTGGCTGGACTTCACGGAAGTCTTCGTCCGCAACTTCACCAGCACCTACAAGCGGCCTCCCAAGCCTCGCCAGCTCTCCCTCTGCGTCCAAGGGCCCAACGAGTCGACCCGCGACTACCTCACGCGGTGGGCCGAGCTCCGCAACTCTTGCGAGGGGGTGCACGAGGTTCAAGCCATCGAGTACTTCACCGCCGGGTGCCGAGAGGGCACCCTCCTCAAGCACCGACTCCTCTGCGACGAGACGGCTACCCTCGACGAGTTGCTGGTCATCGCGGACAAGTACGCCACGGCCGACTCCTCGATGAAGACCGAGCTTCGAGTAGACGCCTCGGGAAAGGTGATTGCTCCGGCTCCCAAGACGCCGGCTGGCGACCCTAATCGGAGCCCCTACCAGAACGATCACAAGCGCAAGGCCCCCATGCCGACTTCCACCAGTCGGCAGGTGGCCACCGTTGAAGATGAGCAGCCCGAAGAGCGGCCCGCTCCCAAGAAGAAGGGTGGCAGGCCGGCTTGGCAGCCGGCTTTCTCTTACGAGCAGACTCTCGACGCCCCCTGCAAGTTCCACAGCGGCGCGAAGCCGTCCAACCACACGACCCGAAAATGCCATTGGCTCACCCGCATCTCCAAGGGCGAAGGGTTGCTGCCGCCTCCGCCTCCCGGCCCGCCGCCTCCAGCCCCTCAGCAGCCGGCGGCTCGGCCGGCGGTCGGCGCCATCCAAGACGAATTCCCTGAAGAGCACGCTGCCTACGTCGTCTTTACCAGTCAAGCCGATGACAACGCAGTCGGCGCCGACAGCGCCAAGAAGTTAATGCAGTCGCCTCTAGCGCCCCCGAGTTCATGCACTGGTTAGAGAAGCCAATCAGCTGGAGCCAGGCCGACCACCCAGAGGTGATGCCCTCTCCTGGCTCCTATGCAATGGTCTTGGATGCCACCCTCGCGATGGAGAGGCGAGCTGCCCGATTCTCCCGCGTCCTGATAGACGGCGGAAGCAGTATCAACATACTGTACCGTGATACCATGGAGAAGCTGAACATCAAGGCGAAGCAGCTTATGCCGAGCAGCACCGTCTTCCATGGTATCGTCCCTGGCTTGTCTTGCTCCCCAATCGGCAAGATTAAAATGGATGTTCTCTTCAGAGACAAAGATCATTTTCGCCGAGAAGCAATCTGGTTCGAGGTAGTGGATTTGGAGAGCCCCTATCATGCTCTGCTTGGCCGACCTGCTCTGGCCAAGTTCATGGCTGTGCCCCACTACGCCTACCTGAAGATGAAGATGCCGAGCTCAAAGGGGATCATCACGGTAGCCGGCGACTACAAGAAGTCCGTCGAGTGTGCCATGGCCAGCAGCCGGCTGGCCAAGTCCCTCGTGGTGGAAGAAGAGAAGAAGATACTGGAGCGGGTTGTGGCCATGGCCGGCAAGCAGCCGGCCCTGTCCCCCAATCCCAAAGATTGTGATGCGCAGGGCTCCTTCCAGCCTGCCAAAGAGACGAAGAAGATACCTCTGGACCCGGAGAACCCGGAGAGGTTCGCTGTCATTGGGGCGAACTTGGACAGTAAATAGGAAGGCGAGCTCATCGACTTCCTCCATGAGAATCGAGACATTTTTGCATGGTCCCCAAAGGACATGCCGGGTGTCCCGAAGGATTTCGCCGAGCACAAATTACATGTCCGCGCCGACGCGAAGCCGGTCAAGCAACCCCTCCGCCGACTGTCAGAAGAGAAGCGAAGAATCGTGGGAGAAGAGATAGCCCGGCTCCTTGCCGCTGGCTTTAACATGGAAGTGTTCTTTCCAGAGTGGCTTGCCAACCCAGTTCTGGTTCTGAAGAAGAACAACAAGTGGCGTATGTGTATAGACTACACCAGCCTGAACAAGGCCTGCCCAAAGGATCCGTTTGCTCTGCCACGGATTGACCAAGTGATAGACTCCACAGCCGGATGCAAGCTATTGAGTTTTTTGGATGCCTACTCAGGGTACCATCAGATCAAGTTGGACCCAGCTGACCGCCTGAAGACTGCCTTCATCACACCATTTGGAGCTTTCTGCTACCTGACTATGACGTTCGGCTTGAGGAACGCCGGCGCCACTTTTCAGCGTTGCATGCAGAAATGCCTCTTGAAACAACTCGGCAGAAATGCCCACGTCTATGTAGATGACATTGTGGTGAAGACAGAGAAGCGCGGTACCCTGCTGGAAGATCTCAAAGAAACATTCGCCAACTTGCGCCAATTCCAAATCAAGCTCAACCCCAAGAAGTGCGTGTTTGGAGTACCAGCCGGCCAGCTACTAGGCTTCCTGGTCTCCGAACGAGGCATTGAGTGCAACCCCGTCAAGATCAAGGCCATCGAGAGGATGGAGATTCCCACCAAACTGCGAGATGTGCAGAAGTTCACCGGCTGCTTGGCCTCCCTGAATCGTTTTATCAGCCGACTAGGAGAGAAGGCTCTCCCCCTGTACCGACTCATGAAGAAGTCCACTCACTTCGAGTGGAATGACCAAGCCGACCAAGCCTTCCATGAGTTGAAGAAAATGCTGACCACTCCGCCTGTCCTGGCAGCGCCGACTGAAAAGGAGCCCATGCTCCTCTACATCGCTGCGACCAGCCGAGTAGTCAGTACTGTTGTTGTGGTCCAGCGCCCGGAAGAAGGCCAAGCCCAGCTAGCCCAGAGGCCGGTGTACTACCTAAGCGAAGTGCTATCCAGCTCAAAGCAGAACTACCCGCACTACCAGAAGATGTGCTATGGGGTATACTTCGCTTCCAAGAAACTGAAGCCCTACTTCCAAGAACACCCCATCACGGTCGTGTGCACCGCCCCGCTCGCCGAGATCATAGGCAGCCGGGATGCATCCGACCGGGTGGCTAAATGGGCTATTGCACTGGTGCCCTACACGATCTTCTACCAACCCCGCACCGCCATCAAGTCCCAAGCGTTGGCCGACTTCCTCGTCGACTGGGCCGAGACCCAGTACCTACCGCCGGCCCCCGACTCTACCCATTGGCGGATGCACTTTGACGGGTCCAAGATGCGCACCGGCTTGGGAGCCGGCATCGTCCTCACCTCTCCCAAAGGCGACAAGCTCAAGTACACACTGCAGATCCACTTCGCCGCCTCCAACAACGTGGCCGAGTACGAGGCGCTCGTACACGGGCTCCGGCTAGCCAAAGAGCTCGGCATACGCCGGATCCTGTGTTACGGCGACTCAGACTTGGTGGTCCAGCAGTCGTCTGGCGACTAGGACGCCAAGGATGCGAACATGGCGAGCTATCGATTCCTCGTCCAGCAGATCAGCGGATACTTCGAAGGGTGCGAGTTCCTTCACGTGCCAAGGGCCGACAACGACCAAGCAGATGCCCTAGCACGGATCGGCTCCACCCGACAAGCCATACCGACTGGCGTCTCCCTCCAGCGCCTCCTCAAGCCGTCCATCAAACCGTCTCCAGAGTCGGACTCCATCTTCGTACCGCCTGCGCCAGATGCAGCCGGATCCGACTGGAGGAACCCCGCAGGCGGCACGGGGACTTCGACAACTGGCCCGGGGACTGCCATAGTCGCACCCGGCCTGGGGACTTCAGAACCCGGCCCGGGGACTGCAGCAGTCGGCCCGGGGACTGCAACAACACAAGAAGCGATGGCCGACTCCAATTCCACGCCACCCAACCCACCCACCCGAGTCATGGTGGCTACACTAACAGAAGAAGAAGTCACAGCTCCATCATGGGCCCACCCCATCCTCAAGTTCCTAGTCAGCAGAGAGCTGCCGGCTGATGAGATCTCAGCAAGACTAGTGCAACGACGAGCCGCAGCGTATGCAATAATCAACAGAGAGCTTGTGAAGCGCAGCGTCACTGGAGTCTTCCAGCGTTGTGTCGAGCCAGAAAAAGGAGTGACAATCCTCAAGGATATCCACCAAGGCGAATGCGGCCACCACGCAGCCTCAAGATCACTTGTGGCCAAGGCTTTCCGCCATGGTTTCTTCTGGCCGACTGCCTTGGAGGATGCTAAAGAAATAGTCAAGAGCTGCAGAGGATGCCAAGTTTTTAGTTCCAAGCAACACCTGCCGGCTTCTGCACTCAAGACCATTCCCCTCACCTGGCCTTTTGCCGTCTGGGGACTGGACATGGTGGGCCCTTTCAAGACAGCCCGCGGCGGCTTGACGCATCTACTTGTCGCTGTGGACAAGTTCACAAAGTGGATCGAAGCAAAGCCGATCAAGAAGCTGAACGGGCCGACTGCCGTGACATTCATCACTGACATCACTACTCGGTACGGCGTGCCGCACAGCATCATCACCGATAACAGCACGAACTTCGCCAAAGGAGCACTGGCACGTTTCTGCGCGACGCAGGGCATCCGACTGGACTTAGCGTCCGTTGCCCACCCGCAGTCAAACGGCCAGGTCGAGCGAGCAAATGGACTCATCCTCTCCGGCATCAAGCCCCGACTGGTTGTACCACTGGAGCGATCGGCCGGCTGCTGGCTCGACGAGCTGCCGGCTGTCCTCTGGAGTCTGCGCACTACACCCAACAAGTCAACCGGCTTTACTCCATTCTTCCTTGTATATGGTGCCAAGGCTGTCATCCCAACAGACGTCGAGTTCGACTCGCCTCGAATCACCATGTACACGGAGGCAGAGGCCAAGGAAGCAAGAGAAGACGGCGTCGACCTACTGGAAGAAGGCCAGCTGTTAGCACTCAGCCGGTCCGCCATCTACCAGCAAGGGCTGTGCCGCTACCACAACCGTAAGGTCAAGCCAAGATCCTTCCAAGAGGGCGACCTTGTGCTCCGGCTGATCCAGCAAACAGCCGGCCAGCACAAGCTCTCGGCCCCTTGGGAAGGCCCCTTCGTCATCAGCAAGGCACTAGGCAACGACTCCTACTACCTGATCGACGCGCAAAAACCAAGAGCACGCAAGAGAGACGACTCCGGCAAGGAGTCGGAGCGACCATGGAACGCAAACCTCCTGAGAAGATTTTACAGTTGAAAGCAGTATGTATCATGCTACCCTTGTGTATTAAGTACAAACCAACAGGCCCCCCGAACAGTACTCGGGGACTGCCTTTGTTTATCTATGAATGACAAGTGTCATATCCATGAATGTATTATTACATTTGATTTCTTGTTGGGCACCGAGTTCGACTAGTCGGCCCGGGGTCTGGCCGCCTTGAGCTATATTAAAAGTTCTACCTGAAGTCAGACAAGTAGTGTGCCGGCTCCCGAGTCCTCTCTTGCTGAAAGTCGCAGCTCGAAGAACCGACTGTCCGACTAGCAAGAGGCAAGGCAGAAAGGATGCCCACACGAAAAACGGCTAATTACCAACGAACTTATATAGCAAAAAGACGGCCTCCAACCACGCTTGTCGGCTGTCAGAACAGCCGGCTGGCCGGCTTCCTAAACACTTAGCTCTAGTCCAGCAAAGCTAGAGTACTCCCCCCCAATTGGCCAAGCACTCCTCCAGCTACAGATTGCAGAGCAACTGTTGGACTGGGGAGGCGGCAACCAAGGAAGGGCGGCAAAGGAAACAGCAGAAGGATGAAAAGCAAAGTATGAGGAAAAGCCAAATGCATGCATAAGTTATATATACATATAAAGCCCCCAACAGGCTGGCTACGGACATAAGTTCGAATACACCCCAAGTGGGTGGAATTGTGCAGACTTAACAGAATATTGTTCCAAAAGTGACAAGACAGGAAAACAAAAGATGGCAGACTAGACTAGGGCGCGGTGCGGGAGCCAGGCTGGTCGGTGGAGACGGCGTCGCCGGCTGAAGGAGTGGCTGCCTAGCGGGTCTCGGCTTGGTCACCACCAGTGGCAGGCGACGCACTCGCGCGCGACGTGGTGCTGGAGGCGCGGTCAGGCTGAGGCTGGTCGGCTGCTCCACCAGTCGGCTCGGCGTCTTCACCCTCCTCCTCCTCTTCGCCCTCGTCGCTGGAGTCGATCTCCTCCGCCGAGTCTTCACCGTCTGCTGGGTTCAGCCCGAACCACTCCTCCGGCTGGGCGACACCGTTGTCATCTACCTCAGGGGCGAAGACGCTGGTGTTGGTGTAGTCGGCGATCGCCGAAGCCCGCCAGATGATAGCCGGCCGCGCCGGCTCCAGCTCCGTGCCGGCTTGCTGCCGCCAGGTAGCCAGCTGATCCAGGCTCAGGCCGGGATACCAGGCCTTGACGAACTCTAGCGCCCGCCTGGCGCCGGACCGAGCTGCCGAGGCCTTCCAGGCTTCGAAGCGGCCGACTGCCACCTCCAGCTAGTCGGCAGTTCGACTGGGGGTGCGAGGAACCACTTGGCCGGGCCAGAGGGCGGCCAATACTTGCGCCCCGGCACGCTGAGGCCGGCGGAGCAGTCGGTGAGCCGGCTGGATGCGGGCCTGGATCGCCAAGAGCTGCTCCTCCAGCGAACGGCCGGCGGTCGGCGAAATCTCGAAGCCAGCCTGCCTTTGCGCTTGGCGGCGGGCCTCGATGATCTGGTTCGCGGCGGTAGAATAGCCAGGGAAATACTCTGTGCAAGAAAGAAGAAGAAAAGAAGAGAAGAACACCAAGTCAGAAAACGAGCCAAAAGCGGCAGACGGCAAGAAAGGACGAAGAAGTAGGCGGCTTACCGTCAACCAGATCTTCGATCTGACCATAGCCAGAGATCAGAGTTTGCCATGCTTCAGCCCAGCCAGCCGCCTCCATCTCGTACTCGGCCTGGAGGGCGGCTTCGCGGTCCTGCACCGCCTTCAGAGCCGCCTTGTGGCCTTCGTCCTGGTCGGCCAACTTCTTGGCCAGGCGGTCGCGTTCTTGCACCAAGGCGGCGAGCTCGGCATCCTTGGCACGAAGGGCAGTCTGAGACTCTCCCAGCTGTGCCCTCAGACCGGCATTGGCCGCTACAGAGACGGCAGAAAAAGAAAGAACAGTAAGAGGAAGTCATCAAGGAAGATCCGACCCGACTGCTCAGCAGTCGGCCCGAATCTCAGGGACTACACCCAGTGGGTGCGCTGACGCGCCCCCACGTGAGATAAAGAACAAAGCACGTACCCCGGCTCTCAGTAAGGTCGGAGGTCTTCTGGGTCAGCTCCCGAGCCTGGGAGTTGAAGGCGGCCGCACAAAGATTGTGGTAGTCCTGCAAGATAGACAGAAGATCGAAGTAAGAACAAGAATAGCAAAGCCAAATCCACTAAGAAGTTGCAAGCCGCCTGCTCAGCAGCCGACTCGGAACTCGGGGACTACACCCAGTGGGTGCACTGACGCGCCCCCACGGAAGAAATCAAGACCAAGAAGAAGCAAGATAAGAAGACTAACCCGGATGGCCGCCCGCGTCGCAAGGAACTCGTCGGTGTACTGCTTCAGCGCCGTAGCCTGAGCCTGGAGCCGGGTCCGGATGTCCTGCGCGGCCACGTTCATCACGGCCGTCCCTCCGCCCGGCGTCCACCCCGAGGTAGCACTGGCCACCTCCACATCCTGGGCCGACGAGCTGGAGCCCGCGGCCGGCTGCGGCTCCGACGTGGCCTTCTGTGGCTCTGACGCAGCCTACCCCGCGCGCCGGCTCGGCGGCATCCGGACCGCCAGCTCTGTCCTCGCGGCCGGCTCGCCCCACGCCGACTGCGCAGGCGGCAGATCAGGCCGGCCGCCTTGAGCCGCCCCAGTCGGCGGGGTCGGCACCGGCACCCTCTCCAGGATGACGACGTCGTCGTCCCTCTCCAGCCCTGGCTGGTCGCCGCCGGCTCCTTCTGGCGAGGGCTCCGGGGCCCCAGGCGCTGCGACGCGCACTGGAGTGACCAACAAGGCCCCCTCCGCCGTCGCCATAGCTGCAGCCTCCGCTTGGGCCTTGGCCGCGGCGTCGGCGCGCGACTTCGTCGCCTCCTCCTCCTGCGCCGCCTGAGCGGCGGCCGCCTTCCGTGCCTCTGCCTCCCGCGCCTCCCGCTCCTCCCGCGCCTCCCCCGCGTTCCGTTCTGTCGCCTCCTGAAGGTCGGCACAGGGGTCCACGCGGTGAGTGGTGCTCCCAGACCCCCTCGGCGACTCGACGACGGAGGCGGCAGCCGCCCGCTCAAGCGACAATGGAGCTCTGGTTGTTTGGAGAAAAAGACAAAGATTCAGGAACCACTAGAGGAAAGAAAGAAAAAAGAGTATACAAAAGAGTTCGAACTTACGCCGACACCGTCTGTGGTTGCTTCACCGCCTTGCGGAAGCGAGCCGCCTTCGCGGCCGCCTCCTCTCGCCTGGTCGCCGCCGCCCCGCCCCTGGGCTTCTTCGTCCGACTGCCGAACAAACCCTGGGCGGCACGATGCTTTTGCCCGCCGCCACGAGCAAACGGTGCAGCGGGGGAACCCGCGCCGCGTCCAGAGGCCGGCCGGCGGCGCGGGACGACATCGGCCTCATCGTCGTCCGGCCAGTCGTCGAAGGTGACTCCATGCCCGGAGCCGCCTGCTTCGCCGCCGGCTTGGCCACCACCCGGCTCGGTGTTGTCGTCCATAGCGGCCGCCCCCAAGTCGGGGTCCTCCAGGTCGTGCTGCGTACGGTCGGGGACGAATCGGCGCTCCGCATCCGACCCGCTGGCAGGCCGAAGGAGAGGACTCTGTCGAAGACAAGCCGACTAGTCAGAGTCGGCCAAAGGAACTCGGCGACAAAGCTAAGAGAAAAAGAAGAGACAAGG
Source organism: Triticum aestivum (assembly GCF_018294505.1). NCBI lineage: Eukaryota > Viridiplantae > Streptophyta > Magnoliopsida > Poales > Poaceae > Triticum > Triticum aestivum. The sequence goes on along the minus strand of NC_057805.1, from coordinate 307,899,679 downwards.
AGAACATACCGTGGGCGGTGGATTGGCTCGGCTATATGGCTCCTTGCCGAACTGCCACTCTTCGGAGAGTTTGCAGTTCGCGAGGTAGTTCACCATATAGGCAACCTCCGCGTGCGGCATGTCCTCGGTGCACATCCGGCTCGGATCGAGCTGGCCGCTCATCTGACAGATCAGATGAGGGCGGCTCTGGAGCGGAAGTACCCGGCGCGTGATGAAGGCGGCCAGCAGGTCGGGCCCCGTCAAGCCCTCCGACTGGGTCATCGCTCGCACTCGGGCGACGGCTGCGGATCCAGCCGGCGTCAGAGTCACGGCCCGGTAGGACCACTGGGGCCGCCTGCCCTCCGGTGGGCCGGCTACGTAAGCTGGCAGGTTGATGTAGTCGCCCTGCGGGGCGATGCTCCTGACGTAGAAATACGACTTTTGCCATAGCTTCACCGACTGGATCAGCGTGATGATGGGGAAGGGGTTGTCGGCAGCCACCCTCCGCCCCGCGATAAAGGCGCCAGTCTGAGCCGGCACGCCCCGCGAGCACGTCCCCAGCTTGGACTGGAAGAACTCCCCCAGAGCTCGAGGGTGGGGAGGACGCCGAGGTAGCCTTCGCAAAGGGTGACGAAGGCAGACAGCAGCACCACTGCGTTCGGGGTGAGGTGGTGCGGCTGGAGCTGGTAGAACTCGAGCCAAGAGCGGAAGAAGGCGCTCACAGCCAGGCCGATTCCGCGCAAGAAATGCGAGCGGAAGACCACCCGCTCGCCCTCCCGCGGCTCCAGCGTAAGCTCCTTCGCCGGTGCGAGACGGACCTCCACCTTGTCCGCGCAGGGCAGCCGCCGCGTCTTGCGGAGGAATTCGATGTGATCTTTGTGGACGTTGGAGCCGTCCCAATCCCCGCCATATTGCTCCGTGGCGGGAGGCATGGTGAAAACGAGCGCGGCGGCGGAGGAACGAGTAGTGGAAGAGCGCGGCGGCGAGGCGCTGTTGCAAGAAACGGCAAGAGAAAGAAGATGGTGGAAGGAGGAGGAGCGTGCGAGAGCCTGCCGCTCTCCCTCTCCCCCTACTTATAGCTTCGCGAGGTGAAGTCGGGGAGGCCGGATGTGGGGTGAGACGTGGGATTAACTGCACCCACCCCCCCCCCCATGCCTCGCGATTATTACGCCCTAAAGGCGTGCCGAAACTGCCGCAAGGAGACGTGCGGGCGGTTTCGAGCTGCAGAGGATCCGCGCCTGTGCCCGGGCGTGGACGTGGCGGGCCCCCGCCCTGCGGCGACGTCCCGTCGCGCACGTGGGCTGGCAGGCTTTCTGGCCGAGAGAGGCCACGTGGTTCGCAGCCGGCAAGTGGCCGGCCCGCGGCCCGGTGCACGCACGGGCGAGCTCCCGCCCTCCGACTCTGGAGTTTTCGACCAAGGCGGCGCGCCTAACCAAAGTCGGCTCCCAGCTGCCGACTTGTCAAGATAGGAAGCTGACCGAGCTTCTCAACTCCTACCCAACCTCGAAGCCCAATCAGCTTCGGGGACTACTGTCAGAGTAAATGGCCACGGGTAGCCTAACCGACTGCCCCTGGCTCTTCCAAAAAATTATCAGGCCTTTGGGCCTTCAAGCACTCCAACCATTGGACCACCTTCCCTGGCCGGCTACCTCTGAAGCCGACTCACGGAAGGCGGCCCAGCCTCAGCAACCTCCCCCCCCCCCAGGATAACCACGGGGTGGCCGACTCCAGGAAGCCGGCCGTAAAGGATGCCGACTTCCCCGAAGCCGGCCCCGAAGAACGCCAACTCCAAGAAGCCGGCCAAGACCGCAACCACCAAATCTACGCCACATAACGGTGACAAGACGGGTGTGGCCACAGTGCGGCCACTACCCCCGAAGCCCGAGGCAGGCATGGACACAGGACGCCGTACGGGACAGCCATCCCCCGTCCGGCTCGGCACTGTAGCCATGCTAGCCTCGACGTCACCCGCGGCAGACGCCGGTACGGCCCACGGGCGGCGGGCCCCTTCAGCCGGAGAGAGGCACGGAGGCAGCCCGGCCTCCCCCATTCGGCCAAGGGCGTAGCCGGCCCCCAGAAGTCGGCTACCCCCTCCCTCGAAGCATTTGCCACATTAAGGAGACAAGACGAGGTAAGGCTACAGTGAGAGCCCTCGAGGCGGCCCACTGTAGCCACGCTTACCTCAACGAAGCCCTCGTCATCAGGGGCGAGGCTACAGTAAGCAGCCGCCGACAAGATCCTAAGCGGTGGGGCCGGCCTGTCGACCAAGAGGCCGGCAGCCGGCGGGACCCACTAGTCGGCGGGCCCCAACAGCCGGCGGAGAAGCCGGCGAGCGTAGACACTTACGGCTGGGACCAGTGCCCAGCCGGATTACAATTGTACCCCCAGGGGGTAGGCCTATATAAACCCCCCGGGGCACCCATGCAAAGGGTTGGCTTCGGAGCATAGCACACACACCATAGAGAGAGAGAGAGAATCAAGAGCTAGCCTTGTTCTTCTTCTCCCTTGAACCCAACAGCTCTAGGAGCGATTGTAGCTACTTTTCCTGATCTAGTGATCATGCGGAGACCCTGCAGAGCAGGACTAGGGGTGTTATCTCCTCGGAGAGCCCCGAACCTGGGTAAGATCCGCCGGCGTGCATGTCTTCGCCTCATCCCGTTTCCAGGCACCGGCGACGTCTTATTGGCACCCACAATGATAAGCCACCCATTGGCATATGTCGCACCTACCTCCCGACAGTCAGTCGAAGTCGGAGTCGGCATCCTGCCACTCGACTCCCTCGTCGTCGCTGTCACTGTCCTCCTCGTCACTCCAGCTCGAGGAGGAATCTTCATCGTCGGAGGAGCTCTCCACGCAGCACTTCAGGCGAGTTCCAAGATCTCCGAAGACCTTGACGGAGAGCAGGCCGTCCTCCATTAACTTGAAGTAGAGGTCAAGCCCCGCCGTCAAGCTGTGGATGCGGGCGAACGTCTTCCATCCACGACGGAGGTACATGACCTGAGGGGCGGGGAAGTCGACCCGCGTACCGCCATTCCCGCAGCCCCTCATGTGCAACCTGAGGGTCTGGGGTGGGTCACGCTCCATCTCTCGAGCAAACGGGGTAGGGAGACGAAGACGACGACGCGGTGGCCGGCACAGCCTGATGAAGAACTCACATGGCTGTTCCCCGACATGGCCCTCCATCGGGAGGGGCGCCGCTGGCGGAGGCAGGACCGGTGCGTCGCCCCGTCCACCTCTTCCCCGAGCGCCACGACGACCTCGGCCTCGCCCCCTTCCCCTTCCCCTCACGGCCGGCCCCACCGCTGTGACAGCCTGGTTTTTGCCCTTTTCTTATTGCCTTGGAATTTCATTTGAATGTTTTTGAAACTTGGAGTTTCTGAATCTTTTCATTTGGACTTAAACACTTGGGCATCCTTGGCTTTCATCCAAGTGTTCACTTCTCTCCCAAACCATCACTTCACTTCTGATCCACCAAAAAATAACCTTTGGAATATTTTTCTTAAATGAAAAATATTCATTTTCTCTCAAAAACCCTAAGCCAGATCTGTTTGCTTCAAGGCAACCCTAATTTTTATGGCTTAGAAAATTCTAAGACAATTCAAAAATATTCTAGGGACCCTAGGGCACCTCCCTGAGGAAAAATATCTCATCACTTTTTGGAATATTTTTGCTACAGAAAATCTTTTCTATTCTGGACAGAAATGGTGGTTTCTACAGCAACTACCATTTTACTTGCTCCATTTGACCTGAACTTTCTTGTGCATCTTTACCTTAGTAACTTATAACTAGCCTCCAAAGCACAGCCCCAAACTCCCAGCCATTTGACCACAGTAACATCACAAAGTTACTGACCAGAAACTTACCTGGCTTGTAAAATCTTCTCTACTGCACCTGGATCCAAACCAAACCGTGGTAAACTTCAAAACTACCACGAACAACATGCCAGACATGATTTTTGGACGAAGGCTGGCCTGAGGAGAGAGTTCGCGCGGTGACCACGCGTGTCCACGATGCCAGGCATGCGTGTCGACGCGCTCTGGTGACGCCGAGTGCTCTGTTCGAGCGAGCTCGCTTCCCCCGCCTGCCCAACCATGCCAAACCCCGCCACCATCATCGTCTCGACGTCCTTAACTCCTCCCTGGCACTCGCCGACGCCGGAGCTCGCTGCAGCGAGCACGGGCAAGGTCCGGCCAGCCCAATAGTGCGGAGCGCACTATGCTCGTCGCCATCCCCTTGATCCTGTGCTCGTCTCCGCTCGCCCACAGTGGCCGCGTGACCTCCGTCGCCTTCTCCCCCTCTCACTGACGCCGCTCATCGCCGGGCGCCGTGGACAGGTGTCCACCGGCGGAGCCCGAAGCACCCCCGCCGCTCGCCTATAAATAGAGCCACCCCCAGCCTCCTCGAGCACCATCCAGCACTCACACACACCCCACGATCGAGTAGGAAGCGGTAGCCCGGCCGGGCAGGCCTCGGGCCACCGTCCCTGAGCTCGAGCTCGCCGGCAATCCCCTCTGGTCGCCGCGGTAGCTCCAGCCCCTCCCAGGCCTGGGCGACCCCTCCAAGGCCTCCGCCTCTCTCCGGTGAGGCCATCTCGCCCACTTGGAGCCTCTGGAGTGACCTCTGGTCGCCGTCTTCCTCAACTCCGGCGACCTCCACGTTCTGCCTCCGCTTGCGAGCTAGTTTCCGACGCCGTCCGACCACCCCTAGCCACGCTACGGGTACGGGCAGGTGCGCCATCATCCCTTCTCTCAATCCCTCCCTCTCGTTTGGGCCAAGGAGCCCTCGTCGCCGGCGAGAGCTCCGGCGAAGCCGCGGCCCTCTCTGTTTCTCTCTCCCTCTTCCCCCACCTGACTAGCGGGGCCTGCTAGTCAGCCACTCAGTACACGCGCGAAGCGTTAAGAGTGGTGGCGCCCCTGGGCTTTACGCCTTCGACGTCACCCCCCCCCCAGCTGTTTCTTTCTATTCAAATTCATTTATATTCCAGAGAGCTTCAAACAATTTTAACTTTTTAACCATAAGTCCAAATGAGATTATTCTTTTTGCATTGTGTTCTTTGAAAGGAAATCTAACAGCTCACCAAAGATGAGATTTTTCTAAGCTGTTTAGAATTTCTGGTGAATTTCAGAAGTGTTCTTGATATTCTCTTTTTGTGTTTAAAATTATTTTCAGAAGGTGAGGCTTGTCTTGAGGATCACCAGGAGGCTTATGAACCTCATCTGCACTAAGGCAAGCCACAACAACATTTTTATGATGCCATTTCAATATTTGTGATTTTCTCACTTAAATGAAATGATTAACCCATGCATTTAAATAATTATTGAATTATTTGTATTCTGTTAAGTATTGGTCAGTTGTTATGCTTGATTTACAGAATAGTTGAAACTAGTTTAAGTGGGTAAAGCAAGTTAAAATTTATTTGAGGTGATGTTAGAAATAATTTTGTTATGCATGTGAGTAATTATTTAAAGCTTTGTGTTTGCATTCTTAAATTGATAAAAATTTGTTAGAAAATATTCTGTCAAATACTTGTTTAATCATATTACTTGTCTTACAGAATGTTTGAACCCAACTTAGTGATAAAGAAATTAAGAGTTGTTGATAATGATATCTTTTGGTCAAGCATATGAAAAATTTATCGGAGTTACTTTCTTGCGTAGGAAATTAATAAAACTTGTTGCAAAATATTTTGGTTAAGTTGTGAGTCATTTTGAGCAAGTAGAGTAATATGAGTTGTTGACGTTTATGCTTGGTGTGCATATGGATGACGTCAGTCATTTTTATCAATATGTGATGCATGTGTTGTTTTGCATTTCATGGCATGCTATGACACCGGTCATTTTTAGTTAAAAGTTAATCCTGAATATAACTCAACTTGAATATACCGTTGACTGGGTCATGGTGCCGCTGAATCGAGTTTCTTTCCAGTGCAACCACATTTGCCTTGTGGGAAGGCCTTGATTCGGTCCATTGACACGGCCTCTGGTCGGTGCCTCCATCTAGGGAAGATTATGTCGTGTTTGCCCTGGCCCGGTAAGCACACATAATCTTGTGTGCTCGTTGATGAGATTATGGTACCGAGTCCCCGAGTGGGAGTGTTTTGACCACGATGGTGGTCGGGGTGTCTTTGGTAGACATGGGGCCACCCAGGACCAGCCCGTTGGGGATTTGGGTCGGAGTGGCCGGGAGAGTGCTGTGGCAATGGAGGGGTTTTGTCGGAATGCCGTTAGTCCACCCGAATGGGAATGCGAGGCCATGGGTTCCGGGGTGTGGGTACAGTGTGCTACCTCTGCAGAGTGTATAATCTATCGATAGCAGTCCACGGTCACGGACACCTCGTACTAGGTCCCACCATGAGTCAACGTTTAATAAAAATTGCACACTAAGCTATGAACTTTGCATTGTCAATGGATGGCAGAAAGGCCATCGAGGTATTTGGGACCAAATGATGGTCGTGGTTGTGATCGCCGTAAGGATTACAAGTTGTTCTTGAGAAAGACCACTATGGTGGTGTGTATGTGGTCCAGAGATGATCACAGTTGGTAAGCTGTCCTGAGGGACGTTCGGGCTTGATCACAGCATGTTGACATATAATGTTGCATTATTAATAATTGGTTAAATATCATGGTATTGTTTGTCATTATGATTATGCTTGTTGTGAGCTTGCAAGTACATTCAATGTACTGACCCGGCGTGTCATGCCAGATTTCAGGAAAGTCTCGTTGGAAAGGACGCTGTTCGAGTCTAGATCATGTCCACATCAGTGTCCCTGTGATATGGAGCTTCCGCTACGACGTTATTCCGCTGCCACGTAGTTGTTCGAGTCGAGGCCCCTTTATGTTCACTAAATAATGTACATATTGTTCCGCGGCACCGAGTGTGCCGCTTGGCCTCGGCCACTGTTGTAATATGAACTCTGTTCCGCTAGCATCAATAAAGCCGTTGTTTTCAGTACCAATATGTTGTGTGTTGCCAGAAGACATGATCTCTGGGCTGGCAATGCAGGGTAAACCGGTCACTCTGAGCCGGGGTGCCACAACGGTTGGTATCAGAGCCGCGCTGACTGTAGGCCACGCTAGACTATGACGTGTTAACTGGACGCTAGACACGAGTAAATGTGAGTGTCGGTAGCAGTTATAGCTGGTTGTTGCATTGTAGTCATTTGATTATTATTTTTATGCTAACCTGTTAATGGTTGTGAGTGTAGATGGCTCCGGTGCCGTATCCGTGCCAGTTGCAGTTGATGCCGTACACGTCACCGCACCTTCTCCGCAACGTGTGGCGTCGGCTGTACCCTCACGGAGACGAACCAGTCTACCGTGTGTACCGGGAGCGTCTAGCAGACTCAGTGTATGAGTATCACGCAGTGGTTACTCTGCGCACCAGTTCCGATTCCGGCTCTTACACTCGCACTTCTCGGAGCGGTTACGCCTCCACCGCTTCTCAGGCTGTCCAGTTTGCCGCATTTGAGGTCCTTGTCGAGCTTCGTTATACCGAGGTTCAAATGCAGCATCACCCAGGATTCTATTACTACCCATCTCTGCACGAAAACGGTCGTGTCCGTTTTCCTCTCCCGGAGTCTGATAGTGTTGCTAGCCATCTTGCTCGCTATATCACTGCTAGCTATTTGATGATCCACGAGCTGGCTCGAGGGCTGACTCGTGCCCGTACTGCTTTAGCCGCTACCTTGGTCACTACTAGATCGACCACCACTCCATCCTCACTGGGATTTACCCCTTATGTCCCAGTTAGCTCTAGCTCCCCTATTTCGCCGGTTACTTCCCCGAGTAGCACAGGCGTTCCGGCCGTGAACCCTCTCAGTACTCCTGCCGAGTGGGTCTCACTTCTTGCTACCCCTGCAGCCCCGATGCTTCATCCTACCCCTGCCCCTGAGGGAGGGCCCTCGAGGCAGGGTTGTTGTGTTACCTTTAACCCGAAGGTTTCCGTTAACCACGTCAGTTCAGGATCTGAGACCGCTTCAGGGGAGGACACCGCAGCACCAGCAGAGCAGTAGTGTCTTTGAGTATTCGCAGTCGTCTAGATGGTGTACGGATGTAGTTGTACGAGTCATGATGCTTCATGTATGAGAGTAGTGGAACCAGTCAGGTTGTTAAATTTTCATGTATGAGTCTATGTATAATTATGATGGGACTTTAATCGCCGTATTCTCTTCGCTCTTTTGTCTTTTTTGAGAATTGTTGCTGGCTTTTCCCCAATTTTATTCTTGGATGTCTCTCATCTCGATTTTGTTGCCTTGGGAAAAATACTCAATAGGATGACGCGGGGAGGCGGTAGTAGCAATGTTCATGAGGGAACTCCTGTTCGTCGTTCCGCACGACAGGCAGGATATTCTCCCGAGCCGTACGTTCAGCCACCACCTCCTCCGCCTGATCCTCCCTCCACCGAGCAATTTCTGCATATGTTTGAAGAAAAGAGGAACAATGATCTGATTGAAATATTGAGAAGTGTGCAAGCTATAGTTGGACAAAATGGAAATTAGAATGGTCATCACTCAAAGCTGTCAGATTTTTAGAGGACCAATCCACCCAATTTCAGTCAGGTTGTTGACCCATTGGATGCAGACGATTGGTTGCGCACCATGGAGAAAAAGCTTGAGATCGCCCGTAGTGAAGGAAATGATAAAGTCCCATTTGCAACCCATTACCTTGAAGGCGCAGCTGCCATATGGTGGGAAAATACAAAAGCCATGTGGCCGATTGATGAGGAAGTCACCTGGGAAAAATTCAAGGATAAGTTCCGCAAATATCACATCCCTACTGGAGTTATGAAGGCCAAGCAGCGTGAATTTCTCGCGCTTGTCCAAGGAAATCAATCTGTGGCTGAGTATCTGCAAAAATTCAATCATCTGGCCCGTTACTCTTTGTATGACGTAGCCACCGAAGAAAGGAAGATGGACAGATTTCTTGGAGGTTTTAATCCGCAACTTCGGTGTGCTCTCAGTATGTTTGATTTCACGGATTTCCAAACTCTGGTAGACAAGGCATTCATTGCTGAACGGGAACACAAGCTTATATCAGATAATAGGCCTGTTAACGACAACAAGCGCAAGTTTGAGCCAAAGAAGGATGGGCAACCTATGCAAAAGGCTTGTACCTGGCAGCAGACTCAGGTGGAATACCGGCCAAATTGGCAGCAGAATGTTAACAAGACCACCACTCAAGTCAAGAATGTTGTGGCCAATCCAATGCATGAGGAGCGGCAGCGCAATAATTCTTGTTTCACTTGCGGGCAGCCCGGACATTATGCAAAACAATGCCCCAAGAACCGCAAGGTGAATGCGCTGAGCAGGCCACAAGTCAACTTTATGGAGTCAGGGCCAACCCAGCAAAACTTCACTGGGCACGTGAATCATATCTCCGCCGATGAATCCCAAGAGAAGCCAGAAGTCGTCATTGGTATGTTTTCTATTAATGACATACCTGCAGTAATTTTATTTGACTCTGGGGCTTCCCATTCTTTTATTTCTCGGAGTTTTGCCGCCCAAAACAATTTTCCTTGCACAATTTTGGGCAAAAATATGCTGGTACAAACCCCGGGATCTATAATCAAGAGAAATCTAGTCTGCCGTGATCTGGAGATCAATATCAACGGGGTCCACTTTCCAACATCTCTGATAATCATTGAGTCTGAACAGTTGGATATTATATTGGGAATGAATTGGCTGGCCAAATATCAAGTTTGTATAAACTGCGCAACCCGAGAAGTCAATTTAACCGGTCTGAATGGGCAGCTCACCAAATTCTATGCTCGCAAGCATATACCCAAGCCAGAACTAGTGTGCACTGCTGTGGTCGAATTGGAATTTATTCATGTGGTCAGTGAGTACCCTGATGTGTTTCCAGAAGAACTGCCAGGCATGCCACCAGATCGGGAACTGGAATTTGCCATAGATCTTGTGCCCAGAATTGCACCATTATACAAGAAGTATTACCGGATGCCCTCATCAGAATTAGTGGAACTAAAGAAACAGCTTGACGAATTACTCTGGAAAGGTTATATTCGTCCCAGCTCGTCACCGTGGGGGTCACCTGCAATCTTCGTGGGTAAAAAGGATGGCAGTCTCCGTATGTGCATAGATTATCGCCACCTGAATGAGGTCACCATAAAAAATAAATACCCACTGCCAAGGATTGATGATCTGTTCGATCAGCTCAGTGAGGCTAAAGTATTCTCAAAAATCGATTTACGGACCGGGTATCATCAGCTCAAGATTAAAAGGGAAGATATTCCTAAGACCGCATTCACTACACGATACGGTCTTTACGAATATACTGTGATGTCCTTTGGTCTCACCAATGCCCCTGCCTTCTTCATGCAGATGATGAAGAAGGTGTTCATGGACTTCCTCGACAAATTTGTGGTAGTCTTTATCGACGACATACTCATTTACTCCAAGAGTGAAGAAGAACATAAGGATCAACTCCGGGCAGTGCTACAACGGCTCCGCAACCATCAGCTATACGCCAAGTTCAGTAAGTGCGAATTTTGGCTCAAGCAAGTTGGGTTTCTCGGGCATGTACTATCCGCCGAAGGCATAGCCGTGGACCCGAGCAAAGTAAAGGATGTGCTTGATTGGGTACCACCCACGACTGTAACACAGATCCGGAGTTTATTGGATTAGCTGGATACTATCGTCGTTTCATTGAAGGGTTTTCCAAAATTGCTAAACCTATGACGGAACTGCTCAAAAAGGATACAAAGTTTGAGTGGACCAAGGACTGTGAGAAGAGTTTTTATGAGCTAAAGACGCGTCTGACAACCGCACTCGTATTGACTCTTCCAGACATTTATCGCAGCTTCGACGTGTACTGCGATGCCTCCAGACAAGGTATTGGTTGTGTATTGATGCAAGACGGCAAGGTAGTTGTAACGCCCCAAGAACGACGCTTCAGACGCCTTCCATGTTTTTCGTTATCGTTGTGTGTATTTATTTGTTTGTTGCATTTCATCATGGCATCATCCGCATTGCATCGGCAACTCGTTGCCGTCATTGTTTTTAAAACTTGCACCCGTTGATAGTTGCCGCTTCTTCCTCATCTCTGTTGACCTTTCTCAAGACCGACTGTTCTTTTGTTGTCCGGCCATTCGAACCTCTCTGCGCAGTGCATCGACCCCTCGCCCGTGTCCGAAAACTTCCCCGTACCCGAACCGGACTATCGTTACCGTTGGGTCCGGATCATCCCCAAACATATATATAATACATCTTCGTTTTCTTATTTGGACTCCATAACCTATTTTTCCCGTCCGTCCGATTTCGAACGGCGGGACGAGATAGCCCCTAGCCTAACCCAGCCGCTATATATATTAGTCTAAACCAAGACCAAATCCCTAGTTTCTAGGGATCCTCCTAGCCGCCGCCGCCGCACTCTCTCCCGCATCTTCATCGGGATCCTCCCAGATCCAATCCCCACCACCACAGCCCGACTCTCCGTCGATTTCCCGATTCGGCCAACCATCTCCTCCCCACGATCCACCCAATCCCGCAACCGAGGCCGCGAGCTCCTCCCGCTCGATCCCTCCCCGAGCACCTCGTGCTCGATCTTCACTACAGCCGGTGCTCAAGCCCCACGCCGCCCCTCCAGTTCGTATGCCGACGTCCCCGATGAGCTGCCCCTCCGGCGATCCACGACCAGGCCAGCTCCTCGCGACCCTCTCCTTCCGTTCCCTCTTCCCTGCATCTCTCCCTCCCTAATCTCTTCATCTCTCTGTACCTCAACAGGAGCTCCAGCGCCATGGCCGTCCCGAGCTCGGCCTGCGCAGCTCGGAGACTCCAAGCGCCTCGTTCCAGCAGTCCAGGAGGATGCGGCTGTGCCCGTGCTTCATCCCGCGAACCCGCCGGCGACCTCGACCTTCAGGCCACCCTGACGCGCCCCTGCCTCCTTGACCTTCTGACCCCCCTCACGCCCAAGCCGCACGGGAGGCGAGCACCCCGCAGCAGCGCCCGACACGGCGCTCGTCTCTTTGCCCGGACGGCCGCCTCGTCCGCATCTACCTCGCCGTCGCCGGAGTTCCAAGCTGCGTCGCTGCGTCCTCTGCTTCGTCCAGCTGCTGCCCATTCCCCTGCTTCATGAACGAGACGATGACGAAGCTGCCCTCCTGCGTTGACCGCGCCTCGCTCGAGTGCTCGTGCGGGCCTGCCAAGCCGCCTCTTCGCCAGGCCCAGCGTGCCCCCTGCAGGCCTCCCTCTCCACCAGCCGGCCCGCGAGGCCTGGTGAGCAGCCCCCGTCCTCTGTTTGCTCCTGTTGGGCCAGCCAGTTTCGGCCCGATAGTATTTTTTCCTGACCTGCGAATTTCCTTTCATCCAATGAATTATAGTGTTACAGAAAAGTCCCTCTACATCATGCATTTAATAACTCACAAACCATGCATCGGATTAAAATGTTTTATATATGTAAAATGCTTAGAATTTCATATAGTTTCACAATATGTCACTCTCATCCATGTTTAAAATGTTTAAACTTGCTGTTTGTTTAAATTTGCATAAATGCCATGTTAAAATGATTTATTTCATAACTAAATAACCATAGCTTGGATTTAATAAACTTTATATGTAATGGGGTAGAAAAATGCATAGATTAACATGGTGAATTTATTTTCCTGTTTAACAACAATAAAATATGGTTTTAGGGCAGAACAGTACCAAATCTAAACTATGCATATGAGGATTTTCCGGAATTGTTGTTTGTTGTTCCGGCCTCATTTAAACTTGCCTAAATAGTTAGTTTACCTATGCTTCACCTCTTGCCATGTTTAATAACATTTAATATTGTTGGGTACATAAACGAGAGAGAACTAAATAATTGATGTGGTGTTTCTTCAATATGCAACTCGTTGCATATTGAGCTCCACTTAACTTGTAGTATTGTTTGTGCACTTTGCCATGCCATGCCTCTTTAAACCGGACATGCATCATACTTGATTGTGCATCATGCCATGTGTATGTGGTGGTTGTTTACTATGTTGTTTGTTTCTTTCCGGGTTGCTTCTCTCGCTAGCTTCGGTTTCGTTCCGGAGTTGTGAGGATTCGTTCGACTACATCCGTTTGTCTTCTTCATGGACTCGTTCTTCTTCCGATCGGGATTTCAAGCAAGATGACCATACCCTCGAAATCACTTCTATCTTTGCTTGCTAGTTGTTCGCTCTATTGCTATGCCGCGCTACCTACCACTTGCTATATCATGCCTCCCATATTGCCATGTCCAGCCTCTAACCCACCTTTCCTGGCAAACCGTTGTTTGGCTATGTTACCGCTTTTGCTCAGCCCCTCTTATAGTGTTGCTAGTTGCAGGTGAAGATGAAGTTTGTTCCATGTTGGAACATGGATATGTTGGGATATCACAATATCTCTTATCTTAATTAATGCATCTATATACTTGGTAAAGGGTGGAAGACTCGGCCTTATGCCTGGTGTTTTGTTCCACTCTTGCCGCCCTAGTTTCCGTCATACCGGTGTTATGTTCCTTGATTTTGCGTTCCTTACGCGGTTGGGTGATTTATGGGACCCCCTTGACAGTTCGCCTTGAATAAAACTCCTCCAGCAAGGCCCAACCTTGGTTTTACCATTTGCCTACCTAAGCCTTTTTCCCTTGGGTTCTGCAGACTCAAGGGTCATCTTTATTTTAACCCCCCCGGCCAGTGCTCCTCTGAGTGTTGGTCCAAACTAGAGCACCGTGCGGGACCATCCCTTGGCAACTTGGGTTACGTCAGTACCTGTACGCTTAGCTTATCCGGTGTGCCCTGAGAACGAGATATGTGCAGCTCCTATCGGGATTTGTCGGCACAGCGGGTGGTCTTGCTGGTCTTGTTTTACCATTGTCGAGATGTCTTGTAAACCGGGATTCCGAGACTGATCGGTTCTTCCCGGGAGAAGGAATATCCTTCCTTGACCATGAGAGCTTATAATGGGCTAAGTTGGGACACCCCTGCAGGGTATTATCTTTCGAAAGCCGTGCCCGCGGTTATGTGGCAGATGGGAATTTGTTAATGTCCGGATGTAGAGAACTCGACACTCGACTTAATTAAAATACATCAACCGCGTGTGTAGCCGTGATGGTCACTTTTCGGTGGAGTCCGGGAAGTGAACACGACTTTTGTGTTATGTTTGACGTAAGCAGGAGTTCAGGATCACTTCTTGATCATTACTAGTTGACGACCGTTCCGTTGCTCCTCTTCTCGCTCTTATTTGCGTATTTTAGCCACCATATATGCTTAGTGCTTGCTGCAGCTCCACCTCATTACCCCATCCTTCTTATAAGCTTAAATAGTCTTGATCTCGCAGGTGTGAGATTGCTGAGTCCTCGTGACTCACAGATACTTCCAAAACAGTCGCAGGTGCCGAGGATACCAGTGCAGGTGACGCAACCGAGCTCAAGTGGGAGCTCGATGAAGATCTTGTTCATTGTGTTGTTTCGTTTCCTGTTGATCAGTAGTGGAGCCCAGTTGGGACGATCAGGGATCTAGCATTTGGGGTTGTCTTCTTTTATTTGGTTCCGTAGTCGGACCTATGTGTGTACTCTGATTGATGTATGATTTTTTATGTATTGTGTGAAGTGGCGATTGTAAGCCAACTCTTTATCCCATTCTTTTTCATAACATGGGATTGTGTGAAAATGACCCTTCTTGCGACAAAACCACAATGCGGTTATGCCTCTAAGTCGTGCCTCGACACGTGGGAGATATAGCCGCATCGTGGGTGTTACAAGTTGGTATCAGAGCCATCCCCGACTTAGGAGCCCCCTGCTTGATCGAATCGCTGGCGTTGTTGAGTCTAGAAACAAAAATGTTTTGAGTCTTGGGATTATATATATCAGAGAGTAGGATTCTTTTTACTCCTCAGTCCCTTCGTCGCTCTGGTGAGGCCTCCTGGCGTAGAAGTTTTGACTCTTCTCTCCTCAAATTTCACAAAAAAAAATTTAGGATCACGCGGGTATCTTGGAATCGTTCCGATGGTTTTGTGACGAGAACATTGTTCTTGGTGCCTCCTGACATTTAGGGGTTGTGGCAGTGTCCCGGGGAGTTGAGCTCCGAGGTGATTCGTCACAATTTTATCGTTGCAGTTCTGGAATACCTGAGTTTCGCCGACATCAAAAATCTCTTTTATGCAGTTGTTGGTGAGATCACCTCGACGCCACCCAGTACTAGGGCGGGAGTTCGGGAGTATTGCCATAACTCGTATAACGGATGCTTTTCGAAGGTTGAGGTACACGATTTCTGAATTTTTCTTGGTTATGTGTTGACGGATGGATACAGCTGGATCTAGGGATTGTTAGTTTTGGTGAGATATATTGTGTCCCCTGTATCCCCAACACCTGATTGCATAACCAGAAAGTTTCGGGAGTTTATAAGTGGGAATTCAAGTAGCTCCTAGGATATCTTTCCGACAAATGCATGATATGAGATTGGGGTTCGACGTCTAGTGGTCCGCCTTTCCACGGTTGGTTTTACAGTGGTCTCGTAGTGTCTTAAACAGTCCTTGGCTATGCCGACTCGGGGACGCTTCGTATGTCATGTGCACTGCCTTGTACATGATGGTGCTGTACGATCGAGCCCGTGTGGGCCCCACCACGAAAACTTCGGACAAAATCTCTATCATATGTTTGTTCCGGCTTATTCTGCAAGCCAAATCCTTTGTTGTTGTTTTGTTTTGTGGTATTCGAGTTGCTTCGAAGTCAAATGTTGAATCCATACTTTTCCTAAACGGTGTTCTCATATTGCTATGTGAATACTAATCCTTCTTGATTATCAAGATTGTCATGTCAATTCTTTTCCAACCGGCGTGCTTCTCTTCAAGTGGATCCGATCATTTCAACATTCGCGAGATCAATTCCAAGTTTTTCTCAACGGTGCTTGTTTCATCCGTCCCAAGTTGCCTTTGTTTTTCCCGCCCTCCCACCCTTTTTCTTCAAGGACTCAGATTTCTTAATCAAGTATCCTTTTTATTGATGCGAAGTCTCTTCATTCTTTTCTTTCAATATTCTTATCCGGTGATTTCCCATGAAGATTCTAACGGAGCTTCAAGTTCATCATTCTCTTTTCTTCTCCGGTGGATTCAATTCAAGTTTTCAGTGTTAATGACATTCCTTTCCTTGTTTCAAATGTTTTCTCATGTCGGTGCATCTCTTAATCATCCACCTTTTGCTATTCATGTTATTTGGAGTGCTGAAGATATCTCAGGAGATTCATGTTTTCATTCCTAATCCGTTCCAACTATTTCGAGGTTGTTACCTCATTCAAGCCATTTAATTCTACCGGCGCAATCTTTCTTTTAAATCATTCCAACGTTGTTTCTTTTGAGTGGGCCCTAACCCACAGGTCTTTTCCCAGGATCTTACCTGACTCTTCTAATTTTTCTGGAGTTATTCCCAAATTCTTTTCGAAGTTTGATGTAAGAATGAATTATCATCAGTCAAATGTCTTTCTCCAAGATCTTTCAAATTCTTTCATCGTTGGTTCATCGTTTTTATTATCCATTGTTCCGGAGTGCCTCAATAATTCATGGTGGTGTTTCTCATCATGATTCTCAACATTTGAAGACCGAAGAAGGATTTCTCCTAAATCTTGGTCCGCTCTCTTAAAAATTCATAGTTCTAGCTTATGCCATCCTCTCATAATTGTTTCCAATCGCGCAATTCTTTTCTTACCCATCCGGAGCATTTCATGAGTTGTTTCATTTCTTGATCATCCAAAGGCCATCATTTCAGAAGATTTCTTCGTTCTAAGTTTTCAGCTTCATTCTTCAATTATTCTAAATTGAGGTCTGTTCGTTCATCTCCTTATTCTTCCGGTGCATCATTCATGTATTCTCTAATCAGCTCGTGATCTCTTCGTTCTCGTGTATCAAATTCCCTGAAGTATCTTTATTCGTTCTCTAATTCTTACCGGTGATTCACCCCTTTACTTCGTTTTTTTTCAATTCTCGCGGTGGTTCGTTCAAGATTTCTCTTCCTTCGTTATCATATCAATTTATTCGTTGTTTCAATCCTACCGGTGGTTCGATGAAGACCATCCCAAGTTTGCGCAATATCTATCTTAATCTTTTCTACGAGAATAAGTAGTATGCAAAATCCGTTGCTTGTCCTCAAGCTAAATTGGTGAAGGCTAAGCATAATGTAATTCTTATTCTTGTTTCATCCAAGTGATTAATTCCTTATTCCAGAGATTCAACAAAATTCTTGATCTCATTTGTTCATTTTTCTTTCCGGAGCTCCAAGTTATTTCAATTATATCATTTCAAAGCTTCATCTAATCATTGCAAGGCTTCTCCCGGAGTTCTTTTCAACTTTCCCTTTCGTTTGATCATTCTTTTATTATCGAAGTTCTTCATGGAGGATCAACATGGTGGCTCATCAAGGATTCCTTTCATTCTTCAATTGTTCTTCAAGATTTCACTCGGAGTCAAGATCCGTCAAGCTATACTCTAAAATAAACATGGTGATCAACACATGTTTGTCTTGAGGAGTTCAAGCATTCTTCATCTCGCATTCCGAAGTGCAATTCTTTCTACCTTATCTTTTGAGGTGGTGCTATGTCATTCTGGATAATTTCCCTTCGGGTTCATGATTCACAAAGTTTTCAAGAGTGACATATTTAAATCCATCATTTTATCTTCGTTCAAGATATCTTTTCAACCAATCAATCTTTTTGTTGGAGTTGTATTGGGTTATATTTCACCTATAGCCTTCCCTAAGGAATGTAGCTATTTGTGGAGGTTATCAATGATAAAATTTTCTCCTTCTCATCTTGGTGAAGAAGTTTTCTTCTCCTTGTTGATCTCAATCCAATCAACTGTTTCCGTAGTGGCAGAATTTCGCCTCTGTCTTGAGAAGTTTTCTATAAGCCCACTACGAGCTTATTCGTTTCGTTGTTGGTTTTTTCCAACAACTCTGTTCTAACCTTCTTGGAAGGGTGCTTTCCAAGATCATTGGTGGAAGAAGTTGGCATTTTCTTCTCCATTCTTTATTCCAAGGATCTATCTTCTATTATTTATTTCTTCACTCATCTTCTCAGTTTGTGAGGACCGTGTTCTTTTCGTGCTTATCCATTTCCAACCGGAGTGTCGTGCCCTCTTTTCAAGTTCTTCCCATTCTGTCAAGTTTTGCCTCCCTTCTCAACTGGAGTGCTGTTTGAAATCTTTCTTACCCCTTGTGCCATTCTTTCATTAGTTCCGGAGGCAGTGTGTTGCTGATTTCATCAAGTGTCATCCCATCTTCTCAAGTTCATGTTCAATTCCTTCCATTTACAGTCGGAGTGCTGTCCAAATTATATCATTCTTATTCCTTCTTTATCTTGTTTTAACTGGAGTGTTGTGATATCTTTGAAGTTCTCTTGATCTTATCAAGTTTTCCTTCTCTTTTCTACCAGAGTGCTGTCCAAATTATGTCATTCTCGTTCCTTGTTTCTCTTTTCCACTGGTGTGTTTTCATATTCCTTTTGGTCCATTAAGCTCTTGTTTCATGTCCATCAACCTACAAGGTTCTTGCAATGTTCCTTGTTCCTGTTGCTGAACGGAGTGTTTTAAATTTTGTTCACCTCTGTCGTGTCATTTCTTCAAGCTTTGCGACCTCTCAAGGTTCTTTGGTTTCACTCGTTTGTCAAAGAAGCAATTTGTTTTACCTCTTCCTCTTCCGTTTATCTCTGGTGCCATCCTAGATCTCGGGACGAGATCCTCTTGTAGTGGTGGAGTGTTGTAACGCCCCAAGACCGACGCTTCAGACGCCTTCCATGTTTTTCGTTATCGTTGTGTGTATTTATTTGTTTGTTGCATTTCATCATGGCATCATCCGTATTGCATCGGCACCTCGTTGCCGTCATTGTTTTTAAAACTTGCACCCGTTGATAGTTGCCGCTTCTTCGTCGTCTCTGTTAACCTTTCTCAAGACCGACTGTTCTTTTGTTGTCCGGCCATTCGAACCTCTCTGCACAGTGCATCGACCCCTCGCCCGTGTCCGAAAACTTCCCCATACCCGAACCGGACTATCGTTACTGTTGGGTCCGGATCATCCCCAAACATCTATAAAACATCTTCGTTTTCTTATTTGGACTCCATAACCTATTTTTCCCGTCCGTCCGATTTCGAACGGAGGGACGAGATAGCCCCTAGCCTAACCCACCCGCTATATATATTAGTCTAAACCAAGACCAAATCACTAGTTTCTAGGGATCCTCCTAGCCGCCGCCGCCACTCTCTCTCGCATCTTCATCGGGATCCTCCCAGATCCAATCCCCACCACCACAGCCCGACTCTCCGTCGATTTCCCGATTCGGCCAACCATCTCCTCCCCACGATCCACCCAATCCCGCAACCGAGGCCCCGAGCTCCTCCCGCTCGATCCCTCACCGAGCACCTCGTGCTCGATCTTCACTACAACCGGTGCTCAAGCCCCACGCCGCCCCTCCAGTTCGTCTGCCGACGTCCCCGATGAGCTGCCCCTCCGGCGATCCACGACCAGGCCAGCTCCTCGCGACCCTCTCCTTCTGTTCCCTCTTCCCTGCATCTCTCCCTCCCTAATCTCTTCATCTCTCTGTACCTCAACAGGAGCTCCAGCGCCATGGCCGTCCCGAGCTCGGCCTGCGCAGCTCGGAGACTCCAAGCGCCTCATTCCAGCAGTCCAGGAGGATGCGGCTGTGCCCGTGCTTCATCCCGCGAACCCGCCGACGACCTCGACCTTCAGGCCACCCCGACGCGCCCCTGCCTCCTCGACCTCCTGACCCCCCTCATGCCCAAGCCGCACGGGAGATGAGTGCCCCGCAGCAGCGCCCCGCAGCAGCGCCCGACCCCGCGCTCGTCTCTTCGCCCGGACGGCCGCCTCGTCCGCATCTACCTCGCCGTCGCCGGAGTTCCAAGCTGCGTCGCTGCGTCCTCTGCTTCGTCCTGCTGCTGCCCGTTCCCCTGCTTCACGAATGAGACGACGATGAAGCTGCCCTCCTGTGTTGACCGCGCCCCGCTCGAGTGCTCGTGCGGGCCTACCAAGCCGCCTCTTCGCCAGGCCCAGCGTGCCCCCTGCAGGCCTCCCTCTCCACCAGCCGGCCCGCGAGGCCTGGTGAGCAGCCCCCGTCCTCTGTTTGCTCCTGTTGGGCCAGCCAGTTTCGGCCAGATAGTATTTTTTTCCTGACCTGCGAATTTCCTTTTATCCAGTGAATTACAGTTTTATAGAAAAGTCCCTCTACATCATGCATTTAATAACTCACAAACCGTGCATCGGATTAAAATGTTTTATATATGTAAAATGCTTAGAATTTCATATAGTTTCACAATATGTCACTCTCATCCATGTTTAAAATGTTTAAACTTGCTGTTTGTTTAAATTTGCATAAATGCCATGTTAAAATGATTTATTTCATAACTAAATAACTGTAGCTCGGATTTAATAAACTTTATTTGTAATGGGGTAGAAAAATGCATAGATTAACATGGTGCATTTATTTTCCTGTTTAACAACAATAAAATATGGTTTTAGGGCAGAACAGTACCAAATCTAAACTATGCATATGAGGATTTTCCGGAATTGTTGTTTGTTGTTCCGGCCTCATTTAAACTTGCCTAAATAGTTAGTTTACCTATGCTTCACCTCTTGCCATGTTTAATAACATTTAATATTGTTGGGTACATAAACTAGAGAGTACTAAATAATTGATGTGGTGTTTCTTCAATATGCAACTCGTTGCATATTGAGCTCCACTTAACTTGTAGTATTGTTTGTGCACTTTGCCATGCCATGCCTCTTTAAACCGGACATGCATCATACTTGATTGTGCATCATGCCATGTGTATGTGGTGGTTGTTTACTATGTTGTTTGTTTCTTTCCGGGTTGCTTCTCTCGCTAGCTTCGGTTTCGTTCCGGAGTTGTGAGGATTCGTTCGACTACATCCGTTTGTCTTCTTCATGGACTCGTTCTTCTTCCTATCGGGATTTCAGGCAAGATGACCATACCCTCGAAATCACTTCTATCTTTGCTTGCTAGTTGTTCGCTCTATTGCTATGCCACGCTACCTACCACTTGCTATATCATGCCTCTCATATTGCCATGTCCAGCCTCTAACCCACCTTTCCTGGCAAACCGTTGTTTGGCTATGTTACCGCTTTTGCTCAGCCCCTCTTATAGTGTTGCTAGTTGCAGGTGAAGATGAAGTTTGTTCCATGTTGGGACATGGATATGTTGGGATATCACAATATCTCTTATCTTAATTAATGCATCTATATACTTGGTAAAGGGTGGAAGACTCGCCTTATGCCTGGTGTTTTGTTCCACTCTTGCCGCCCTAGTTTCCGTCATACCGGTGTTATGTTCCTTGATTTTGCGTTCCTTACGCGGTTGGGTGATTTATGGGACCCCCTTGACAGTTCGCCTTGAATAAAACTCCTCCAGCAAGGCCCAACCTTGGTTTTACCATTTGCCTACCTAAGCCTTTTTCCCTTGGGTTCTGCAGACTCAAGGATCATCTTTGTTTTAACCCCCCCGGGCCAGTGCTCCTCTGAGTGTTGGTCCAAACTAGAGCACCGTGCGGGACCATCCCTTGGCAACTTGGGTTACGTCAGTACATGTACGCTTAGCTTATCCGGTGTGCCCTGAGAACGAGATATGTGCAGCTCCTATCGGGATTTGTCGGCACAGCGGGTGGTCTTGCTGGTCTTGTTTTACCATTGTCGAAATGTCTTGTAAACCGGGATTCCGAGACTGATCGGGTCTTCCCGAGAGAAAGAATATCCTTCGTTGACCGTGAGAGCTTATAATGGACTAAGTTGGGACACCCCTGCAGGGTATTATCTTTTGAAAGTCGTGCCCGCGGTTATGTGGCAGATGGGAATTTGTTAATGTCCGGTTGTAGAGAACTTGACACTCGACTTAATTAAAATACATTAACCGCGTGTGTAGCCGTGATGGTCTATTTTCGGCGGAGTCCGAGAAGTGAACATGGCTTTTGTGTTATGTTTGACGTAAGCAGGAGTTCAGGATCACTTCTTGATCATTACTAGTTGACGACCGTTCCGTTGCTCCTCTTCTCGCTCTTATTTGCGTATGTTAGCCACCATATATGCTTAGTGCTTGCTGCAGCTCCACCTCATTACCCCATCCTTCTTATAAGCTTAAATAGTCTTGATCTCGCGGGTGTGAGATTGCTGAGTCCTCATGACTCATAGATACTTCCAAAACAGTCGCAGGTGCCGAGGATACCAGTGCAGGTGACGCAACCGAGCTCAAGTGGGAGCTCGATGAAGATCTTGTTCATTGTGTTGTTTCGTTTCCTGTTGATCAGTAGTGGAGCCCAGTTGGGACGATCAGGGATCTAGCATTTGGGGTTGTCTTCTTTTATTTGGTTCCGTAGTCGGACCTATGTGTGTACTCTGATTGATGTATGATTTTTTATGTATTGTGTGAAGTGGCGATTGTAAGCCAACTCTTTATCCCATTCTTTTTCATTACATGGGATTGTGTGAAGATGACCCTTCTTGCGACAAAACCACAATGCGGTTATGCCTCTAAGTCGTGCCTCGACACGTGGGAGATATAGCCGTATCGTGGGCGTTAGGGTAGTAGCCTATGCATCACGACAACTACGACCACATGAGGGAAATTATCCTACTCATGATTTGGAATTGGCTGCAGTGGTTCATGCATTAAAAATTTGGAGACACTATCTCATTGGAAAAAGGTGCCAAATTTTTACCGACCACAAAAGCCTCAAGTACATCTTCACGCAGCCAGATTTAAATCTCCGTCAGCGAAGATGGTTAGAGTTGGTCAAGGATTATGACCTTGGAATAAATTACCATCCAGGCAAGGCCAACGTCGTTGCCGATGCGCTTAGTCGAAAGCCCGTCAGCTTAAATGTCATGTTAAAATCATTGCCTACCGAACTTCAGGAGGAGATCGCTCAGCTCAACATGGTCATCGTGGATGCTGGCCTCACTAATATTTTGGAAGTTACCCCCACACTTGAGATGGAAATCCGCAAGGCCCAGCCAGATGACGCCAAGCTACAAAAACATGCAAGGCAGCCCCCAGATTTCTTCAAGGACAACTTCGGTACCCTCCGATTCCGTGGACGAATTTGTGTACCAAATCAATCGGACTTGAAGAGGAAAATCTTGTCAGAAGCACACGAATCCTCGTATTCCATTCATCCGGGAAGTACGAAAATGTATGAAGACCTTAAACAAATATTCTGGTGGAATGGGATGAAGAAAGACATTGCCTATTTTGTAGCCTGTTGCGACATATGCAACAAGGTGAAAGCAGAGCATCAGAAGCCAGCCGGACTTCTCCAACCACTGCCAGTTTCACAATGGAAATGGGATGATGTTTGCATGGACTTCACACCGGATTGCCTAGGACTCAGCGAGGCAAAGACGCAATCTGGGTTATAGTGGACACCCTAACCAAGGTTGCTCATTTCATCCCGGTCAGCACCAGATACAGAGCAAATAAACTAGCGCAACTGTATGTATCCAGAATCGTTAGTCTGCATGGGGTACCCTGGACTATCACTTCTGACCGAGGTTCTTTGTTTACCTCCGCTTTCTGGTCCCGCCTCCATCAAGCCTTGGGGACAGCACTAAAATATAGTACTGCTTATCACCCAGACGGACGGTCAGACAGAGTGAGTAAATCAAATACTCAAAGATATGTTGCGAGCCTGTGTGCTAGCCAACGGGGCGAACTGGGAAGATTGCTTGCCATACGCTGAGTTCTCGTATAACAACAGTTTCCAGACCAGTCTAAAGATGTCACCCTATGAAGCTCTATATGGTCGTAAGTGCCGCACTCCTCTAAATTGGTCTCAAGCTGGAGATAGCCAAATCTTCGGAACCGACCTCATGATGGAAGCCGAGAAACAAGTTAGGGAAATCAGAGACCGACTGCAATTGGCCAAATCCCGTCAAAAGAGTTATTATGATGCAAAGCACCGGCAGGTCAGTTTTGAACCCGGAGAACATGTGTACCTCCGAGTCACTCCTATGAAAGGAGTTAAGCGATTTCAGACTCGTGGAGAGCTGGCATCCAGATTCATTGGTCCATTCTCAATTATGTCTCGAGTGGGTACGGTTGCATACCAACTGGAACTACCCCCGGAGTTGTCAGAAATACAAAATGTGTTCCATGTTTCGCAATTGAGACGATGCATATCCCCGCCTGAGAAAAGGACTGCAATGGCTGAGATAGAATTGGCAAAGGATTTAACTTATGAAGAAAGACCGTCCAAAATTTTGGATCAAGTGGAAAGGGTCACTCGCAACAAAGTCAGAAAAAATTTCAAAGTTCAGTGGGAGCATCACACCGAGTCAGAAGCAACTTGGGAGCAGGAAGAGTTCCTTAAGAGTCAGTATCCAGAGTGGTTTTCCCAAGCAACCGAATCTCAAGGACGAGATTCATTCTAAGTGGGGGAGGTTTGTGACAGCCTGGTTTTTGCCCTTTTCTTATTTGCTTGAAATTTCATTTGAAAGTTTTTGAAACTTGGAGTTTCTGAATTTTTCATTTGGACTTAAACACTTGGGCATCCTTGGCTTTCACCCAAGTGTTCACTTCTCTCCCAAACCATCACTTCACTTCTGATCCACCACAAAATAACCTTTGGAATATTTTTCTTAAATGAAAAATATTCATTTTCTCTAAAAAAAACCCTAAGCCAGATCTGTTTGCTTCAAGGCAACCCTAATTTTTATGGCTCAGAAAATTCTAAGAGAACGTCTTGGTGCCGAGAAAGGAGCTGGAAGACGAGGCAGCGGACCGCAATACGCGACGAAGGCGTCGGTGCCAGCGTACTCTGATTTGACGGCCGCCACCCGCCTTCTTCGCCTTCTCCGGCCCTCCTACGCCAGCCGCCCAAGGAGACGACGGGGAGCGCCCCGATGGAAAGCTTGACGAGGAAGGCCATCGGCAGGGCACGAGGCCGAGGGAGGGGCGACGCGGTCACTCGAAGTCGGAGTCGGCATCCTGCCACTCGACTCCCTCGTCGTCGCTGTCGCTGTCCTCCTCGTCACTCCCGCTCGAGGAGGAATCTTCATCGTCGGAGGAGCTCTCCACGCAGCACTTTAGGCGAGTTCCAAGATCTCCGAAGACCTTGAAAGAGAGCAGGCCGTCCTCCATTAACTTGAAGTAGAGGATGAGCCCCGCCGTCAGGCCGTGGATGCGGGTGAACGTCTTCCATCCACGACGGAGGTACATGACCTGAGGGGCGGGGAAGTCGACGTCGACCCGCGTACCGCCATCCCCGCAGCCCCTCATGTGCAACTTGAGGGTCTGGGGTGGGTCACGCTCCATCTCTCGAGCAAACGGGGTAGGGAGACGAAGACGACGACGCGGTGGCCGGCGCAGCCTGATGAAGAACTCACATGGCTGTTCCCCGACATGGCCCTCCATCGGGAGGGGCGCCGCTGGCGGAGGGAGGACCGGTGTGCCGCCCCGTCCACCTCTTCCCCGAGCGCCACGACGACCTCGGCCTCGCCCCCTTCCCCTTCCCCTCACGGCCGGCTCCACCGCTGTGACAGCCTGGTTTTTGCCCTTTTCTTATTTGCTTGAAATTTCATTTGAAAGTTTTTGAAACTTGGAGTTTCTGAATATTTTCATTTGGACTTAAATACTTGGCCATCCTTGGCTTTCATCCAAGTGTTCACTTCTCTCCCAAACCATCACTTCACTTCTGATCCACCAAAAAATAACCTTTGGAATATTTTTCTTAAATGAAAAATATTCATTTTCTCTCAAAAACCCTAAGCCAGATCTGTTTGCTTCAAGGCAACCCTAATTTTTATGGCTTAGAAAATTCTAAGACAAATTCACAAATATTCTAGGGACCCTAGGGCACCTCCCTGAGGAAAAATATCTCATCACTTTTTGGAATATTTTTGCTACAGAAAATATTTTCTGTTCTGGACAGAAATGGTGGTTTCTACAGCAACTACCATTTTACTTGCTCCATTTGACCTGAACTTTCTTGTGCATCTTTACCTTAGTAACTTATAACTAGCCTCCAAAGCACAGCCCCAAACTCCCAGCCATTTGACCACAGTAACATCACAAAGTTACTGACCAGAAACTTACCTGGCTTGTAAAATCTTCTCTACTGCACCTGGATCCAAACCAAACCGTGGTAAACTTCAAAACTACCACGAACAACATGCCAGACATGATTTTTGGACAAAGGCTGGCCTGAGGAGAGAGTTCGGGCGGTGACCACGCGTGTCCCTGATGCCAGGCATGCGTGTCGACGCGCTCTGGGTGACGCCGAGTGCTCTGTTCGAGCGTGCTCGCTTCCCCCGCCTGCCCAACCATGCCAAACCCCGCCACCATCATTGTCTCGACGTCCTTAACTCCTCCCTGGCACTCGCCGACGCCGGAGCTCCCTGCAGCGAGCACGGACAAGGTCCGGCCAGCCCAACAGTGCGGAGCGCACTATGCTCGTCGCCATCCCCTTGATCCTGTGCTCGTCTCCGCTCGCCCACAGTGGCCGCGTGACCTCCGTCGCCTTCTCCCCCTCTCACTAACGCCGCTCGTCGCCGGACGCCGTGGACAGGTGTCCATCGGCGGAGCCCGAAGCACCCCCTCCGCTCACCTATAAATAGAGCCACCCACAGCCTCCTCGAGCACCATCCAGCACTCACACACACCCCACGATCGAGTAGGAAGCCGTAGCCCGGCCGGGCAGGCCTCGGGCCGTCGTCCCTGAGCTCGAGCTCGCCGGCGATCCCCTCTGGTCGCCGCGGTAGCTCCAGCCCCTCCCAGGCCTGGCGACCCCTCCAAGGCCTCCGCCTCTCTCCGGTGAGGCCATCTCGCCCACTTGGAGCCTCTGGAGTGACCTCTGGTCGCCGTCTTCCTCAACTCCGGCGACCTCCACGTTCTGCCTCCTCTTGCGAGCTAGTTTCCGACACCGTCCGACCACCCCTAGCCACGCTACGGGTACGGGCAGGTGCGCCATCGTCCCCTCTCTCAATCCCTCCCTCTCGTTTGGGCCAAGGAGCCCTCGTCGCCGGCGAGAGCTCCGGCGAAGCCGCAGCCCTCTCTGTTTCTCTCTCCCTCTTCCCCCACCTGACTAGCGGGGCCCGCTAGTCAGCCACTCAGTACACGCGTGAAGCGGTAAGAGTGGTGGCGCCCCTGGGCTTTACGCCTTCGACGTCACCCCCCAGCTGTTTCTTTTTATTCAAATTCATTTATATTCCAGAGAGCTTCAAACAATTTTAACTTTTTAACCATAAGTCCAAATGAGATGATTCTTTTTGCATTGTGTTCTTTGAAAGGGAATCAAACAGCTCACCAAAGATGAGATTTTTTTGAGCTGTTTAGAATTTCTGGTGAATTTCAGAAGTGTTCTTGATATTCTCTTTTTGTGTTTAAAATTATTTTTAGAAGGTGAGGCTTGTCTTGAGGATCACCAGGAGGCTTGTGAACCTCATCTGCACTAAGGCAAGCCACAGCAACATTTTTATGATGCCATTTCAATATTTGTGATTTTCTCACTTAAATGAAATGATTAACCCATGCATTTAAATAATTATTGAATTATTTGTATTCTGTTAAGTATTGGTCAGTTGTTATGCTTGATTTACAGAATAGTTGAAACTAGTTTAAGTGGGTAAAGCAAGTTAAAATTTATTTGAGGTGATGTTAGAAATAATTTTGTTATGCATGTGAGTAATTATTTAAAGCTTTGTGTTTGCATTATTAAATTGATAAAAATTTGTTAGAAAATATTCTGTCAAATACTTGTTTAATCATATTACTTGTCTTACAGAATGTTTGAACCCAACTTAGTGATAAAGAAATTAAGAGTTGTTGATAATGATATCTTTTCGTCAAGCATATGAAAAATTTATCGGAGTTACTTTCTTGCGTAGGAAATTAATAAAACTTGTTGCAAAATATTTTGGTTAAGTTGTGAGTCATTTTGAGCAAGTAGAGTAATATGAGTTGTTGACTTTTATGCTTGGTGTGCATAATGATGACGTCGGTCATTTTTATCAATATGTGATGCATGTGTTGTTTTGCATTTCATGGCATGCTATGACACCAGTTATTTTTAGTTAAAAGTTAATCCTGAATATAACTCAACTTGAATATACCGTTGACTGGGTCATGGTGCCGCTGAATCGAGTTTCTTTCCAGTGCAACCACATTTGCCTTGTGGGAAGGCCTTGATTCGGTCCATTGACACGGCCTCTGGTCGGTGCCTCCATCTAGGGAAGATTATGTCGTGTTTGCCCTGGCCCGGTAAGCACACATAATCTTGTGTGCTCGTTGATGAGATTATGGTACCGAGTCCCCGAGTGCGAGTGTTTTGACCACGACGGTGGTCGGGGTGTCTTTGGTAGACACGGGGCCACCCAGGACCATCCCGTTGGGGATTTGGGTCGGAGTGGCCGGGAGAGTGCTGTGGCAATGGAGTGGTTTTGTCGGGATGCCGTTGGTCCACCCGAATGGGAATGCGAGGCCATGGGTTCCGTGGTGTGGGTACAGTGTGCTACCTCTGCAGAGTGTATAATCTATCAATAGCCGAGTCCACGGTCACGGACACCTCATACTAGGTCCCACCATGAGTCAACGTTTAATAAAAATTGCACACTAAGCTATGAACTTTGCATTGTCAATGCATGGCAGAAAGGCCATCGAGGTATTTGGGACCAAATGATGGTCGTGGTTGTGATCGCCGTAAGGATCACGAGTTGTTCTTGAGAAAGACCACTATGGTGGTGTGTATGTGGTCCAGAGATGATCACAGTTGGTAAGCTGTCCTGAGGGACGTTCGGGCTTGATCACAGCATGTTGACATATAATGTTGCATTATTAATAATTGGTTAAATATCATGGTATTGTTTGTCATTATGATTATGCTTGTCGTGAGCTTGCAAGTACATTCAATGTACTGACCTGGCGTGTCATGCCAGATTTCAGGAAAGTCTCGTTGGAAAGGAGCGCTGTTCGAGTCTAGATCGTGTCCACATCAGTGTCCCTGTGATATGGAACTTCCGCTACGACGTTATTCCGCTGCCACGTAGTTGTTCGAGTCGAGGCCCCTTTATGTTCACTAAATAATGTACATATTGTTCCGCCGCACCGAGTGTGCCGCTTGGCCTCGACCACTGTTGTAATATGAACTCTGTTCCGCTAGCATCAATAAAGCGGTTGTTTTCTGTACCAATATGTTGTGTGTTGCCAGAAGACATGATCTCTGGGCTGGCAATGCAGGGTAAACCGGTCGCTCTGAGCCGGGGTGCCACAACGGTTGGTATCAGAGCCGCGCTGACTATAGGCCACGCTAGACTATGACGTGTTAACTAGACGCTAGACACGAGTAAATGTGAGTGTCGGTAGCAGTTATAGCTGGTTGTTGCATTGTAGTCATTTGATTATTATTTTGTGCTAACCTGTTAATGGTTGTGAGTGTAGATGGCTCCGGTGCCGTATCCGTGCCAGTTGCAGTTGATGCTGTACACGTCAGCGCACCTTCTCCGCAACGTGTGGCGTCGGCTGTACCCTCACGGAGACGAACCAGTCTACCGTGTGTACCGGGAGCGTCTAGCAGACTCAGTGTATGAGTATCACGCAGTGGTTACTCTGCGCACCAGTTCCGATTCCGGCTCTTACACTCGCACTTCTCGGAGCGGTTACGCCTCCACCGCTTCTCAGGCTGTCCAGTTTGCCGCATTTGAGGTCCTTGTCGAGCTTCGTTATACCGAGGTTCAAATGCAGCATCACCCAGGATTCTATTACTACCCATCTCTGCACGACAACGGTCGTGTCCGTTTTCCTCTCGTTAACCCGGAGTCTGATAGTGTTGCTAGCCATCTTGCTCGCTATATCACTGCTAGCTATCTGATGATCCACAAGCTGGCTCGAGAGCTGACTCATGCCCGTACTGCTTTAGCCGCTACCTTGGTCACTACTAGATCCACCACTACTCCATCCTCAATAGGATTTACCCCTTATGTCCCAGTTAGCTCTAGCTCCCCTATTTCGCCGGTTACTTCCCCGAGTAGCACAGGCGTTCTGGCCGTGAACCCTCTCAGTACTCCTGCCGAGTGGGTCTCACTTCTTGCTACCCCTGCAGCCCCGATGCTTCATCCTACCCCTGCCCCTGAGGGAGAGCCCTCGAGGCAGCGTCATCGTGTTACCTTTAACCCGGAGGTTTTCGTTAACCATGTCAGTTCGGGATTTGAGACCGCTTCAAGGGAGGACACCGCAGCACCAGCAGAGTAGTAGTGTCTTTGAGTATTCGCAGTCGTCTAGATGGTGTACGGATGTAGTTGTACGAGTCATGATGCTTCATGTATGAGAGTAGTGGAACCAGTCAGGTTGCTTAATCATTCCTATAAGGGGAGAGAACACTCAGGGGGAGAGTGTAAGAAACCCCAGATTCTTGGTGTTCAAGAGGAGAGAAGTCACATGTCTTTAAGAGGGGAAAGACATGTTCATATTTGATTGTTTGCATTAGCTCTATTTTCTTTCTTTGCTCTGATTTTCTGTTCCCTGTCTTCTCCCAATATCCCATGCAAGATTTAGGGGGAGTAAGACATCTAAGGAAAGAAAATCCTCGAATTCATTGCACATCTTTACCTTTGGGCACATGTCTATATCCAATAGAGTACTCAGTACTCACTCTCTACATGTCATCCCAGTCTTGGTACTCTTGTGGTCTCTTTTGTTTGCTCTGGCTATTAGATGTATCTGTGTTATCTAACCTTGTTTACTCAGGTTCATTCTTTCCTAAGCCAACTCAAAGACCACAAGGTAAGTATATGCATCTCAGTCATGTGTATGAGGATCTCTTGCTATTGTACATACCGTTTGCAAGAAGGACTCATGAGCATGAAGGTACATTTCCTATATTTACATCATTTGCTCTGATGCATATAGCCAAGATACATGTAACACATGGATTACTCTGTCATGCTTATGCATTCACATGCTCCTATGTTCCATATTTATATGATTGCATACAGTTACATGTCTTTCCAAAGCTTTACTTGTTGTTCTCTATATCTTTATCTAAAGCTTTGATGTATGTTGTCATCAATTACCAAAAAGGGGAGATTGAAAGCACAAGTGCTCCCTGGGTGATTTTGGTAATTAATGTCAACATATCTCTTGTTGGACTAATGTTTCTACCTAGTATGTTTCAGATAAGTTCAACAATGGAGTGGCATGGACTAGAGGATGTGGAACCCCTTCAAAGTGCTAAAGACAAAGGATTGGCTCAAGCTCAAAGTTCATGACTCTACATTTTCTATTTTAGTGATCCAAGATCACATTGAGTCCATAGGAAAGCCAATACTATTAAGAGGTGATGAGGTGTTGCTTAATGGCTTGCTTGCTCAAAGTGCTTACTGATATGCTCCAAAGCCCTCAACTACTTCCTCACATCCACATATGTCCCAAACCAAAAGTCCAACTCGGCCCCACTGATTCTTTCTGTCCGGAGCCACCGAGTTCTCTTGACATAGCCACTGCCAGAAACCCTAATCAAATCGGTCTCACCGAGATGGGATTGCAAACTCTCTGCTGCCTATTGCAATAATTTCGGCCTCACCAAAATTTGCAATCGGTCGCATCGAGATTGCAATGCAAACTCTCTGTCACCCCTTCGTAACATTTCGATCTAACCGAGATGAGCGAATCGTCCCACCGAGTTTGCCTGACCAACTCTCTGTTAGTCTATTACCAAAATTGGTCTCACCGAGTTTGTGTAATCGGTCTCACCGAGATTACGTTATGGCCTAACCCTAACGAAATCGGTCCCACCGAGTTGATCCATTCGGTCCCACCGAAATGCCTAACGGTCACATTATGAACCAAATCGGTCTAACCGAGTTCTTTGAATCGGTCCCACCGAGTTTGGTGATTTGTGTGTAACGGTTAGATTTTGGGTGGAGGCTATATATACCCCTCCACCGACTCTTCATTCGTGGAGAGAGCCATCAGAACGTGCCTACACTTCCAACACATATTTTCTGAGAGAGAACCACCTACACTTGTGTTGTGATCAAGATATTCCATTCCAACCACATAAATTTTGATCTCTAGCCTTCTCCAAGTTGCTTTCCACTGAAATCTTCTTTCCACCAAATCCAAATCCTGTGAGAGAGAGAGTTGAGTGTTGGGGAGACTATCATTTGAAGCACAAGAGCAAGGAGTTAATCATCAACACACCATTTGTTACTTCTTGGAGATTGGTGTCTCCTAGATTGGCTAGGTGTCACTTGGGAGCCTCCGACAAGATTGTGGTGTTGAACCAAGGAGTTTGTAAGGGCAAGGAGATCTACTTCGTGAAGATCTACCCTAGTGAGGCAAGTCCTTAGTGGGCGACGGCCATGGTGGGATAGACAAGGTTGCTTCTTCGTGGACCCTTCGTGGGTGGATCCCTCTGTGGACTCACGCAACCGTTACCCTTCGTGGGTTGAAGTCTCCATCAACGTGGATGTACGATAGCACCACCTATCGGAACCACGGATAAAAAATCTTTGTGTCTCCAAATTGCGTTCAACACTCCAATCCCACCCCTTTACATTCTTGCAACTTGCATGCTTTACTTTTTACTGCTCATATACTCTTTGTCATGCTTGCTTGATATGTATTGTGAATGCTTAAACTTGTGCTAAATCTCCACATAAACCTAAAGAATTAAAAACTGCAACTTTTCTTGATTAGAGTCTATTCACCCCCCCTCTAGGCACCTCTTCTCGATCCTTTCAATTGGTATCAGAGCTTTGGTCTCCATTGCCTTGGTTTAAACACCTTTGGAGGAAGATGGATGTGTCTACTTTGGGGAGTCTTAGACGTAGAGTGCCTATTCTTGATGGAGAGTTCTTCTATGAGTGGAAAAATGAAATGCTTGAGATTTTCAATGAATATCATTTGAACAAGTACATTACTAGTCCTTGTGCACCTCATATTGATCCTTTGCATCCTACACCCGAAGAGGATCTTGACATGATTCGCAATCTTAGAACTATCAATCTTATCATTAGAGGATTGCCCAAAAATTTGATTGCTAGTTTGCCTACTCTTGATTGTTCCTATACTATATGGAGATTTCTTGAGGAACGATTTCCAAATTATTCCTTGAAAAATTTAGACGAAATTCTCCATAAGTCTATTGCCTTGAGTAAGATGAATTCTAGTGGTCCTAGCTTTGGTGATTATCTATTTGAGCTTACCAATCTCATGCGTGCCAAAGGAGATGTTGGAATCATTAGCAATATCATTTCCGAAGCTATTAGAATTCATAAAGATAACCATAGCAATGATCATTTATCTAATCAATTACCCTCTCTAGGAGTTGATCAATCACAAGATGATGTTGAACATGGATACTATCATGAGGATGATGATAGTGACTATGATCTTGATGATGCAATGAGACACTTTGGTCTTATAGCAAATCTTCGCGGCTACATGGCTGGAGGAAAGGAATGGGTCCTTGATAGTGGATGTACTGATCATATGACCGGAGATAAAGATATGTTCTGTGAGCTTGCTGAAAACGACGGCCCTCGAAAGTATGTCACTTTTGGTGATAACTCAAAGGGTAAGGTGGTTGGCCTAGGTAAGGTGGCCATCTCACATGATAGCTCCATACAAAATGTCATGCTCGTTGAATCTCTTGGGTACAATTTACTTTCAGTATCTAGACTTGCTGATTTTGGTTTGAATGTCCTATTTACTGAGGTAGATTGCCAAGTTTTTCAAAGAGACAATCATAAAATGGTCTTTACCGGTATACGTAGAGGTGATCTTTACATAGTTGATTTCACTAAAAAGGCTCAACCTAGAACTTGCTTAATTGCTAAACTTCTAAGGGTTGGTTGTGGCATAGAAGGCTAGGTCATGTGGGTATGCGAAATCTTGATAAGCTTATTAAAGGTGATCATATCCTTGGAATAAAAGATGTCATATTTGACAAGGATAGACTTTGTAGTGATTGTCAGGCAGGAAAACAGGTTGGAGGAAGTCATCGCGCGAAGAACATCATGATCACGAGAAGACCACTCGAGCTACTTCACATGGATCTCTTTGGTCCCAATGCCTACAAGAGTCTTGGTGGTAACTCATTTGGTCTAGTCATAGTTGATGATTTTTCAAGATTTACGTGGATGTTCTTTCTTGATGACAAATCGCAGGTCCAAAAGATCTTAAAAAAATTCGCTAGGAAGGCCCAAAATCAATTTGACGTGAAGATCAAGAAGGTTCGGAGCGACAACGGAACGGAGTTCAAGAACGCAAATGTGGATACCTTTCTTGACGAAGAAGGGATCTCACACGAGTTCTCGGCTACGTACACGCCTAAACAAAATGGAGTTGTTGGGAGAAAGAACCGGACTCTTATTGATATGGCAAGAACGATGCTTGATGAGTACAAGACTCCAGAACACTTTTGGGCGGAAGCGGTTGAGACAGCTTGTCATGCAACAAATCGCTTGTATCTTCACAAGCTACTCGGCAAGACGGCATACGAGCTCCTCACCGGTAACAAACCCCAAGTTGGATACTTTCGAGTATTTGGCTCAAAGTGCTACATTCTTGATAAGCATCGTCGTTCTAAATTTGCTCCTAAATCTCATGAAGGTTTCCTACTTGGTTATGGCTGAAACTCTCACACTTACCGTGTCTACAACAATTTCACCCAAAAGGTTGAAGAAACAGTAGATGTGAAGTTTGATGAATCTAACGGCTCGCAAGTAGAGCAATTGCCAATTGATGTAGGAGACAAAGACCCTTCGGAAGCAATCCAAGACTTGTCTATTGGCAAGATTCGTCCAACGGAGGTGAAGGAGACTACCTCATCCGTCCAAGTGGAAGCTTCCACCTCACGACAAGGTGAACCAAGAATTGATACGGAAGCATCCACAAGTGGGACACACCAAGACGAAGAAAACGAGGAAGTACACCAAGATGAACATCAACAACCTCCTTCTCCACCACAACAAGAGGATGACAACGTCGACAATGAACAAGACCAAGAAGAAGAACAAGATGAAGAGGATGTTCCACCCCGAGCCAAGCCAAAGCTTCCACGAGTTCGAGCAAGAATCGCCAAAGACCATCCCGTCGAACAAATCTACAATGATATCCAAACCGGGAGAATCACTCGCTCTAAAACTCGTTTGGCTAACTTTTGTGAACATTACTCATTCATCTCTAGCATTGAACCTATGAAGGTTGAAGAAGCATTGGAAGATCTGGATTGGATTAACGCTATGCATGAAGAGCTACACAAATTTGAGAGAAACCAAGTATGGACATTGGTCGAGAAGCCCGACAACAACAACAACATCATTGGTACCAAATGGGTGTTTCGCAACAAGCAAGATGAAGATGGTCAAGTCGTCCGCAACAAAGCACGCCTAGTCGCCCAAGGCTACAGTCAAGTCGAAGGTATGGACTATGGTGAGACATATGCTCCTGTTGCTAGACTTGAGTCCATTCGCATCTTACTTGCTTATGCTAATCACCATGATATCACTTTGTACCAAATGGACATTAAAAGTGCCTTTCTAAATGGTGAAATTGAGGAGGAAGTTTATGTTAAGCAACCTCCCGGCTTTGTCAATCCTAAGAAACCCAATCATGTTTACAAACTTCACAAAGCCCTTTATGGTCTTAAACAAGCTCCTAGAGCTTGGTATAAATGCTTGGCTAAGTTCCTTATTGAAAAAAGCTTTGAAATTGGAAAAATTCATTCTACTCTTTTTACTAAAAGGGTTAATGGGGAACTATTTGTGTGCCAAATTTATGTTGATGATATCATATTTGGTTCAACTAACCCTCATTTTAGTGAGAAGTTTGGAAAGCTAATGTCGGAGAAGTTTGAGATGTCTATGATGAGTGAACTCAAATTCTTTCTTGGTTTGCAAGTCAAGCAAACTAAGGAAGGTACCTTTGTTTCTCAAACAAAGTACACAAAGGACTTATTCAAGAAGTTCAATATACAAGAATGCAAAGGTAAGTCTACACCCATGCCTACTAGTGGACATCTTGACTTGACAAAAGATGGTGAACCGGTTGATCAAAAGGTTTACCGCTCTATGATTAGTTCATTGTTATATCTATGTGCCTCTTGTCCTGATATTATGCTAAGTGTGTGCATGTGTGCACGATATCAAGCGGCCCCCAAAGAGTGTCATCTTAAGGCTGTGAAAAGGATAGTGAGATACTTAATACACACACCAAATTTTGGCATTTGGTATCCTAAGAGGTCTTCTTTTGATCTTGTTGGTTACTCTGATTCGGACTATGCCGGAGACAAGGTTGATAGAAAGTCCACTTCGGGTACTTGTCAATTTCTTGGTAGATCTCTTGTGTCTTGGTCCTCCAAGAAACAAAACTCGGTATCCTTATCCACCGCCGAAGCGGAATACATTGCCGCTGGTTCATGTTGTGCTCAATTACTTTGGATGACCCAAACTCTTAAAGATTATGGGATATATGTGAAACATGTTCCATTGCTTTGTGAAAATGAAAGTGCTATCAAGATTGCTCACAATCCCGTGCAACATTCTCTAACTAAGCATATTGAAGTTCGTCATCATTTCATTCGAGATCACCTTGCCAAAGGGGACATTGATCTTAAGCATGTTCGCACCGATAAGCAATTAGCTGATATATTCACCAAACCACTTGATGAGAAAGTCTTTTGCCGTTTGAGAGGTGAATTCAACATCATTGATGCTTCAAACTTGGAGTAGGAACTCCATTTGGATACATGTAAGGCATGAGCCTTTGACTAATCCTTGATATTTCTTTCATGATGCTATCTATATGTCTTGGATATTCTTGCACCCTTCCATGCTATCTAACCCTTGTAGGTACTTGGATGAATCTAAATCCACGAAATTGCAACTCACTCATATCTTGAGCAATTTCTACATCACCAAGTCTCTACACAATGGTGGTTGAAGACAAGGAAGCACAAAACCATTCAAATATATCCTTTGACAAATTCTATGTTAAACCTTATGGTTGTCATTTCGGATACACAAGTGCTCTTCCTAGCAAAACTAACCCATGTAGGTAGATGAACTCAAATTCCAAGTGGTGCTCCCAACTCTTGATGAGCTACATCAACCTTGAGCAACCCACACAAGTTCAACTACATGATCAAGATCAACACCACCACCCAAGGTACGTTATTCCATCTTAGAGAAGCTTTACTCCAAATCAAGGGGCAAAGCAACTCAACAAGATGTGAATACATCAAGATGCTTAAACGAAAAATGGTAACCCCATTTTGAGCCTAAACGATGAGTATGACCAAAGATCAAGTGACCTCACTTGACTCCTATGTCAATATACTCTAACATAGGTGACTTTGTCACCGCCCAATTCTAGATGAAGTTCTCTTGTGTTTCCCCTTTCAAAAAAAAACAACTTCATCTAGATCTTTTCATTGCATTTCTTTTCTTTTGTTCTGCATTTTTTGCATCCAATTCTTTGCAAATATTTCAGCTAATTCCTTGCAATCCTTGTGAGATCTTAATTGCCTAGTGAGCTGAGGTGACAAGTGTTTTCACTGTGATGAACTTGGTCCAACTGGTTTGGTTTCTTCGGCCCAACCGAGATCTTTCGGCGCCACCGAAGCACACAACTTAGTGCTACCAATTTCACTACAGGAAAGACAGCTTGCCACTTATTCCTGCATTCATTTTGCTCCAGCTCCACTCAATAACTCTTGTCCTCTACCAGCATCATATTCGACTTGCTACTTTGCTTTGAGACTCAAGGACCAAACCCTTGTGAAATAAAAATCCAGAAGAGACCTTCTTGGAAATTGATGTCAAAGGGGGGAGAGAGAGATTACATCAAAGCTTAAGCTTAATCATTCCTATACGGGGAGAGAACACTCAGGGGGAGAGTGTAAGAAACCCCAGATTCTTGGTGTTCAAGAGGAGAGAAGTCACATGTCTTTAAGAGGGGAAAGACATGTTCATATTTGATTATTTGCATTAGCTCTATTTTCTTTCTTTGCTCTGATTTTCTATTCCCTGTCTTCTCCCAATATCCCATGCAAGATTCAGGGGGAGTAAGACATCTAAGGAAAGAAAATCCTTGAATTCATTGCACATCTTTACCTTTGGGGACATGTCTATATCCAATAGAGTACTCAGTACTCACTCTCTACATGTCATCCCAGTCTTGGTACTCTTGTGGTCTCTTTTGTTTGCTCTGGCTATTAGATGTATCTGTGTTATCTAACCTTGTTTACTCAGGTTCATTCTTTCCTAAGCCAACTCAAAGACCACAAGGTAAGTATATGCATCTCAGTCATGTGTATGAGGATCTCTTACTGTTGTACATACTGTTTGCAAGAAGGACTCATGAGCATGAAGGTACATTTCCTATATTTACATCATTTGCTCTGATGCATATAGCCAAGATACATGTAACACATGGATTACTCTGTCATGCTTATGCATTCACATGCTCCTATGTTCCATATTTATATGATTGCATACATTAGGGGAGCCTATGTTACATGTCTTTCCAAAGCTTTACTTGTTGTTCTCTATATCTTTATCTAAAGCTTTGATGTATGTTGTCATCAATTACCAAAAAGGGGAGATTGAAAGCACAAGTGCTCCCTGGGTGATTTTGGTAATTAATGTCAACATATCTCTTGTTGGACTAATGTTTCTACCTAGTATGTTTCAGATAAGTTCAACAATGGAGTGGCATGGACTAGAGGATGTGGAACCCCTTCAAAGTGCTAAAGACAAAGGATTGGCTCAAGCTCAAAGCTCATGACTCTTTCTATTTTAGTGATCCAAGATCACATTGAGTCCATAGGAAAGCCAATACTATTAAGAGGGGATGAGGTGTTGCATAATGGCTTGCTTGCTCAAAGTGCTTACTGATATGCTCCAAAGCCCTCAACTACTTCCTCACATCCAAATATGTCCCAAACCAAAAGTCCAACTCGGCCCCATCGATTCTTTCTATCCGGAGCCACCGAGTTCTCTTGACATAGCCACTGCCAGAAACCCTAATCAAATCGGTCTCACCGATAGGGATCTCGGTCTCACCGAGATGGGATTGCAAACTCTCTGCTGCCTATTGCAATAATTTCGGTCTCACCGAAATTTGCAATCGGTCGCACCGACATTGCAATGCAAACTCTCTGTCACCCCTTCGTAACGTTTCGGTCTAACCGAGATGAGCAAATCGGTCCCACCGAGTTTGCCTGACCAACTCTCTGTTAGTCTATTACCAAAATCGGTCTCACCGAGTTTGTGTAATCGGTCTCACCGAGATTACGTTATGCCCTAACCCTAACGAAATCGGTCCCACCGAGTTGATCCATTCGGTCCCACCGAAATGCCTAACAGTCACATTATGAACCAAATCGGTCTGACCGAGTTCTTTGAATCGGTCCCACCGAGTTTGGTGATTAGTGTGTAACAGTTAGATTTTGTGTGGAGGCTATATATACCCCTCCACCCACTCTTCATTCGTGGAGAGAGCCATCAGAACATGCCCACACTTCCAACACATATTTTCTGAGAGAGAACCACCTACACTTGTGTTGAGATCAAGATATTCCATTCCAACCACATAAATTTTGATCTCTAGCCTTCTCCATTTGCTTTCCACTCAAATCTTCTTTCCACCAAATCCAAATCCTGTGAGAGAGAGAGTTGAGTGTTGGGGAGACTATCATTTGAATCACAAGAGCAAGGAGTTCATCATCAACACACCATTTGTTACTTCTTGGAGAGTGGTGTCTCCTATATTGGCTAGGTGTCACTTGGGAGCCTCCGACAGGATTGTGGAGTTGAACCAAGGAGTTTGTAAGGGCAAGGAGATCGCCTACTTTGTGAAGATCTACCCTAGTGAGGCAAGTCCTTCGTGGGCGACGACCATGGTGGGATAGACAAGGTTGCTTCTTCGTGGACCCTTCGTGGGTGGAGCCCTCCGTGGACTCGCTCAACCGTTACCCTTAGTGGGTTGAAGTCTCCATCAACGTGGATGTACGATAGCACCACCTATCGGAACCACGGATAAAAAATCTTCGTGTCTCCAAATTGCGTTTGCACACTCCAATCCCATCCCTTTACATTCTTGCAACTTGCATGCTTTACTTTCCGCTGCTCATATACTCTTTGTCATGCTTGCTTGATATGTATTGTGAATGCTTAAACTTGTGCTAAATCTCCACATAAACCTAAAGAATTAAAAACTGCAACTTTTCTTGATTAGAGTCTATTCACCCCCCCCTCTAGACACCTCTTCTCGATCCTTTCGAAGGGCCAGCACTTCCTCTCGCCATGGCAGATGGAAGAAAGGAGCGGAGGTAGAAGGAAATGGATGATTGGAGAATGTGGGATGCCGTCCCCCTCCCCTTCTTATAAAGGGGCGGAGCCGTGGCTCGGCCGCCCCATTCGACCAATCAAGTCACCAAGGGCGCAGGGAATCAGGACCGACCCGCTGTCCCAATCAGCGACGGCCCGGTTTCCCGCCTCCACCACCTGCCACCTGCATGAAGGACACATGGCGAACAAGCAGAGCCGAGGGGACGGGTGAGGCGACCATTCCCCGCCCCATGATTGTGGGGCGTGGGAGCCTTGAAGACCGTGACCTGAGTCCACTCAGTAAATGAGCCGCGCCTCCATGCCTCCCTCTTTTTATGGGAAAGGCGCGAGCCGCCTCTTTACTGTGATGTGATGCATGCATGCGGGAACCGCCCCACGCATGACCCCCACGTCACGCACGACCCTCCATGTCGCACGTTCAACGCGGGTCGTGGGGAAGCGCAGCGGACGAAACATTTACTGCGGTGAAATCCGCCCCACCTGCCCGCGCACCGTTCTGAGCCTGGCCCAACAACGCATCGCGCCTATGTGTGGCCCAGGCCCGGGGGCTCCTGTCGGTGTACAAAAGTAGGGGCTCTCCTTTTGACCCATTTACTTGTGCACGGGCAGTCAGAGCCACGCGCCGCGGCCACGCCTAGCAGGGCAGAGGAGGGGAGCCGGAGAAAAGCCGAAGCCCAAGACAAACAAGACAACGCCAAGACCAGAAACACCAAAGAGCAAGAGGGCGAGGTGGACTCCCTCGGCAAGGCTCTTGCCGGGGCGGCCTCCGCGGCCCCGGCTAGGGCCTTGCTGGGGCAACTTGCCCAATGCCAGCGGAGTGAGCCACCCTTGAGCCCGAGAGTTCCAAACGTCGCCAACGACCACGTTGGAACCAAGGCTCGGGAGGCACCTCTAAGGTGGCATGCAGATCTTCGTCAAGATCCTAAACATTTGAGATCAGATGAGGACCAGAAGACAGCGACCCTCGGCGGGATTCCAGCCGAGGGAATCCACAAGACCACCGCAAGCGCCTTGCCTGGGACAACTACAACGCCACGGCAAGACCCTTGCCGGGTCCCCGGCAAGACCCTTGCCGAGGGCGTCAGCAGGGCCACTACCAGGCCCGCACCAGCCAAGACTCCACCGCCGTCCCGAAGCAGCTGCTAGCTAAACCAGCTGGGCAGGCACCTACGTGGCGACGGGTGGCCTCTACACCAACTCAGCAAGCACCGGTGGCATGCAGATCTTCATGAAGGCTCCACCACCGCGCCACCTCAGCAGCCTGCCTGCCGACATGGCGCCGCATGCATCGCTGGCCTGGGTGCGTGTCGAAGGAAGGCGAGGCGACGACGGATGGGACAAGCCTCGTTCCCGTCCCCGTCCCCGATAAAGCTAAGGGACACCTAAGCGAGGCATTAAATGCGTCTTGTCCTGTAATACGGGCGATAAGCTCGCAGCACTGTAGACCTTTCCACCTCCTGTGTGCCACTGTGGCAGCCCCTTTCGACTATAAAAGGAGGCCCATGGCATACTGGAGAGGGATTCAGCTCGTTTGGGCAAGTTACACCCCGTAGCTTGCTCAAGAACACAAGAACACTCAATACATCCACCAAAGCAGGACTAGGGTATTAGCATCCTCGCGGCCCGAACCTGGGTAAACGATCCGTGTGCTTCCTGTTAGACCTGCTCTTCTCTCAACCCCGCGCCCCGCCAACCGTAGTAGGGATTCCTGTGATCCCGTAGGTG
Source organism: Triticum aestivum (assembly GCF_018294505.1). Classification (NCBI taxonomy): domain Eukaryota; kingdom Viridiplantae; phylum Streptophyta; class Magnoliopsida; order Poales; family Poaceae; genus Triticum; species Triticum aestivum. The sequence continues at coordinate 307,857,662 of NC_057805.1, read as the reverse complement.
TCGTTTCCCCGACACCCACCATATGCTATTTTCAAGAGAGAAGCCTCTAGTGAAACTATTGCCCCTGGGTCTACTTTTATCATATATTAAAAATCATAAAAATACCTTGCTGCAATTTTACTTTATTTATTTTATTTTGTATTTTTGTTCAATCTATCTATCTATCACCATACAATTTAATCTTACAAGTAATCGTCGAGGGATTGACAACCCCTTGTTCGCGTTGGCTGCAAGGATTTGTTATTTTGTGTGCAGGTGCTACTAACGAGGTATTGCGTGGTTTTCCTACTGGATTGATAACCTTGGTTCTTAACTGAGGGAAATACTTATCTCTATTGTATTGCATCATCCTCTCCTCTTCGAAGAAATCCCAACGCAGCTCACAAGTGGCAAATCCCATAGGATTAGCAAGGAGTGTTTGATGCCATAGAAAAAACAAAGGAAGTGAAAAAATGTTGGAGTGGATGCTAGATTTCCAATGAAATGTACTAGTACACGTGTTTCCATAGTACAAATTCCTATAGGATTCAATCCTATGAATCAATCGACCAATGTACTAAGGATTCTAACCCTTAGAAAATTCTATGAAATTCCTTTGAATCAAAGGAGCCCTAAGGTTTGCATATAAATTGTGTCAAGGTCAAGTTTTGTAAAGTTTCACTAACTTTCTAGAAAAAAATATCATGGGGGGTCTCTCCGATAGTGTCCCTCGACTCACACCTAGCTAGCATTAGGTCGAACTTGGAGCCATTCATCTGGTACATGTGGCATCTCAAATCTGGACACAAGGTGATGTACACGGTGAAGGTCCACGGTCAAGGCGGCACAGGGCGGACGCGACCTCTCACCGCGTCCGCCATTCAAGCGGTGCGTTAGCCGAGGGCGGCGCCTGCTGCACGCCCGGCTGAACGCGCCTCCTCGCCGCATTCAAACGCCTACATTAAACCCGTGTGGAATCTGAGAAACCTACTCTGGCCACACATCCTTTCAGGAGTAGGACGCCGGCCAAGCGTCTCCTTGGGCATCGTAGCTACCATCGACGACGCCACATTGTACCGCGCCTCCAGTGCCTGCGACCACGCCATCCACCGTCGACGCGCACGTAGCCGCGCCATGCAGGCAGAGAAAGAAGCCGGTTGTGCAGATGTCGACAAGGTTATAGCCAACACATCCGCGCTCGCTGATGTCTACTACACAACATTCTTCTTGTAGACTCGTGTAGGGCCTCCAAGAGCAGAGTTTTGTAGGACAGTAGCAATTTTCCCTCAAGTGGATGACCTAAGGTTTATCAATCCGTGGGAGGCGTAGGATGAAGATGGTCTCTCTCAAACAACCCTGAAACCAAATAACAAAGAGTCTCTTGTGTCCCCAACACACCCAATACAATGGTAAATTGTATAGGTGCACTAGTTCGGCGAAGAGATGGTGATACAAGTGTAATATGGATAGTAGATATAGGTTTTTGTAATCTGAAAAAATAAAAACTGCAAGGTAACTAGTAACAAAAGTGAGCAAAAATGGTAACAATGCTTGAAAACATGGCCTAGGGTTCATACTTTCACTACTTCAAAGTCTCTCAACACTGATGACATAATTGAATCATATGGGAATCCCTCAACGTGCGACAAAGAGTCAGTCCAAAGTTCCTATCACGGAGAACATAAGATGAAATTGCTTGTAGGGTACGAAACCACCTCAAAGTTATTCTTTCCGATCAATCCATTGAGCTATTCCTATAAGTGTCACAAACAGCTCTAGAGTTCGTAGTAAAACAACACCATATGATACACATCAATCAACCCTAATGTCACCTAGATACTCCAATGTCACCACAAGTATCTGTGGGTCAATTATACGATATGCATCAAACAACTTTAGATTCAAAATATTCAATCCAACACAAAGAACCTCAAAGAGTGGCCCAAGATTCCTACCGGAGAAACAAGGACTAAAATGTGCATCAACCCCTATGCATAGATTACCCCAATGTCACCTCGGGAATCCGCAAGTTGAGTGCCAAAACATACATCAAGTGAAACAATAGAACACCCCCATTGTCACCACGGGTATCCACGCAAGACAAACATCAATTGTTCACAAATCCATCATAGTATTCAATCCGATAATAGTGAAACCTCAGAGGTAAAACTCAATAAGTCACAAGAAGGTAGAGGGGAAGAAATACCATATGATCAAACTATAGTAACAAAGCTCACGGTACATCAAGATTGTGCCAAATCAGGAACACGAGAGAGAGAGAGAGAAAGAGAGAGATCAAACGCCTAGCTACTGGTACATACCCTCAGCCCCAAGGGTGAACTATTCCGTTCTCATCATGGAGACCGCCAGGATGATGAAGATGGCCTCCGGCGATGGTCCCCCCTCTCGCACGATGCTGGAACGGGCTCCCGATTGGTTTCTTGTGGCTACAGAGGCTTTCGGCGACGGAACTTCCGATCTAGGGTTCTTTTCATGGGTTTCTATATTAATAGGAATTTTTGGCGTCAGAAACAAGTCAGGGGGTTCCCGAGGGCCCCACAAGCTAGGGGGCGCACCGTAGGGGGCGCCCCTAGGCTTGTGGTCGCCTTGGGAATCTTTTGGTCCAACTCCGATGCTCCATGGGTCTCTTCTGGTCCATAAAAAATCACCGTAAAATTTCAGCTCGTTTGGACTCCGTTTGATATTCCTTTTTCTGTAAAACTCAAAAACAAGGAAAAAAACATAAACTGGCACTAGGCTCTAGCACTACTGCAGGATGCTGCTAACGTGACAGTACGATCAGAGACCCTTCGAGAAACTATGTGCGATGCAATAATCGCAAACGGCGCTGTAGGAAAACCGTCAGAAATGTGTAAAACGTTTGTGATGACGGTTGCATCAAACACGGTTTAGGTTTTAGTTGCGTGTGCGATGAAGGGCATACAGTTCAGTTCAATTAACTGTTTGCGATGAGGAGGAACAAAAGAAACGGGCAGCCAGATGAAGGCGTGTGTTATACATAGCATACGGTTCACTCGGATGAACTGTCTGTGATTAGGCAACACAAAAGAAACGGTCAGCCAGATCAAGGTGTGTGCGATATACGGCATGCGGTTCACTCGGATGAACTGTTTGCGTTGAGACATGAGAACAGAAACGGTTCAACTTAACAAGATGTGTGTGATACGCGGCAAACGGGTCTGTAATCAAAAATGAGTGTGAAGACCGATAATAACACAGACGGTTGCTGCTAATAAGACGTGTGTGTTGTGCGATGGGATTGCATACAAAACAACAACATATATATATATACACACATATATATAAAGACATGCTTGCATAACCAAATTAAACATCCACTTACACAGGTGGCTACTACAACCATGGCATTTGCACACACCAAAGTAAACTATTACATGCATAATTACATAGGTGGCTACTACACACATGACGTTCCCACACACACCAATAAAGTAAACTATATATTACATGCATGATTAACTAGCATAAACGATCATCTGATCATCATCTACTTCTTGTGATGCTTGCTCTGCTTGTGGCTCGATCCGGGCTCATCGATTTGGGTAACGAGGCACTTCCTCATGTCAACAATCCGCATGTGCATCTCGTAGCATGTGTACACACTCTTGGCTACAAACCTGAGGTGAGGTTCATCCAGTTGCCGCATCCAGGCCCCGTGCCAGGATACGAGACTTATTCTCTGGGCATCCTGTTTCATCTTTTTGTAGTAGGGGTCGATGATGGCCGAGGCGAGTTCGACCAGGGAGTCCTTCTTCGTGCTGCCCCAGACCGTGTAGTGGTCACGGATTTGGACAAGGTTCTTGCAGGCCAAGCCCGTAACACTGAGTGCTTTTACATCATTGGTGGTATCCGCCGTGGCGGACTTGTAGTCAGTGCTGTTGACAAACCTGTTGAAACGGTCGCAGGGCTCTGTGGCCATGCAGTAGTGGTAGATGAGGACATGATCCAATCTATGCCGGGACGACCAGCGGTGTACTGGAGGTTGATGCCGACCACCTTGTACTTGTCTATAGCAAGAAACTGCTCAACGATGTTGATGTAGTCGTCCACCACGGTCGGGTCAATGGTGTACACCACTGAGAGATCCGTCTCCCTCGCGTGGGTCTCCACTCTATGCTCACCGAACTCCATTGGAGCGCCGCCTGACATCCCCTCTCTATGTGTCATCGTGGGTGTGCTTGTTGTGTTGTGGGGCGCGATCAAAAGGTTGAAGAGACTAAGGTTATAATGGTCGCGGGAATTAAAATGGGAAGCCGGACAGCCAGGAATATCGGCAGGCCCTGATGGCAGTTGTAATTTGCAGCGCGTAACTCCATCGTGCCGCACGTAATTGCATCGCGTGGCAATGCGCGCGGCGCAACCGTATGCATATGGGGGTCCCAACGTGATCGTGCGCATGCCCAACCGCTGGCAGAGCGCGCGCGGAGGGACGCGAGCAGAGCGCTCCGCGGTCGCCTCAAGGAAAAGTTGTCCACAAGCCAAGCGTGCCGACGGACGCGAGCAGAGCGTGCCAACGAACGCGAGCAGAGCACGCCGTGGCGCCTAATGGCGAGCAGAGCTTGCCGAGGGACGTGAGCAGAGGACGACACAGTGATACGTGGCAAATAAGACGAACTGTGCGAGCGATGTCGGAGACATCAAGCGCGAATCAGATTAGAGTTGCGTGTGCGATACGTGGCACACAGTTGATCCATCAGAGCTGTTTGTGATGGAATAAGCCATGTGTGTTGCAGGAAAACGCTTGCTGGTGTATAACCTTAAATTTAACCAAAAAAGTGTTAATGCATGTTACAAAAATTGTATAGTTGGAAACTATGTTCAAATACGACTCCAACGATATAATCTATGGCGACATGCATTCGTATTTTATTAGTTAAATCCTACTTATAAACCAGGACGGGGGTATAGTAGGTAATTAAATCACAAACTTTTTTTTATTAACTGTATGTGTATGTGTCCTCTCGTCCTCCTCTCGCACGTCTTGTCACCCCGCTGCCGCAGACGGCTTACAGCGCAAGCTTGCGCATCGCGCGGGGGCATTCTTTTGGCCAAACGGTGGCGCCAATGAATCGTCGGTGAGCCCGTTCCCACGCAACCTCGCAGGTTCCCGCGCAAGCTTCCCGCCTGACTCGGTGAAGTCCACCAAAATCCCAATGCTTGTCGGCCTGCTATAAAAACTCTCACGGCCGGCGAGTCCTGCGTCGCATTTTCCCCTCCCTCCCTGTAGCTTATCTCGTCTGCTTCTCCCACAATCGCCAATGGCACCGGTCCGTCGTCATCGCTCAGCCACTCCGCCGTCATCAGAGGACAGCTCCAGCTGGGAGGCTACACCGCGGCGGCGTGATACGTCTCCAACGTATCAATAATTTTTGATTGCTCCATGCTATATTATATTCTGTTTAGGACATTATTGGGCTTTATTATACACTTTTATATTATTTTTGGGACTAACCTATTAACCAGAGGCCCAGCCCAGAATTGCTGTTTTTTGCCTATTTTAGAGTTTCGCAGAAAAAGAATATCAAACGGAGTCCAAACGGAATGAAACCTTCGGGAACGTGATTTTCGGAACGAACGTGATCCAGAGGACTTGGACCCTACGTCAAGACATCAACCAGGAGGGCACGAGGTAGGGGGCGCGCCTACCCCCCAGGGCGTGCCCTCCACCCTCGTGGGCCCCCTGTTGCTCCACCGACGTACTCTTTCCTCCTATATATACCTACGTACCCCCAAACTACCAGATACAGAGCCAAAACCCTAATTCCACCGCCGCAACCTTCTGTACCCGTGAGATCCCATCTTGGGGCATTTTCCGGAGCTCCGCCGGAGGGGGCATCGATCACGGAGGGCTTCTACATCAACACCATAGCCTCTCCGATGATTTGTGAGTAGTTTACCTCAGACCTTCGGGTCCATAGTTATTAGCTAGATGGCTTCTTCTCTCTTTTTGGATCTCAATACAATGTTCTCCCCCTCTCTCGTGTAGATCTATTCGATGTAATCTTGTTTTGCGATGTGTTTGTTGAGACCGATGAATTGTGGGTTTATGATCAAGTTTATCTATGAACAATATTTGAATCTTCTCTGAATTCTTTTATGTATGATTGTTTATCTTTGCAAGTCTCTTCGAATTATCAGTTTGGTTTGGCCTACTAGATTGATCTTTCTTGCAATGGGAGAAGTGCTTAGCTTTGGGTTCAATCTTGCGGTGTCCTTTCCCAGTGACAGTAGGGGCAGCAAGGCACGTATTGTATTGTTGCCATCGAGGATAACAAGATGGGGTTTATATCATATTGCATGAGTTTATCCCTCTACATCATGTGATCTTGCTTAAAGCATTACTCTGTTCTTATGAACTTAATACTCTAGATGCATGCTGGATAGCGGTCGATGTGTGGATTAATAGTAGTAGATGCAGGCAGGAGTCGGTCTACTTGTCTCGGATGTGATGCCTATATACATGATCATACCTAGATATTCTCATAACTATGCTCAATTCTGTCAATTGCTCAACAGTAATTTGTTCACCCACCGTAAATACTTATGCTCTTGAGAGAAGCCACTAGTGAAACCTATGGCCCCCGGGTCTATTTTCCATCATATTAATCTTCCAACACTTAGTTATTTTTATTGCTTTCTATTTTAGTTTGCATCTTTATCATAAAAATACCAAAAAAATTATCTTATCATATCTATCAGATCTCACTCTCGTAAGTGACCGTGTAGGGATAGACAACCCCTTATCGCGTTGGTTGCGAGGATGTATTTGTTTGTGTAGGTGCGAGGGACTCATGCGTGACCTTCTACTGGATTGATACCTTGGTTCTCAAAAACTGAGGGAAATACTTACGCTGCTTTACTGCATCACCCTTTCCTCTTCAAGGGAAAACCAACGCAGTGCTCAAGAGGTAGCAAGAAGGATTTCTGGCGCCGTTGCCGGGGAGTCTACGCAAAAGTCAACATACCAAGTACCCATCACAAACCCTTATCTCCCGCATTACATTATTTGCCATTTGCCTCTCGTTTTCCTCTCCCCCACTTCACCCTCGTCGTTTTATCCGCCCTCTCTCTTTTCCATTCGCCTCTTTTTCCGCTTGCTTCTTGTTTGCTCGTGTGTTGGATTGCTTGCTTGTCACGATGGCTCAAGATAATACCAAATTATGTGACTTTACCAATACCAACAACAATGATTTCCTTAGCACTCCGATTGCTCCTCTTACCGATACTGAGTCTTGTGAAATTAATACCACTTTGTTGAATCTTGTCATGAAAGATCAATTCGCCGGCCTTCCTAGTGAAGATGCCGCTACCCATCTAAATAGCTTCGTTGATTTGTGTGATATGCAAAAGAATAAAGATGTGGATAATGATATTGTTAAATTGAAGCTATTTCCTTTTTCGCTTAGAGATTGTGCTACAGCTTGGTTTTCGTCTTTGCCTAAAAATAGTATTGATTCCTGGAATAAGTGCAAAGATGCTTTTATCTCTAAGTATTTTCCTCCCGCTAAGATCATCTCTCTTAGAAACGATATTATGAATTTTAAGCAACTTGATCATGAACATGTTGCACAAGCTTGGGAGAGGATGAAATTAATGATACGTAATTGCCCTACGCATGGTTTGAATTTGTGGATGATTATACAAAAAAATTATGCCGGATTGAATTTTGCTTCTAGAAATCTATTAGATTCGGCCGCGGGAGGCACTTTTATGGAAATCACTTTAGGAGAAGCTACTAAACTCCTAGATAATATTATGGTTAATTATTCTCAATGGCACACTGAAAGATCTACTAATAAAGAAGTGCATGCGATATAAGAAATTAATGTTTTGAGTGGAAAGATGGATGAACTTATGAAATTATTTGCTACTAAGAGTGTTTCTTCTGATCCTAATGATATGCCTTTGTTTACTTTGATTGAGAATAATAATGAATCCATGGATGTGAATTTTGTTGGTAGGAATAATTTTGGTGCAACGCGTATAGAGGAAACTTTAATCCTAGGCCTTATCCTAGTAATTCCTCTAATAATTATGGTAATTCCTACAACAATTCTTATGGAAATTTTAATAAGACGCCCTCTGAAATTGAGACTAGTGTTAAGGAATTTATGAATTCGCAAAAGAAATTCAATGCTTTGCTTGAAGAAAAATTACTTAAAGTTGATGAATTGGCTAGGAACGTTGATAGAATTTCTCTTGATGTTGATTCTTTAAAACTTAGATCTATTCCTCCTAAGCATGATATCAATGAGTCTCTCAAAGCCATGAGAATTTCCATTGATGAGTGCAAAGAAAGAACCGCTAGGATGCGTGCTAAGAAAGATTGCTTTGTGAAAGCGTGTTCTTCTAGTTTCTATGAAAATAAAGATGAAGATCTAAAAGTTATTGATGTGTCCCCTATTAAATCTTTGTTTTGCAATATGAATCTTGATAATGATGGGACTGAATATGATCCACCTTTACCTAGAAGGCCTTCCAGAAATTCGGAGTTTTTAGATCTTGATCCTAAAATTGATAAAAGTGGGATTGAAGAGGTCAAAACTCTAGATATTAATGAACCCACTATTTTGGATTCCAAGGAATTTAATTATGATGATAGTTCTTTAATAGATTGTATTTCCTTGTTGCAATTCGTGCTAAATTCTCCTCATGCTTATAGTCAAAATAAAGCCTTTACCAAACATATCGTTGATGCTTTGATGCAATCTTACGAAGAAAAACTTGAGTTGGAAGTTTCTTGTAGCGACCAGACCTCAAACAGTCTAGTCTCTGTGCATCAGTGTCATCCCTGGATCGGTAATGCTGGCACGCACAGTACTTTGAATGATTTATAATAGAGTAGCAATCACACACTTATTACATCGAATAGTTCAAGAGAACTCAATACAATAAATATGGCTTAAGGCCATCTAAAATACGATAACAGCGGAAGGCTTGGAAGATAAAGTGAGTCCATCAACTCCAACGGCATCACTGAGTATAAGACCACGACCTAAGGCTCCTTACTCGTCGTCTGAAAAGTCTGCAACATGATACGTTGCAGCCCGAAAACGGGTAAGCACATGGAATATGCTGGCAAAGTAACGCATAGAGAGTAATGAACAGAATAATGCTATCACTACATGCATATTTGGCTGGTGGAAAGCTCTATGGTTACAGTTTTGTGAAAAGCCAATTTTTCCCTACCACAAAGGAATAAATTTTATTTAACTATCATGGTGGTTGTTAAACATTGAGAAGGTACCTCCAACTCAATCCCAATTAAGAACGTGATTAACCCAATCAAATTAAATTAAGTAACATGATGATGAGATTCACATGATAATCCAAGAACTAGATACTCAAGATGTCCATAACCGGGGACACATCTAATCATGATTAGTTTGTACACTCTGCAGAGGTTTGTGCACTTTTCCCCACAAGACTCGATCGCCTCCGCTTGATTTCTCGCACTACATGGTGTTTGAGGAATGGATGACCGAGACACAGTCTTTCAGAAACACTACTCTTTACTCCGGGTGGACAGTTACACCTACTTTCCCCTACATCTGCTAGCCCACCTCTTCAAGAGGTCATGTAACCTACTCAACTATGCTAGAGCCCATAATAGCTTGTGGCTGCACACGGAAGTTTCTAGCATGAATAATCTCATGATCCCTTTGAGTCTGGGTGGCAGTCCATAGGATGATCACACGGGTACTCCGGGATATCCAAAAATACAGGCAACACTGGTTTCTCCAGGTGTCTCAATCCACCCAGATGTAAATTAAAGTAGCCACCTTAAGTTGAACCATAAATTAATAATCTCACATCTGTCATGAAGAATTCACTCAAACCCAATCCACGTCTACGAGCATAGCATAGCAATATAAGCAAACGTAGAAGTAACTCCCAAAGGTTTGATAGTAAACAGGACAATAGGTACTACCTCATCTGCTTCCCAAAACCCACATATTAATCAGATCCTAATCATGCAACTGTTTGCGGATTGATCTAATGCAATAAAACTGGGTGATGAAAAGTATGATCAAAGTGTTACTTGCCTTGCTGATGATCCGTGAAACCTAGAGACTCGTAGTAGCACGCTTCGCACTCCGGGTACTCTATCGCAAACAAACAATACATACATAAGCAATCAAGCAAGGGTGCACGAAATAAAACTCAAAATAAGAGATCTAACCAGAAAGTTCAACTTAAGAACTCCGGTTTGCAAAAAGAATCAATTCAAACGAAGCAACGAAGGTCAAACGGCGAAAGAAACAAGCTTCGTTTACTAATCTGGATCTAATTCAAATTTTACAATAGCAAAAACTTGTTTAAGTTGGTTAAATGGAAAGAGAATTTCGAGACAAAACTCTGGGCGCTTGAATCGCCTCATTCCGATAAACGAGCGAAAAGTTATACTAAAACGAAAAACAGATTGGAAATCGCGATCAGGAATAATCGCGGAAAATACGAGAAAAAGAAAAACTGACGAACAGGCTAACGATCGAACGTTCGCTGTCTGTAAAAAACGAAAACCGTTCGTTAAAACGAACGAACGGGCGTTCTCTATTTAACTAAACCGGGAAAAAAATAAACCGATCTAATATAAAAAACGCATCTCGGTTTCGAAATAAAACCGAACGGTTTTTCGAGAAAAACCGGCGGCTACCTCGGTTCACGTGACGGCGGCGGCGGCGAGCGGCTCCAGCGGGTGGCGGCGTCGGGCGAGAGGTGGCGGGGCTCCGGCGGGCGGCAGCGGACGGCGGCGGGGCTCCGGCGGGTGGCGGGTCGGGCGGCGGAGCGACGTGGGGCGGTGGCGCGGGCGGCGGTGGCGGCTAGGGTTTCAGGGCGGCGGCGACTTGGGCTGAGGCGGGGCTCAGGCCGCGGCTTTAAAGGCCGGCCGGGCTGAGGTGTCCGGGTCGGACACGGCCCGTAAGGCGGTTGACTTTTTTTCTTTTAAAAAAAAATTCGGACATGCAGAAAAGTAAGAAAAGAAATACTAAACGGACTCCAAAAATCCCGAAATAAATTTTCCCCATCCTCTAAAAATAAGACGGACAAGATGAACATTTATTTGGGCCTAAAATGCAATTTGGAAAAACATGTATTTTTCCTAATTCGAATAAAATCAAATAAAATCCAAATAAAATCAAATATTTGTTTTTAATATTTTTCCTCCAATATTTCATTATTTGTGGAGAAGTAATTTTATCCCCTCTCATATATTTCGATATGAAATATTTTCGGAGAGAAAAATAATTAAAACAAATTATCCTATTTTCAAAATTCTAGAAAACCCAAATATGAAAATAACGAAATTCCCAACTCTCTCCGTGGGTCCTTGAGTTGTGTGAAATTTCTAGGATCGCAAATCAAAATGCAATAAAATATGATATGCATGATGATCTGATGTATAACATTCCAAATTGAAAATTTGGGATGTTACAAACCTACCCCCCTTAAGATGAATCTCGCCCTTGAGATTCGGGTTGGCTAGAGAATAGGTGAGAGTGGTCCTTCCGTAGATCTTCCTCTCGCTCCCAGGTGGCTTCATCCTCGGTATGGTGACTCCACTGAACTTTGCAAAACTTGATAACCTTGCTGCGGGTGACTCGGCTGGCATACTCAAGAATCTTAACTGGTTTCTCCTCAGAGGTCAAGTCACTATCCAGCTGAATCGCTTCCAATGGCACCGTATCTCTCAGTGGTATCTCAGCCATCTCTGCGTGGCACTTCTTCAGCTAAGAAACATGGAACACATCGTGAACTCCCAACAATCCTTCGGGCAATTCCAACTTGTAAGCAACTTCCCCCATACGCTCCAAAACTTTGTATGGTCCTACAAAACGTGGCGCTAACTTTCCCTTAACTCCAAAGCGCTTTACTCCTCGAAGTGGTGATACTCGAAGATAAACTCTGTCTCCGACTTCGTAAACTGTCTCCTTGCATTTAGAATCCGCATAACTCTTCTGCCTGGACTGGGCTACCTTGAGCCTATCGCGAATTAACTTCACTTTCTGTTCAGACTCTTTAATCAAATCTGGTCCAAACAACTGGCGGTCTCCAACTTCGTCCCACAACAACGGTGTCCTGCACCTCCTTCCGTACAAAGCTTCGATAGGGGCCATCTTCAAACTGGATTGATAACTGTTGTTGTAAGAGAACTCTGCATATGGCAAATTGTCGTCCCAACTAGATCCATAATCTAGCGCACAAGCTCTCAACATGTCCTCCAAAATCTGATTGACTCTCTCGGTCTGTCCGTCTGTCTGTGGATGAAAGGTTCTACTGAACTCTAGCCTGGTACCCAAAGTCTCATGCAACTGATTCCAAAACTTTGAAGTAAACTGGGTTCCTCTATCTGATACAATGGTCCTCGGAACTCCATGCAGACATGCGATCCTGGTCATGTATATCTTTGCCAACTTAGCACTTGTATAAGTGGTCTTTACTGGGATGAAATGAGCTACCTTCGTCAATCGATCGACTACAACCCATATCGAGTCATAGCCTGAACGAGTCCTGGGCAATCCTGTGATAAAATCCATGCCTAGCTTATCCCACTTCCATTCGGGTATCGGCAATGGCTGTAGCAATCCTGCTAGCTTCTGATGCTCTGCCTTTACTCTCTGACATACATCACAAACTGCTACATACTCCGCAATATCCTTCTTCATTCCGGTCCACCAGAAAGTATCCTTCAAATTCAAATACATCTTGGTATTTCCTGGGTGAATCGAATATGGTGAATCATGGGCCTCTTGCAGAATCAACTTCCTGATCTCCGGATCATTGGGCACATAAACGCGGTCCTCAAACCATAAGGTATCATGTTCATCCTCAGGAAATCCCTTGGCTTTTACTTTACTCATCCTTTCCTTTATCTCAGCAATTTCCTTGTCTGTTTTCTGAGCTTCTCTGATCTTATCCATCAAAGGATACTGGATCTCCAATGCTGCTACAAAACCTCTTGGAACTATTTCCAAACATAGTTCACGAAGATCCTCTGCTAACTTCTTGGGTAACTCTCCGGTCATGAGCGTGTTGACATGGCTCTTGCAGCTCAACGCATCGGCTACTACGTTAGCCTTCCTTGGGTGATAATGCAATCTCATATCATAATCCTTAATGAGCTCCAACCATCTCCTTTGCTTGAGATTCAACTCCTTCTGCGTGAAAATGTACTTCAAACTCTTGTGATCCGTGTACACCTCACAATGGTTTCCGATGAGAAAATGTCTCCATGTCTTCAACGCATGCACTACGGCTACTAACTCCAAATCATGTGTAGCATAATTTAACTCATGGGGTTTAAGCTGTCGTGAGGCATATGAAACAACTCTTCCCTCCTGCATTAGCACTGCTCCAAGTCCTCGACGAGAAGCGTCGCAACATACTTCATAATCCTTGCGTTGATCTGGCAGAATCAACACTGGCGCTGTAACCAAACGTTTCTTCAATTCCTGGAAACTAGCCTCACATTCCTCAGTCCAAATGAATTTGGTGTCCTTCTTCAACAACTCCGTCATAGGCTTTGCAATCTTCAAGAAATTCTCGATGAATCTCCGGTAATATCCTGCGAGTCCAAGAAAACTCCGGATTTCTCCAACTGTCGTGGGTGCTTCCCAATTTGTCACAGTGTTAACCTTGGTGGGATCTACTGCTATTCCTTCTCCGGATATAACATGTCCAAGGAATCTAACTTCCTTTAACCAAAACTCGCACTTGCTGAACTTGGCATATAACTGATGTTCTCTGAGCTTTCCAAGTACCAAACGCAAATGCTCCTTATGCTCTTCTTCATTCTTCGAATAGACCAAAATATCATCAATGAACACTACGACGAACTTATCCAAAAACTCAATAAACACTTTCTTCGTCATGTTCATGAAATAGGCAGGTGCGTTAGTCAGGCCAAATGACATAACGGTGTACTCATATAGCCCATACCTTGTGGTAAAAGCTGTCTTGGGTATATCCTGCTCTCGAATCTTCAACTGGTGGTATCCTGATCGCAAATCAATCTTGGAAAATACTTTAGCTCCTTGTAGTCGGTCAAACAGATCATTGATCATCGGCAGTGGGTACTTGTTCTTGATTGTTACTTCATTCAATCCACGATAATCAACAACCATCCTCAACGATCCATCTTTCTTCTCCACTAGAAGTACGTGTGATCCCCAAGGTGACGAACTTGGGCGAATATATCCTTTATCCAGTAACTCCTTAATCTGCTTCTTAATTTCTTCCAAATCCTTAGCGGGCATCCTGTACGGTCTCTTAGATATTGGCCCAGTGCCTGGCAAAAGCTCAATCAAAAACTCGATGTCTCTATCCGGTGGCATGCCTGGCAACTCCTATGGAAATACGTCAGGGAATTCCTTCACCACTGGTACTTCCTCCTGTACAACTCCTGATAAGGAATTCACTTGATTCCTCTTCGGCACATGTCGGGATACATACTTAATCCCTCTTCCTTCTGGGGTAGTAAGCAAAATCGTCTTACTGGCGCAATCGATGTTTCCTCCATACATCGATAGCCAATCCATTCCCAAAATCACATCCAAACCTTGTGACTCCAAAACTATTAGGTCTGAGGGGAAAACATGCCTACCTATGGCCAATGGCAACTGAAAACATCCTTGGCTTGCCATATACTCTGCTCTTGGCGAGGTTACTAACATAGGTGTTCTAAGAACTTTGGTGGGCAACTTAAACTTATCCACAAATCCCCTTGATATGTATGAATGTGATGCACCAGTATCAAAAAGAATGTTTGCAGTAAATGACTTAACCAAGAACTTACCTATTACTGCATCAGACTGTGCTTCAACCTCCTCCACATTAACGTGGTTCACCTGTCCCCTGTTGAAAGGGTTCGGCTTCTTCCCCGAGCTTCCATTGCCATTTCCATTCTTTGCTTCTGGACAATCAGTGGCATAATGTCCAGTCTTCTGGCACTTGAAACAGGTAATGTGGCTTAGATCCCTCTTGGCTGGGGTTGATGGGTTGGTACGGTTCTATCCGTTGCTTCCTCCATTCCCATTGCCATTCTTGGGGCCACTATGATTGTGCGAACTTCCTCCATTGTGATTGTGACCTCCATGGTTATGCTGAAGGTGTCCTCCCGAGTTCGGGGTAAAACGAGGCTTCTAGTGAGCTCCTGTACTGTACTTTCCTTGTCCATACTTCCTCTTACGACTCTCAATCTGCTGCTGCTTCCCTTCAATCATGAGAGCTCTATCTACCAACTCCTGGTAGTTGTTAAAAGTTGCCACCATCAACTGCATGCTCAGCTCATCATTCAGTCCTTCCAGAAACTTCTCCTGCTTAGCTGCATCCGTAGCAACGTCATCTGGGGCATAACGTGCTAACTTACTAAAATCCTCCACGTACTGGCCAACGGTACGTCCTCCTTGGCGTAAGTTGCGAAACTCATGCTTCTTCATGGCCATAGTTCCTGCTGAAACATGGGCAGTACAGAAAGCTTGCTGAAACTGGTCCCATGTGACAGTGTCAATGGGGTGAGTGGCTGTGTAATTCTCCCACCATGATGCTGGGGGTCCATCAAGTGATGTGCGGCAAAACGCACTCTCTTCGCATCTGTGCATCCTGCAGTGGTCAGCTCCCTTCCAACCTTGCGGAGCCAATCATCTGCCACAATCGGCTCGGTGCTACTGGAAAACACTGGCGGATTCAGCCTAAGAAATCGGGCTAAGTGATCAACAGGCGATGGTGGTGGTGGGTTGTTGTTGTTGTTCTTGCCTTGGTTTTGAACTAGCACTTGCATCAGGGCATTCTGCTGCTGAATCAACTGAGTGATCTCCGGTGGGAAAACAAATCCGGTGTCGCGTCTCGGAGGCATCTGATGGTTTAGAAAAGATGAGAAAATAGAATAGAATGAGGTCTAGAGGGAAAACACTACCCATATGCACATGAGACACACACAATCATATCACTCCAATCAATTCAAACAAGGCATACAATCGATCTAACTATCGTTACAAAGTGCTTGGACTATAATATATACATGGTGGAATACTACTACTAATTTGGTGGTCAACTAGAAAAATTGCTCAGTCGAAGACTCCATGATATCTGCTCCGGCTTCATCCTCCAAATCATCCTCACTGGGGTCCGAGTCGGTGTCGTCAATGATGATGTAATTCTCCGGGCAAGTAGAATCGTCATCATCTCCTCCTGGTGCTGGGTCTCCCATGAAAACTCCTAGCTTCTTTGTCAGGTCGTCATTCTTCTCCACTAGTGCGACGATTTCCTCCATATAATCCTCGCGTGTAGCCTTGAGTTCTTCCTCCAGTTCCATGATCCTAGTCTTTGCCTTCTTCAGTTCTATCATGTCTGCGCACATCTGGTTCTCCTGGCGACGAATGTGCTGGTTTAACTCCTGGATGAAAGCTACAATAGATCTATCCTTCCTGGTACTGATCATCTCCCATTGCTTGTCTCGGCACCCACAAATCTGATAGATAGTATCCTTGAGATCATTGTGGTACACTTCTCCAATGCGTCCCATGGTGATGTGGGCTGCCATGCTCTTTCCTAGACTCCAGGTTGGCGCATCAAAGGAAAACTCTATGGGCTCAGTGATTGGCGTGAACGTCCTTCCTGGAACTTGAACTTGAATCATTCAGCGCTCCTCTTCTGGTAGTGTGGCGTTGTAGGTTCCGGTGAAGCTTGGTATTCCGATGTTCAGGTACTTAGTAACTTCCTTCAAGTGTCGTCCAAAAGGTGTACCCTCATCTGGTTGCGCGAACTAGTTCCTTGCATACGCCATCCTCAAAGAGTGGAAGAAAGGAGAGGAGTCAGAAATGAGAAGAGAGTAGTGATCTACGACTTTAGCTTAGTGGTCGTGTCCTACAGTCAGCGTGTGCTCTGATACCATCTTTGTAGCGACCAGACCTCAAACAGTCTAGTCTCTGTGCATCAGTGTCATCCCTGGATCGGTAATGCTGGCACGCACAGTACTTTGAATGATTTATAATAGAGTAGCAATCACACACTTATTACATCGAATAGTTCAAGAGAACTCAATACAATAAATATGGCTTAAGGCCATCTAAAATACGATAACAGCGGAAGGCTTGGAAGATAAAGTGAGTCCATCAACTCCAACGGCATCACTGAGTATAAGACCACGACCTAAGGCTCCTTACTCGTCGTCTGAAAAGTCTGCAACATGATACGTTGCAGCCCGAAAACGGGTAAGCACATGGAATATGCTGGCAAAGTAACGCATAGAGAGTAATGAACAGAATAATGCTATCACTACATGCATATTTGGCTGGTGGAAAGCTCTATGGTTACAGTTTTGTGAAAAGCCAATTTTTCCCTACCACAAAGGAATAAATTTTATTTAACTATCATGGTGGTTGTTAAACATTGAGAAGGTACCTCCAACTCAATCCCAATTAAGAACGTGATTAACCCAATCAAATTAAATTAAGTAACATGATGATGAGATTCACATGATAATCCAAGAACTAGATACTCAAGATGTCCATAACCGGGGACACATCTAATCATGATTAGTTTGTACACTCTGCAGAGGTTTGTGCACTTTTCCCCACAAGACTCGATCGCCTCCGCTTGATTTCTCGCACTACATGGTGTTTGAGGAATGGATGACCGAGACACAGTCTTTCAGAAACACTACTCTTTACTCCGGGTGGACAGTTACACCTACTTTCCCCTACATCTGCTAGCCCACCTCTTCAAGAGGTCATGTAGCCTACTCAACTATGCTAGAGCCCATAATAGCTTGTGGCTGCACACGGAAGTTTCTAGCATGAATAATCTCATGATCCCTTTGAGTCTGGGTGGCGGTCCATAGGATGATCACACGGGTACTCCGGGATATCCAAAAATACAGGCAACACTGGTTTCTCCAGGTGCCTCAATCCACCCAGATGTAAATTAAAGTAGCCACCTTAAGTTGAACCATAAATTAATAATCTCACATCTGTCATGAAGAATTCACTCAAACCCAATCCACGTCTACGAGCATAGCATAGCAATATAAGCAAACGTAGAAGTAACTCCCAAAGGTTTGATAGTAAACAGGACAATAGGTACTACCTCATCTACTTCCCAAAACCCACATATTAATAAGATCCTAATCATGCAACTGTTTGAGGATTGACCTAATGCAATAAAACTGGGTGATGAAAAGTATGATCAAAGTGTTACTTGCCTTGCTGATGATCCGTGAAACCTAGAGACTCGTAGTAGCATGCTTCGCACTCCAGGTACTCTATCGCAAACAAACAATACATACATAAGCAATCAAGCAAGGGTGCACGAAATAGAACTCAAAATAAGAGATCTAACCAGAAAGTTCAACTTAAGAACTCCGGTTTGCAAAAAGAATTAATTCAAACGAAGCAACAAAGGTCAAACGGCGAAAGAAACAAGCTTCGTTTACTAATCTGGATCTAATTCAAATTTTACAATAGAAAAAACTTGTTTAAGTTGGTTAAACGGAAAGAGAATTTCGAGACGAAACTCTAGGCGCTTGAATCGCCTCATTC
The DNA here is from genome assembly GCF_018294505.1 of Triticum aestivum. NCBI lineage: Eukaryota > Viridiplantae > Streptophyta > Magnoliopsida > Poales > Poaceae > Triticum > Triticum aestivum. The sequence goes on along the minus strand of NC_057805.1, from coordinate 307,839,105 downwards.
CGATAAACGAGCGAAAAGTTATACTAAAACGAAAAACAGATCGGAAATCGCGATCAGGAATAATCGCGGAAAATCCGAGAAAAAGAAAAACTGACGAACAGGCTAACAATCGAACGTTCGCTGTCTGTAAAAAAACGAAAACCGTTCGTTAAAATGAACGAACGAACGGGCGTTCTCTATTTAACTAAACCGGAAAAAAAATAAACTGATCTAATATAAAAAAGCGAATCTCGGTTTCGAAATAAAACCGAATGGTTTTTCGAGAAAAACCGGCGGCTACCTCGCTTCGCGTGACGGTGGCGGTGGCGAGCGGCTCCGGCGGGTGGCGGCGTCGGGCGAGAGGTGGCGGGGCTCCGGCGGGCGGCGGCGGACGGCGGCGGGGCTCCCGCGGGCGGCGCCGTGGGCGGCGGCGCCGCGGGCGGCGGCGGCGGCTAGGGTTTCGGTGCGGCGGCGACTTGGGCTGAGGCGGGGCTCGGGCCGCGGCTTTAGAGGTCGGCCGGGCTGAGGTGTCCGGGTCGGACACGGTCCCGTAAGGCGGTTGACTTTTTAAAAAAAATAATTCGAACGTGTAGAAAAAGTAAGAAAAGAAATACTAAACGGACTCCAAAAATCCCGAAATAAATTTTCGCCGTCCTCTAAAAATAAGCCGGACAAGATGAACATTTATTTGGGCCTCAAATGCAATTTTGAAAAACGCATATTTTTCCTAATTCAAATAAAATCCAAGTAAAATCAAATATTTGTTTTTAATATTTTTCCTCCAATATTTCATTATTTGTGGAGAAGTCATTTTATCCCCTCTCATATATTTTGATATGAAATATTTTCGGAGAGAAAAATAATTAAAACAAATGATCCTATTTTCAAAATTTGAGAAAACCCAAATATGAAAATAACGAAATCCCCAACTCTCTCCGTGGGTCCTTGAGTTGCGTGAAATTTCTAGGATTGCAAATCAAAATGCAATAAAATATGATATGCATGATGATCTAATGTATAACATTCCATATTGAAAATTTGGGATGTTACATTTCTATCCCTAGAAAACTTTATGATGAATGGCAACCTACTATTAAAATTAAAATTAAAGATCATGAATGCTATGCTTTGTGTGATTTGGGTGCTAGTGTTTCCACGATTACAAAAACTTTATGTGATTTACTAGGTTTCCGTGAATTTGATGATTGCTCTCTAAACTTGCACCTTGCGGAGTCCACTATTAAGAAACCTATGGGAAGAATTAATGATGTTCTTATTGTTGCAAAAAGGAATTATTTGCCCGTAGATTTTATTGTTCTTGATATAGATTGTAATCCTTCGTGTCCTATTATTCTTGGTAGACCTTTCCTTAGAACGATTGGTGCAATTATTGATATGAAGGAAGGGAATATTAGATTCCAATTTCCATTAAGGAAAGGCATGAAACACTTCCCTAGAAAGAAGATTAAATTAACTTATGAATCTATTATGAGAGCCACTTATGGATTGCCTTCCAAAGATGGCAATACCTAGATCTATCCTTGCTATTATGCCTAGCTAGGGGCGTTAAACGATAGCGCTTGTTGGGAGGCAACCCAATTTTATTTTTAGTTTTTGTTTTTTGCTTCTATTTAGGAATAAATCTTTGATCTATCCTCTGGTTAGATGTCTTTTTATGTTTTAATTAGTGTTTGTGCCAAGTTTAACCTATAGGATCTTCTTGGATGATAGTTATTTGATCTTGCTGAAAATTCCAGAAACTTTCTGTTCACGAAAATAATTGTTAAAAATCACCAGAACGTGATAAAATATTGATTCCAATTACTTCTGGTCAATAAACAAATTTTCTATGTCTTCCTATTTTGGCTGATATTTTGGAGTTCCAGAAGTTTGCGTTAGTTACAGATTACTACAGACTGTTCTGTTTTTGACAGATTCTGTTTTTCGTGTGTTGTTTGCTTATTTTGATGAATCTATGGCTAGTAAAAGAGTTTATAAACCATAGAGAAGTTGGAATACAGTAGTTTTAACACCAATATAAATAAATAATGAGTTCATTACAGTACCTTCAAGTGGTCTTTTGTTTTCTTTCGCTAACGGAGCTCACGAGATTTTCTGCTGAGTTTTGTGTTGTGAAGTTTTCAAGTTTTGGGTAAAAGATTTATGGATTATGGAACAAGGAGTGGCAAGATCCTAAGCTTGGGGATTCCCATGGCAACCCCAAGATAATCTAAGGACACCTAAAAGCCAAAGCTTGGGGATGCCCCGGAAGGCATCCCCTCTTTCGTCTACTTCCATCGGTAACTTTACTTGGAGCTATATTTTTATTCACCACATGATATGTGTTTTGCTTGGAGCGTCTTGTATGATTTGAGTATTTGATTTTTAGTTTACCACAATAACCTTTGCTGTACACACCTTTTGAGAGAGACACACGTGATTCGGAAATTATTAGAATACTCTATGTGCTTCACTTATATCTTTTGAGTTATATAATTTTTGCTCTAGTACTTCACTTATATCTTTTAGAGCACGGTGGTGGTTTTGTTTTATAGAAACTATTATTCTCTCATGCTTCACTTAGATTATTTTGAGAGTCTTAAACAGCATGGTAATTTGCTTAAATAATCCTAATATGCTAGGTATTCAAGACTAGTAAAAACTTTCTTATGAGTGTGTTGAATACTAAGAGAAGTTTGATGCTTGATGATTGTTTTGAGACATGGAGGTAGTGATATCAAAGTTGTGCTAGTTGAGTAGTTGTGAATTTGAGAAATACTTGTGTTGAAGTTTGCAAGTCCCGTAGCATGCACGTATGGTAAACGTTATGTAACAAATTTGAAACATGAGGTGTTCTTTGATTGTCCTCCTTATGAGTGGCGGTCGGGGACGAGCGATGGTCTTTTCCTACCAATCTATCCCCCTAGGATCATGCGCGTAGTGCTTGGTTTTTGATGACTTGTAGATTTTTGCAATAAGTATGTGAGTTCTTTATGACTAATGTTGAGTCCATGGATTATACGCACTCTCACCTTTCCACCATTGCTAGCCTCTTTGGTACCGTGCATGGCCCTTTCTCACATTGAGAGTTGGTGCAAACTTCGCCGGTGCATCCAAACCCCGTGATATGATATGCTCTTTCACACATAAACCTCCTTATATCTTCCTCAAAACAGCCACCATACCTACCTATTATGGCATTTCCATAGACATTCCGAGATATATTGCCATGCAACTTTCCACCTTTCCATTTATCATGACACGTTCATCATTGTCATATTGCTTTGCATGATCATGTAGTTGACATATTATTTGTGGCAAAGCCACCATTCATAATTCTTTCATACATGTCACCCTTGGTTCATTGCATATCCCGGTACACCATCGGAGGCATTCATATAGAGTCATACTTTGTTCTAGTATCGAGTTGTAATCTTTGAGTTGTAAATAAATAGAAGTGTGATGATCATCATTAATAGAGCATTGTCCCAAAAAAAGAAGAAAGGCCAAAAAAAGGAAGGCCCAAAAAAGGGGAAATAAAAAGGGACAATGCTACTATCCTTTTTCCACACTTGTGCTTCAAAGTAGCACCATGATCTTCATGATAGAGAGTCTCTTGTTTTGTCACTTTCATATACTAGTGGGAATTTTTTATTATAGAACTTGGCTTGTATATTCCAACAATGGGCCTCCTCAAGTGCCCTAGGTCTTCGTGAGCAAGCAAGTTGGATGCACACCCACTTAGTTTCTTTTCTTGAGCTTTCATATATGTATAGCTCTAGTGCATCTGTTGCATGGCAATCCCTACTCCTTGCATTAACATCAATCGATGAGCATCTCCATAGCTCATTGATTAGCCTCGTTGATGTGAGACTTTCTCCCTTTTTGTCTTCTCCACATAACCCCCATCATTATATTCTATTCCACCCATAGTGCTATCATGTATTGCGTGAAAGTTGAAAAGGTTTGAGATTACTAAAGTATGAAACAATTGCTTGGCTTGTCATCGGGGTTGTGCATGATGAGAGCATTCTTGTGTGACAAAAATGGAGCATGACTAAACTATATGATTTTGTAGGGATGAACTTTCTTTGGCCATGTTATTTTGAGAAGACATAATTGCTTAGTTAGTATGCTTGAAGTATTATTATTTTTATGTCAATATTGAACTTTTATCTTGAATCTTTCGGATCTGAATATTCATACCACAATTAAGAAGAATTACATTGAAATTATGCCAAGTAGCATTCCACATCAAAAATTCTGTTTTTATCATTTACCTACTCGAGGACGAGCAGGAATTAAGCTTGGGGATGCTTGATACGTCTCCAATGTATCTATAATTTTTGATTGCTCCATGCTATATTATATTCTGTTTTGGACATTATTGGGCTTTATTATACACTTTTATATTATTTTTGGGACTAACCTATTAACAAGAGGCCCAGCCCAGAATTGCTGTTTTTTTTCCTATTTCAGAGTTTCGCAAAAAAAGAATATCAAACGGAGTCCAAACGAAATGAAACCTTCGGGAACGTGATTTTCGGAACGAACGTGATCCAGAGGACTTGGACCCTACGTCAAGACATCAACCAGGAGGGCACGAGGTAGGGGGCGCGCCTACCCCCCAGGGCGAGCCCTCCACCCTCGTGGGCCCCCTGTTGCTCCACCGACATACTCCTTCCTCCTATATATACCTACGTACCCCCAAACTACCAGATACGGAGCCAAAACCCTAATTCCACCGCCGCAACCTTCTGTAACCGTGAGATCCCATCTTGGGGCATTTTCCGGAGCTCCGCCGGAGGGGGCATCGATCACGGAGGGCTTCTACATCAACACCATAGCCTCTCCGATGATGTGTGAGTAGTTTACCTCAGACCTTTGGGTCCATAGTTATTAGCTAGATGGCTTCTTCTCTCTTTTTGGATCTCAATACAATGTCCCCCCCTCTCTCGTGGAGATCTATTCGATGTAATCTTGTTTTGCGGTGTGTTTGTTGAGACCGATGAATTGTGGGTTTATGATCAAGTTTATCTATGAACAATATTTGAATCTTCTCTGAATTCTTTTATGTATGATTGGTTATCTCTGCAAGTCTCTTCGAATTATCAGTTTGGTTTGGCCTACTAGATTGATCTTTCTTGAAATGGGAGAAGTGCTTAGCTTTGGGTTCAATCTTGTGGTGTCCTTTCCCAGTGACAGTAGGGGCAGCAAGGCCCGTATCGTATTGTTGCCATCGAGGATAACAAGATGGGGTTATCATATTGCATGAGTTTATCCCTCTACATCATGTCATCTTGCTTAAAGCGTTACTCTATTCTTATGAACTTAAAACTCTAGATGCATGCTGGATAGCGGTCGATGTGTGGAGTAATAGTAGTAGATGCAGGCAGGAGTCAGTCTACTTGTCTCGGACGTGATGCCTATATACATGATCATACCTAGATATTCTCATAACTATGCTCAATTCTGTCAATTGCTCAACAAATTTGTTCACCCACCGTAAATACTTATGCTCTTGAGAGAAGCCACTAGTGAAACCTATGGCCCCCGGGTCTATTTTCCATCATATTAATCTTCCAACACTTAGATATTTTTATTGCTTCTATTTTACTTTGCATCTTTATCATAAAAATACCAAAAATATTATCTTATCATATCTATCAGATCTCACTCTCGTAAGTTATCATGTAGGGATTGACAACCCCTTATCTCGTTGGTTGCGAGGATTTATTTGTTTGTGTAGGTGCGAGGGAATCGTGCGTGGCCTCCTACTAGATTGATACCTTGGTTCTCAAAAACTGAGGGAAATACTTATGCTGCTTTACTGCATCACCCTTTCCTCTTCAAGGACAAACCAACGCAGTGCTCAAGAGGTAGCACGGCGGCGCAGTCCCAGGCGTAGTGTAGTGTGCGTGGCGTCCCTGTTGGGTGTGCGTGGAACACCCACCACACGCTCCGCCGCCGCTGCCCGTCGGCAGCTGTTGCCGGCCGCCGTTGCCGCCACACCACCGTCGAAAGCCAGGGCCATCTCCCACTCCGCCGCCGCGGCCCGAAGGCGGGAGGTGGCCGTCGTGGCCGCCACCCCACTGCCGGCCACCGTGGCCATCACCCGCTCCGCCACCGCGGCCCGAAGGCGGGAGGTGGTGGTCGTGGCCGCCACCCCATCGTCGTCCACCATGGCCGCCAGCCCACCGTCGACCGCCGGGATCATCGCCCGCTCCGTCACTACCGCCCAAAGGAGGGAGGCGGAGGTGGAGGGCCGCACGTGCGTTAGTGACCTTGCACACTACATCGAGTTCCTGCGGGAGGAGGAGGAGCGCCTCATCGAGCACGCAAAGAGCCTTACCGCAGCCGTGCCCGCAGCACACACCAACGCAGAGGCGAGGAATCAGGAGATCTACGAGCAGTCCGGCCGCTTCGAGAGGGATCATCTGGAGCGGCAGTGGGCGTTCGAGCTGGCGAGCGTCGTTGAACGTGCAGCAGCGGTAGGCACCGTATTGCATTTCTCCAGCTCGTCGGTAGGCTCTGCCTCTTACTAAGCACGCTCGGCATAGGAGAGGCGGCTGGAAGTAGCACAAAGCCCCTCCGTGGTAGTAGTAGTATTTAGGGGCTATTTTGTTCAGTTCATCTGACTATAGATGTGTGGTCGAACTGTACAACGTACTTAAAATTAGCTAGTATATATAGCTGAACTAGCTATTTCAGTACGTGGTTGGCAACAATTGGGGAGAAGTTTGGTCGGTTCAGCTGTCGAGTTGAACTGTTTGTATAAATTAAGAATGACGGCTTAATCTATGAATGAAATCTATGCTTAATTACTGAATTTTATTGCAAAAATTACATAGTGCTAATGATTTCTAGCTGCATATTTTGAAAAATCGCAGTGTTACAAGGATTGACAAATGGCAACGTTAATAGATCAACAAATGTAAATCTTTCCAGTTTGACAAATGGCAACATACCCAATATGACAGATGCAAATCTTACCAAATTGTTTGTACGTGGTTGCACACGGGTCATCCAAAACAACCGTTTGCGTTGAAGGGATGAACAAATCCTGCGCTGCTTTCACTTTGCATACGGGTGTTCTATCTAAATCGTTTGCGATCAGGAGCTGCAGAAATCCTGCTCGGCACATTTTCTCTTGGCTTCCTGGGGAAGCTGTCGGTTTGCATACGGGTGTTCTAACTAAAACGTTTGCGATTAATGTTTTATATTTAAAAAGTAAATTAAACTGTGGCTTGGGTTTCATTAATGGAGAGGATGCGAGCAAGGCGGGCAGCCATGGAAGTCAAAGGGCTCGCTTCCCAGTGATCCTGCACAGCGTACAGCTCGCACGCTTCCCGGTGAGCCTGCGCACTTGAGGACAGCTTGCACGCCTCTCGGTCAGCCTGCGCACCGCATGGCACTCGCACGCCTCCCGTTCAATCAAGGTCAAGCAGCTGTCCGCACGGCACCTCCTACAGCCATTAAAACCAAGACACGTGGCGTCACGTGAATGGTTTGCCGGCAATCAACGGTGCCCTGGTGTTTGAAATTCATTCCCATTTCTTGCATGGGACCTAAGCATGCACCCAAGGACACAGATTTAATTTTTCAACCAATTTATATGCACTGGAGCATGTGCATGTAGTTCAAATTTGAATTATGCACATAAATGCATTGAAAACTCAGTTAATGCATAAAAATGTCCAAACGAACCCCGAAAAATCACAAAAAATCACACAACACTCCTGTTGTTCTATGTTGACACGAGAAAAAAATTTCAAAGCAATAAGAGGCAATGGATATCGTTTCGTCCCCAAAGGTGGGACGTTCCCTACCGAAAACCATCATGCTTTTTGTGAGAAGCTCCGGTTTGTGGGAAGCATATACCCAAACCTGCCCCAAATGGGACAAAATTTGTACCACGGCATGTTGATGCCGCTCCATGATAGCATGCCAAGTTTCATGAATTTCAGACGAGTTTTGGATTTATTAGAATTTAAAAACCAGGCATCTCAATGTTTTGCCGGCAATCAACGGTGTCCTGGTGTTTGAAATTCATTCCCATTTCTTGCATGGGACCTAAGCATGCACCCAAGGACACATATTTGATTTTTCAACCAATTTATATGCACTGCGGCATGTGCATGTAGTTCAAATTTGAATTATGCACATAAATGCATTGAAAACTCAGTTAATGCATAAAAATGTCCAAACGAACCCCAAAAAATCACAAAATTCACACAACAGTCCTGTTGTTCTATGTTGACACGCGAATTTTTTTTGAAAGCAATAAGTGGCAATGGATATCGTTTCGTCCCCAAAGGTGGGACGTTCCCTACGAAAAACCATCATGCTTGTTGTGAGAAGCTCCGGTTTGTGAGAAGCATATACCCAAACTTGCCCCAAATGGGGCAAAATTTGTACCACGGCATGTTGATGCCGCTCCATGATAGCATGCCAAGTTTCATGAATTTCAGACGAGTTTTGGATTTACTAGAATTTAAAAAGCAGGCATCTCAATGTTTTGCCGGCAATCAACGGTGCCCTGGTGTTTGAAATTCATTCCCATTTCTTGCATGGGACCTAAGCATGCACCCAAGGACACAGATTTGATTTTTCAACCAATTTATATGCACTGGAGCATGTGCATGTTGTTCAAATTTGAATTATGCACATAAATGCATTGAAAACTCAGTTAATGCATAAAAATCTCCAAACGAACCCAGAAAAATCACAAAAATTCACACAACACTCCTGTGGTTCTATGTTAACACTTGAAAAAAAATTGAAATCAATAAGAGGCAATGGATATCGTTTCGTCCCCAAAGGTGGGACGTTCCCTACCGAAAACCATCATGCTTGTTGTGAGAAGCTCATGTTTGTGAGAAGCATATACCCAAACCTGCCCCAAATAGGCCAAATTTGTACCACGGCATGTTGATGCCGCTCCATGATAGCGTGCCAAGTTTCATGAATTTCAGACGAGTTTTGGATTTACTAGAATTTAAAAACCAGGCATCTCAATGTTTTGCCGGCAATCAACAGTGCCCTGGTGTTTGAAATTCGTTCCCATTTCTTGCATGGGACCTAAGCATGCACCCAAGGACACAGATTTGATTTTTCAACCAATTTATATGCACTTGAGCATGTGCATGTAGTTCAAATTTGAATTATGCACATAAATGCATTGAATACTCAGTTAATGCATATAAATGTCCAAACGAACCCTGAAAAATCACAAAAATTCACACAACACCCCTGTTGTTCTATGTTAACACTTGAAAAAAATTGAAAGCAATGAGAGGTAATGGATACCGTTTCTTCCCCAAAGGTGGGACGTTCCCTACCGAAAACCATCATGCTTGTTGTGAGAAGGCCCGGTTTGTGAGAAGCATATACCCAAACCTGCCCCAAATGGGACAAACTTTGTACCATGGCATGTTGATGCCGCTCCATGATAGCATGCCAAGTTTCATGAATTTCAGACGAGTTTTGGATTTACTAGAATTTAAAAACCAGGCATCTCAATGTTTTGCCGGCAATCAACAGTGCCTTGGTGTTTGAAATTCATTCCCATTTCTTGCATGGGAGCTAAGCATGCTCCCAAGGACACAGATTTGATTTTTCAACCAATTTATATGCACTAGAGCATGTGCATGTAGTTCAAATTTGAATTATGCACATAAATGCATTGAAAACTCAGTTAAAGCATAAAAATGTCCAAATGAACCCCGAAAAATCACAAAAAAGCACACAACACTCCTGTTGTTCTATGTTGACACTTGAAAAAAAATTGAAAGCAATAAGAGGCAATAGATATCATTTCGTCCCCAAAGGTGTGACGTTCCCTATCGAAAACCATCATGCTTGTTGTGAGAAGCTCCAGTTTGTGAGAAGCATAGGCCAAAACCTGCCCCAAATGGGACAAACTTTGTACCACGGCATGTTGATGCCGCTCCATGATAGCATGCCAAGTTTCATGAATTTCAGACGAGTTTTGGTTTTACTAGAATTTAAAAACTAGGCATCTCAATGTTTTGCTGGCAATCAACGGTGCCCTGGTGTTTGAAATTCATTCCCATTTCTTGCATGGGACCTAAGCATGCACCCAAGGACACAGATTTAATTTTTCAACCAATTTATATGCACCGGAGCACGTGCATGTACTTCAAATTTGAATTATGCACATAAATGCATTGAAAACTCAGTTAATGCATAAAAATGTCCAAATGAACCCCGAAAAGTCACAAAAATTCACACAACACTCCTGTTGTTCTATGTTGACACGAGAAACAAAAATTGAAAGCAATAAGAGGCAATGGATATCGTTTCGTCCCCAAAGGTGGGATGTTCCCTACCGAAAACCATCATGCTTGTTGTGAGGAGCTCCGGTTTAGGAGAAGCATATACCCAAACCTGCCCCAAATGGGACAAACTTTGTACCACGACATGTTGATGCCGCTCCATGATAGCATGCCAAGTTTCATGAATTTCAGACGAGTTTTGGATTTACTAGAATTTAAAAGCCAGGCATCTCAATGTTTTGCCGGCAATCAACAGTGCCTTGGTGTTTGAAATTCATTCCCATTTCTTGCATGGGATCTAAGCATGCTCCCAAGGACACAGATTTGATTTTTCAACCAATTTATATGCACTACAGCATGTGCATGTAGTTCAAATTTGAATTATGCACATAAATGCATTGAAATCTCAGTTAATGCATAAAAATGTCCAAATGAACCCCGAAAAATCACAAAAAATCACACAACACTCCTGTTGTTCTATGTTGACACTTGAAAAAAAAATTGAAAGCAATAAGAGGCAATAGATATCGTTTCGTCCCCAAAGGTGAGACGTTCCCTATCGAAAACCATTAGGCTTGTTGTGAGAAGCTCCAGTTTGTGAGAAGCATATACCAAAACCTGCCCCAAATGGGACAAACTTTGTACCACGGCATGTTGATGCCGCTCCATGATAGCATGCCAAGTTTCATGAATTTCAGATGAGTTTTGGTTTTACTAGAATTTAAAACCAGGCATCTCAATGTTTTGCTGGCAATCAACGGTGCCCTGGTGTTTGAAATTCATTCCCATTTCTTGCATGGGACCTAAGCATGCACCCAAGGACACGGATTTAATTTTTCAACCAATTTATATGCACCAGAGCACGTGCATGTAGTTCAAATTTGAATTATGCACATAAATGCATTGAAAACTCAGTTAATGCATAAAAATGTCCAAATGAACCCCGAAAAGTCACAAAAATTCACACAACACTCCTGTTGTTCTATGTTGACATGAGAAAAAAAATGAAAGCAATAAGAGGCAATGGATATCGTTTCGTCCCCAAAGGTGGGACGTTCCCTACCGAAAACCATCATGCTTGTTGTGAGGAGCTCCGGTTAGGAGAAGCATATACCCAAACCTGCCCCAAATGGGACAAACTTTGTACCATGGCATGTTGATGCCGCTCCATGATAGCATGCCAAGTTTCATGAATTTCAGTCAAGTTTTGGATTTACTAGAATTTAAAAACCAGGCGTCTCAATGTTTTGCCGGCAATCAACGGTGCCCTGGTGTTTGAAATTCATTCCCATTTCTTGCATGGGACCTAAGCGTGCACCCAAGGACACAGATTTGATTTTTCAACCAATTTATATGCACTGGAGCATGTGCATGTAGTTCAAATTTGAATTATGCACATCAATGCATTGAAAACTCAGTTAATGCATAAAAATCTCCAAACGAACCCCAGAAATCAATAAAATTCACACAACAGTCCTGTTGTTCTATGTTGAACCTTGAAAAAAAATTGAAAGCAATAAGAGGCAATGGATATCCTTTCGTCCCCAAAGGTGGGACGTTCCCTACCGAAAACCATCATGCTTGTTGTGAGAAGCTCTGGTTTGTGAGAAGCATATACCCAGACCCGCCCCAAATGGGACAATCTATGTACCATGGCATGTTGATGCCGCTCCATGATAGCATGCCAAGTTTCATGAATTTCAGACAAGTTTTCGATTTACTAGAATTTAAAAACCAGGCGTCTCAATGTTTTGCCGGCAATCAACGGTGCCCTGGTGTTTGAAATTCATTCCCATTTCTTGCATGGGACCTAAGCGTGCACCCAAGGACACAGATTTGATTTTTCAACCAATTTATATGCACTGGAGCATGTGCATGTTGTTCAAATTTGAATTATGCACATCAATGCATTGAAAACTCAGTTAATGCATAAAAATCTCCAAACGAACCCAGAAAAATCACAAAAATTCACACAACACTCCTGTGGTTCTATGTTAACACTTGAAAAAAAATTGAAATCAATAAGAGGCAATGGATATCGTTTCGTCCCCAAAGGTGGGACGTTCCCTACCGAAAACCATCATGCTTGTTGTGAGAAGCTCTTGTTTGTGAGAAGCATATACCCAAACCTGCCCCAAATAGGCCAAATTTGTACCACGGCATGTTGATGCCGCTCCATGATAGCGTGCCAAGTTTCATGAATTTCAGACGAGTTTTGGATTTACTAGAATTTAAAAACCAGGCATCTCAATGTTTTGCCGGCAATCAACAGCGCCCTGGTGTTTGAAATTCGTTCCCATTTCTTGCATGGGACCTAAGCATGCACCCAAGGACACAGATTTGATTTTTCAACCAATTTGTATGCACTTGAGCATGTGCATGTAGTTCAAATTTGAATTATGCACATAAATGCATTGAATACTCAGTTAATGCATAAAAATGTCCAAATGACCCCCGAAAAGTCACAAAAATTAACACCACACTCCTGTTGTTCTATGTTGACACGAGAAACAAAAATTGAAAGCAATAAGAGGCAATGGATATCGTTTCGTCCCCAAAGGTGGGACGTTCCCTACCGAAAACCATCATGCTTGTTGTGAGGAGCTCCGGTTTAGGAGAAGCATATACCCAAACCTGCCCCAAATGGGACAAACTTTGTACCACGGCATGTTGATGCCGCTCCATGATAGCATGCCAAGTTTCATGAATTTCAGACGAGTTTTGGTTTTACTAGAATTTAAAAACCAGGCATCTCAATGTTTTGCTGGCAATCAACGGTGCCCTGGTGTTTGAAATTCATTCCCATTTCTTGCATGGGACCTAAGCATGCACCCAAGGACACGGATTTAATTTTTCACCCAATTTATATGCACCGGAGCACGTGCATGTAGTTCAAATTTGAATTTTGCACATAAATGCATTGAAAACTCAGTTAATGCATAAAAATGTCCAAATGAACCCCGAAAAGTCACAAAAATTCACACAACACTCCTGTAGTTCTATGTTGACACGAGAAAAAATTTGAAAGCAATAAGAGGCAATGGATATCGTTTCGTCCCCAAAGGTGGGACGTTCCCTACCGAAAACCATCATGCTTGTTGTGAGGAGCTCCGGTTAGGAGAAGCATATACCCAAACCTGCCCCAAATGGGACAAATTTTTTACCATGGCATGTTGATGCCGCTCCATGATAACATGCCAAGTTTCATGAATTTCAGACAAGTTTTGGATTTACTAGAATTTAAAAACCAGGCATCTCAATGTTTTGCCGGCAATCAACGGTGCCCTGGTGTTTGAAATTCATTCCCATTTCTTGCATGGGACCTAACATGCACCCAAGGACACAGATTTGATTTTTCAACCAATTTATATGCACTGGAGCATGTGCATGCAGTTCAAATTTGAATTATGCACATAAATGCATTGAAAACTCAGGTAATGCATAAAAATGTCCAAACGAACCTTAGAAATCACAAAAATTCACACAACAGTCCTGTTGTTCTATGTTGAACCTTGAAAAAAATTGAAAGCAATAAGAGGCAATGGATATCCTTTCGTCCCCAAAGGTGGGACGTTCCCTACCGAAAACCATCATGCTTTTTGTGAGAAGCTCCGGTTTGTGAGAAGCATATACCCAGACCCGCCCCAAATGGGATAATCTTTGTACCATGGCATGTTGATACCGCTCCATGATAGCATGCCAAGTTTCATGAATTTCAGACGAGTTTTGGATTCACTAGAATTTAAAAAGCAGGCATCTCAATGTTTTGCCGGCAATCAACGGTGCCCTGGTGTTTGAAATTCATTCCCATTTCTTGCATGGGACCTAAGCATGCACCCAAGGACACAGATTTGATTTTTCAACCAATTTATATGCACTGGAGCATGTGCATGTTGTTCAAATTTCAATTATGCACATCAATGCATTGAAAACTCAGTTAATGCATAAAAATCTCCAAACGAACCCAGAAAAATCACAAAAATTCACACAACACTCCTGTGGTTCTATGTTAACACTTGAAAAAAAATTGAAATCAATAAGAGGCAATGGATATCGTTTCGTCCCCAAAGGTGGGACGTTCCCTACCGAAAACCATCATGCTTGTTGTGAGAAGCTCTTGTTTGTGAGAAGCATATACCCAAACCTGCCCCAAATAGGCCAAATTTGTACCACGGCATGTTGATGCCGCTCCATGATAGCGTGCCAAGTTTCATGAATTTCAGACGAGTTTTGGATTTACTAGAATTTAAAAACCAGGCATCTCAATGTTTTGCCAGCAATCAACAGTGCCCTGGTGTTTGAAATTCGTTCCCATTTCTTGCATGGGACCTAAGCATGCACCCAAGGACACAGATTTGATTTTTCAACCAATTTATATGCACTTGAGCATGTGCATGTAGTTCAAATTTGAATTATGCACATAAATGCATTGAATACTCAGTTAAAATTCACACAACACCCCTGTTGTTCTATGTTAACACTTGAAAAAAATTGAAAGCAATGAGAGGTAATGGATACCGTTTCATCCCCAAAGGTGGGACGTTCCCTACCGAAAACCATCATGCTTGTTGTGAGAAGGTCCGGTTTGTGAGAAGCATATACCCAAACCTGCCCCAAATGGGACAAACTTTGTACCATGGCATGTTGATGCCGCTCCATGATAGCATGCCAAGTTTCATGAATTTCAGACAAGTTTTGGATTTAATAGAATTTAAAAACCAGGCATCTCAATGTTTTGCCGGCAATCAACGGTGCCCTGGTGTTTGAAATTCATTCCCATTTCTTGCATGGGACCTAAGCATGCACCCAAGGACACAGATTTGATTTTTCAACCAATTTATATGCACTGGAGCATGTGCCTATAGTTCAAATTTGAATTATGCACATAAATGCATTGAAAACTCAGTTAATGCATAAAAATGTCCAAATGAACCCCGAAAAATAAAAGAAAATCACACAACACTCCTGTTGTTCTGTGTTGACACTTGAAAAAAAATTGAAAGCAATAAGAGGCAATAGATATCGTTTCGTCCCCAAAGGTGAGACGTTCCCTATCGAAAACCATCATGATTGTTGTGAGAAGCTCCAGTTTGTGAGAAGCATATACCCAAATCAGCCCCAAATGGGACAAACTTTGTACCACGACATGTTGATGCCGCTCCATGATAGCATGCCAAGTTTCATGAATTTCAGACGAGTTTTGGTTTTACTATAATTTAAAAACCAGGCATCTCAATGTTTTGCTGGCAATCAACGATGCCCTGGTGTTTGAAATTCATTCCCATTTCTTGCATGGGACCTAAGCATGCACCCAAGGACACAAATTTAATTTTTCTACCAATTTATATGCACCGGAGCACGTGCATGTAGTTCAAATTTGAATTATGCACATAAATGCATTGAAAACTCAGTTAATGCATAAAAATGTCCAAATGAACCCCGAAAAGTCACAAAAATTAACACAACACTCCTGTTGTTCTATGTTGACACGAGAAAAAAAATTGAAAGCAATAAGAGGCAATGGATATCGTTTCGTCCCCAAAGGTGGGACGTTCCCTACCGAAAACCATCATGCTTGTTGTGAGGAGCTCCGGTTAGGAGAAGCATATACCCAAACCTGCCCCAAATGGGACAAAATTTGTACCATGGCATGTTGATGCCGCTCCATGATAGCATGCCAAGTTTCATGAATTTCAGACGAGTTTTGGATTTACTAGAATTTAAAAAGCAGGCATCTCAATGTTTTGCCGGCAATCAACGGTGCCCTGGTGTTTGAAATTCATTCCCATTTCTTGCATGGGACCTAAGAATGCACCCAAGGACACAGATTTGAATTTTCAACCAATTTATATGCACTGGAGCATGTGCATGTTGTTCAAATTTGAATTATGCACATAAATGCATTGAAAACTCAGTTAATGCATAAAAATCTCCAAACGAACCCAGAAAAATCACAAAAATTCACACAACACTCCTGTGGTTCTATGTTAACACTTGAAAAAAATTTGAAATCAATAAGAGGCAATGGATATCGTTTCGTCCCCAAAGGTGGGACGTTCCCTACCGAAAACCATCATGCTTGTTGTGAGAAGCTCTTGTTTGTGAGAAGCATATACCCAAACCTGCCCCAAATAGGCCAAATTTGTACCACGGCATGTTGATGCCGCTCCATGATAGCGGGCCAAGTTTCATGAATTTCAGACGAGTTTTGGATTTACTAGAATTTAAAAACCAGGCATCTCAATGTTTTGCCGGCAATCAACAGTGCCCTGGTGTTTGAAATTCGTTCCCATTTCTTGCATGGGACCTAAGCATGCACCCAAGGACACAGATTTGATTTTTCGACCAATTTATATGCACTTGAGCATGTGCATGTAGTTCAAATTTGAATTATGCACATAAATGCATTGAATACTCAGTTAATGCATAAAAATGTCCAAACGAACCCTGAAAAATCACAAAAATTCACACAACACCCCTGTTGTTCTATGTTAACACTTGAAAAAAATTGAAAGCAATGAGAGGTAATGGATACCGTTTCGTCCCCAAAGGTGGGACGTTCCCTACCGAAAACCATCATGCTTGTTGTGAGAAGGTCCGGTTTGTGAGAAGCATATACCCAAACCTGACCCAAATGGGACAAACTTTGTACCATGGCATGTTGATGCCGCTCCATGATAGCATGCCAAGTTTCATGAATTTCAGACGAGTTTTGGATTTACTAGAATTTAAAAACCAGGCATCTCAATGTTTTGCCGGCAATCAACGGTGCCCTGGTGTTTGAAATTCATTCCCATTTCTTGCATGGGGCCTAAGCATGCACCCAACGACACAAATTTTATTTTCAACCAATTTATATGCACTGGAGCATGTGCCTATAGTTCAAATTTGAATTATGCACATAAATGCATTGAAAACTCAGTTAATGCATAAAAATGTCCAAATGAACCCCGAAAAATAAAAAAAATCACACAACACTCCTGTTGTTCTATGTTGACACTTGAAAAAAAATTGAAAGCAATAAGAGGCAATAGATATCGTTTCGTCCCCAAAGGTGAGACGTTCCCTATCGAAAACCATCATGATTGTTGTGAGAAGCTCCAGTTTGTGAGAAGCATATACCCAAATCTGCCCCAAATGGGACAAACTTTGTACCACGACATGTTGATGCCACTCCATGATAGCATGCCAAGTTTCCTGAATTTCAGATGAGTTTTGGTTTTACTAGAATTTAAAAACCAGGCATCTCAATGTTTTGCTGGCAATCAACGGTGCCCTGGTGTTTGAAATTCATTCCCATTTCTTGCATGGGACCTAAGCATGCACCCAAGGACACATATTTAATTTTTCAACCAATTTATATGCACCGGAGCACGTGCATGTAGTTCAAATTTGAATTATGCACATAAATGCATTGAAAACTCAGTTAATGCATAAAAATGTCTAAACGAACCCCAAAAATCAAAAAATTCACACAACACTCCTATTGTTCTATGTTGACACTTGAAAAAAATTTGAAAGTAATAAGAGGCAATGGATATCGTTTCGTCCCCAAAGGGGGGACGTTCCCTACCGAAAACCATCATGCTTGTTGTGAGAAGCTCCGGTTTGTGAGAAGCATATACACTACAGGAAACAGCTTCTTTGCCGTCAGCCACGGCGGACGGCAAAGGCTTGAAAGGCGGACGGCAAAGACCTTTGCCGTCAGCCGCTGACGGCAAAAGGCTCCGGCAAAGAAGGCTACGGTAAACAGCTGCTTTGCCGTCTGCTTCCTGGCGGCGGACGGCAAAGGCTCTTTGCCGTCTGCGACGGACGGCAAGGAAGGCGGACGGCAATAATTGCGTTGTCAGTCCATTAAGTGGCTAACGGCAGACCTTTGCCGTCCGCCGCAGACGGCAAAATTTCTCTGGTCTTTGCCGTCCGCCTTATGATGTCATCTACACGTCACTAGATGGCAGGTTCTTTGCCGTCTGCCACGGACGGCAAAGTCTTTGCCGTCTGCCACTGTAGGCAAACTGACCAAATGGTCAGCTCCCAGGAAGCACAGTTGGCTGCCACGTGGCTTCTTTGCCGTCCGCGGCAGACGGCAAAGAGCTCTTTGCCGTCGGTGGCAGACGGCAAAGAGCCTGCATATTGTTTGTTTTTTCTGTTTTTTGTTAAATCCCACAATTTGCACAGAAAATATATATGACATATAGATATATTTCACAGGCATTCATCACATAAACAAGTTCATACATCATTTCATACATAAACAAGGTCCATCCATCATTTCATACATAAACAAGTTCCATCCATCATTTCATACATAAAGAAGTTCCATCCATACATAAAGTAGCACTCCATAGCTAAGGTGACTAGAATGAGAAGACAAGAATGAGAAGACAAGAAGAAGAAGAGTAGAACAAGCACTCCATCCAGCACATAATGAAATCTGCAAAATGGCAAAATAAGAAAGTTAGAAATGGATCGTTTTTGAGGTAACTAAGGTGAAATGGATCGTTTTTGAGGTAACTAAGGTGAAATGGATCTTTTTTAGCTCACTTAGGTCAAATGGATCGTTTTTGAGCTAACTTAGTTGAAATGGATCGGTTTTGAGCTAACTTTGTTGAAATGGATCATTTTTGAGCTAATTTAGTTGAAATGGATCATTTTCAGCTAACTTAGGTGAAATGGATCATTTAAGAGCTAATTTAGGTGAAATGGATCGTTTTTTAGCTCACTTAGGTCAAATGGATCGTTTATGAGCTAAATTAGTTGAAATGGATCGTTTATGAGATAACCTAGGTAAGATGGGTCATTTTGGAGTTAACGTAGGTGAAATGGGCCATTTTAAAGCTAACGTAGGTAAAATGGATCATTTAGGAGCTAATCTAGGTAAAATGGGTCATTTTTGAGCTAACTTGGATGAACTGCATCATTTATAAGCTAACCTAGGTAAAATGGGTCATTTTGGAGGAAAATAAGCTAACTCTAGGTCATTATGGTAAGCATATTGGAGGAAATAAAGCTAAGTCTAGGTCTTTATGCATTTGTTAAGCAAAACACTAGAGAAACTTACCGTGATCAGGGAGCTGTAGGAGCGGGGTGGCTAGTGCCGCTACCTGGAGAAGGATCGTGCGATGCGTTTCTGGAGTTAAGCTGCAACAAAGATCATTTCCAATGTCTCGTTAGCATTACGACACTCAAATGTTAAGACTACCAACTAATGTCCATTCAAACTAAACTCACCGTGCTCCCAGGAGCAATCACTGGCATCGGCGGAGCGGGCTGACCGGACTTCTCGCACACAGACTGCACATTTGGTTTTCAGAACAGAGTCATACTAGTTAGTAATGAGACTCAAATGTTAAGACTAGCAAGTAATCTGCAGAAGAAACTTACCACAAGGAGCTCGTACATGGCCCTTGCCTGCATGTCATTCCGTGCCCTCTCCTCCTCCATCATCTTTCTCGTCCTCTCCTCCATCTCCCGCTGCCTCTCCGCCGCCTCCGCCAGAAGTTTCTCCGTTCTATCTCTCTCAGTCTGTATAGCAGCCTGCAACACCACTCACATGACCATTTGTAATCATTGATGGAAGCGCACACAATGTAATGGAGAAAGATAACTGAGTACGTATCACTAACCTTGATGGCGAGTTGCACTGGCCGTTCACGAGGCCTTATCTCAGGAGCGGAGCTCGACTGGCGCGCCTTGATCTCCGGGAGAGTGCTAGGACAACGGATAAGTCCATCTCCAATGGCTATGGAGCCATGGGACCTCCCGCCACCAGATATCATCACCAGCTCTGGATCAATGGGACCCTGGCTCGGGTTAAAGTCCTCCCCTTTCCTCGCCTTCCCCTCATCTCTATATCTCACGAGCTTGTTGTGGGAGGAGATGTTGGTGAAGTTGTTTGCATCATCGAGGTCAGAGTGAGAGAAAGCCTTGACTTTCTTGAAAGAGCCAGTGTGGGCCATGGCATACAGGTCGTACACCTCTGGCACCTTATCCGCCTTATTGTGGCGTGCCTGAAAGAGAGAAACAATGAAAATTAGTAATTAAAGGGCTCAAGCTAGCATGATGAATGAATTGCATGAATCATGAAGCAAACCACATACCCAGTTGCGCCCGAACTGATATAAGTTGGAGCTGCCTTGATGGTGTGGCACACCTTCCATTTGGGCACGTTTGTCCTTGGCCTGGTTGTGGAGGGCTAGCCATTCTTGTGAGCACCACTCATCGACCAACACCTCCCAACAATCCATCCGATCCGCACACCATCTCGGAGGCGCCTAAGTTAGCAAATAGAAACTTGAGCGCTACGGCTAAGAATTACTAAATGAAGGAACTTAAGTAGAAGGCCTTAAGAATTACCTTCATGTACTGCTCCTTACTCAGGAACTTATCGCGGCACGCCGGCTTGGTCTTCTTGATACCACGCAAGGCGTAGTAGTCTCGAACAGCCTGCACCCGAGCCTCGTGCCGTAAGTTCTGGAGTAGGCGCTTGCAGACGTTCTGGATAACATTTGCGCTGTCCTCCTCGTATCCCTCCTCACACCTGTAGAATGTCTGCAATCAAATGAGACAATATTGATTAGTACAATTAATAACTAGCTAGTTGAAGATTTTGAAATGTGTAAAGGAGAAATTACCCAGAACGTCCTGATCACCATGTCTGCCCTCGTGTCGCACACGACACCGTCGATAATGACATCCGGCGGGGCCGGGGCAGCCACGTAGTGCTCCCAGCTCAACCCAAGCTCTGGAAGCCGACCCTCACCAGGCAACGTGACAAACCCCGGGAAGTTTTGCCGGCAAAGAACTCCAAGGACGGAGTTGGGCCGGCGGACACTATGATGGTGGTCCCAACCCCTGCAGCATGACAAGGCCAACGCATTAGTTATTTGAAGAAACGTGAATGCAGAAGGTACAAAAATATTAAATGCACTTACGTACCTCTCCCCATCAGGGAAGATCAACCACCTCTGCTCGCGGGTCGCCGGCACGGACGGGAGCCGTGTAGCACCACGCTGGTACACGGTGCCACCCTCCTCCTCAAGATCAGTCGGCTCCCCGCCATCATCAGCATGGCCACTCGGCTCCTCGGGCTGATCCGGCCAGGTACCCCATCCGGACGTGTGCTCCTCCGGGGTCTCGTGGGCCGAACTCTCGTGGGCCGAAGGCCAGTCGACCCGAGGCTCGTGGGCCCAAGACCCGTGGACCGGAGGCTCGTGGACCGGAGTCCGTGTAGCCTCCTCCTCGGACGAGTCCACCCTAGCAGTCACGTGCTCGGGTGAAACAGCTGGGGGTGGCGGCGAGGAAGGTGCCCTAGCAGTCACCCTACCTCCTCTCCCGCGACCACGTGCCCCACCTCCTCTCTTCCTACCTCGTCCCCTGCTGGGCACCGCGGTCGACGAAGAAGGGCCCGGCGGTGTGGACATACTGTCCAGCAACGCTCGGCGGAGAGGTACGTCTGGAATCGAAGACCTCAGACCACGCGCCGACGAAGAAGGGGCCTTGGCGCGCTCCCGACCAGCGCCCACCATCTTTCAACACCTGCCATGAGAAACAGTAAACGAAATTAGTACAACATAAAAAAAAGACCAACATGAATAATAATATGTGTATCACTTAAGTGTATCATCATCAAGTACAACATTAAAAAATTTAATACCTGACACTACTAATAATTTCGATCAGTATCATCAATAAATGCATAATCATCATCATCACTATAATCAATGACGGGCTCATAGGGTTCAGTGGCATCAACATGTGCAAGGCCACCTTGACGTAATCGGTCAAGCAATGACAGGTCATCCGTAGCAGTAACCTCTTCTTGTTCCGGCTCTTCTTGTTCCTCCTCTGGGGTGATGTCGGATTCACTGTCACTGTCTACTTCAATGTTTTGGGGTGAAGTATAGCGGTTCTTGAAACGCTTTTTGGAAAGACGTGTCTCTTGGAAGAATTCTCCTTCATATGTGTCTGGGTTAATGTGAGGTTCATAATCCTCTTCCTTTGGGGGAGATAGTCTAGCACGTGGCGGCACTTCATAAACGACATCCCAACCTTTTAGATTTGGATTAGTTTGGCAGGCCCACGGTAGATAGAATACTTGGGTCGCCTGTTGAGCCGTAATATAGACATCAGGAACATCTAAATGGGTGCTTTGGTTGATTTCAACTAGCCCTATATGTTCATGAGTCCTTCTAGTCTCCTTCGGCTGAAACCAATAACATTTGAAGACTACGACATTCGGTGGGTTTTCACCATAGAATAGAAGTTCATAAATTGCTTCAACTCTCCCATAATACTCGGTACCTCCTTCGCCGATAGCAGATACACAACAATTTGTAGACTTTCGGTCGGCCATAGATAGCTCTTTGCCATAGGTACGAAAGCGATACCCGTTGATGTCGTATTTGTCAAATGAACGGACCTTATAGTCAAAACCATTAGCGACTTGTCTCAATTCGGCGTCCATAGACTCTGAATTAGCCTACAAGTTTAATATGAAAGGATTGTTGCATTACGCACAAATTAGCGAATGAAACCGGGATAGCCGCCTACAAATTAGCCTACAAGTCTAATAGAAATTACCGTTTGTTTGAACCAAGAGATGAAACCGGGATAGCCGCCTCCTTGCTTTGCGAGAAGCTCATACTCTTCGACAGAATCCTTTTGGATCACCGCTCCATACGAGAATAAGGCGACGTATCGACTGTATGAAATATCCAGGAATAAGAGCAGTTCAAAGGAAATAGAAGTTGCGAAACTATGTACCGAGAACTTACTCGATGTACGGCCGCACTTCTATCAGGTTGCTGAAGATATACAACGAAATGGTCCGCCATTGTTCGTTATCCAAAGATACTGGATTTGAAACACTGGCTGGTGCGAGATTCCCTTTGAATAGGCTAAGGTTGGATCCACCCTTTTTAGGGTCGTCAGTTTGTGAGAAGCATATACCCAAACCTGCACCAAATGGGACAAACTTTGTACCACGGCATGTTGATGCCGCTCCATGATAGCATGCCAAGTTTCATGAATTTCAGACGAGTTTTGGATTTACTAGAATTTAAAAACCATGCATCTCAATGTTTTGCTGGCAATCAACGGTGCCCTGGTGTTTCAAATTCATTCCCATTTCTTGCATGGGGCCTAAGCATGCACCCAAGGACACAGATTTTATTTTTCAACCAATTTATATGCACTAGAGCATGTGCGTGTTGTTCAAATTTGAATTATGCACATAAATGCATTGAAAACTCAGTTAATGCATAAAAATGTCCAAACGAACCCCGAAAAATCACAAAAATTCACACAACACTCCTGTTGTTCTATGTTGACACGAGAAACGAAAATTGAAAGCAATAAGAGGCAATGGATATCGTTTCGTCCCCAAAGGTGGGACGTTCCCTACCGAAAACCATCATGCTTGTTGTGAGGAGCTCCGGTTTAGCAGAAGCATATACCCAAACCTGCCCCAAATGGGACAAAATTTGTACCATGGCATGTTGATGCCGCTCCATGATAGCATGCCAAGTTTCATGAATTTCAGACGAGTTTTGGATTTACTAGAATTTAAAAACCAGGCATCTCAATGTTTTGCCGGCAATCAACGGTGCCCTGGTGTTTGAAATTCATTCCCATTTCTTGCATGGGACCTAAGCATGCACCCGAGGACACAGATTTGATTTTTCAACCAATTTATATGCACTGGAGCATGTGCATGTTGTTCAAATTTGAATAATGCACATAAATGCATTGAAAACTCAGTTAATGCATAAAATCACAAAAATTCACACAACACTCCTGTGGTTCTATGTTAACACTTGAAAAAAAAATTAAATCAATAAGAGGCAATGGATATCGTTTCGTCCCCAAAGGTGGGACGTTCCCTACCGAAAACCATCATGCTTGTTGTGAGAAGCTCCAGTTTGTGACAAGCATATACCCAAACCTGCCCCAAATGGGACAAACTTTGTACCACGGCATGTTGATGCCGCTCCATGATAGCATGCCAAGTTTCATGAATTTCAGACAAGTTTTGGATTTACTAGAATTTAAAAACATGGCATCTTAATGTTTTGCCGGCAATCAACGGTGCCCTGGTGTTTGAAATTCGTTCCCATTTCTTGCATGGGACCTAAGCATGCACCCAAGGACACAGATTTGATTTTTCAACCAATTTATATGCACTGGAGCATGTCCATGTAGTTGAAATTTGAATTATGCACATAAATGCATTGAAAACTCAGTTAATGCATAAAAATGTCCAAACGAACCCTGAAAAATCACAAAAATTCACACAACACCCCTGTTGTTCTATGTTAACACTTGAAAAAATTGAAAGCAATGAGAGGTAATGGATACCGTATCGTCCCCAAAGGTGGGACGTTCCCTACCGAAAACCATCATGCTTGTTGTGAGAAGGTCCGGTTTGTGAGAAGCATATACCCAAACCTGCCCCAAATGGGACAAACTTTGTACCACGGCATGTTGATGCCGCTCCATGATAGCATGCCAAGTTTCATGAATTTCAAACGAGTTTTGGTTTTACTAGAATTTAAAAACCAGGCATCTCAATGTTTTGCTGGCAATCAACGGTGCCCTGGTGTTTGAAATTCATTCCCCTTTCTTGCATGGGACCTAAGCATGCACCCAAGGACACAGATTTAATTTTTCAACCAATTTATATGCACTAGAGCATGTGCATGTAGTTCAAATTTGAATTATGCACATAAATACATTAAAAACTCAGTTAATGCATAAAAATGTCCAAACGAACCCCGAAAATCACAAAAATTCACACAACACTCCTGTTGTTCTATGTTGACACGAGAAAAAAATTGAAAGCAATAAGAGGCAATGGATATCGTTTCGTCCCCAAAGGTGGGACGTTCCCTACCGAAAACCATCATGCTTGTTGTGAGGAGCTCCGGTTTCGGAGAAGCATATACCCAAACCTGCCCCAAATGGGACAAAATTTGTACCATGGCATGTTGATGCCGCTCCATGATAGCATGCCAAGTTTCATGAATTTCAGACGAGTTTTGGATTTACTAGAATTTAAAAACCAGGCATCTCAATGTTTTGCCGGCAATCAACGGTGCCCTGGTGTTTGAAATTCTTTCCCATTTCTTGCATGGGACCTAAGCATGCACCCAAGGACACAGATTTGATTTTTCAACCAATTTATATTCACTGGAGCATGTGCATGTAGTTCATATATGAATTATGCACATAAATGCATTGAAAACTTAGTTAATGCATAAAAATGTCCAAACGAACCCCAAAAATCACAAACATTCACACAACAGTCCTGTTGTTCTATGTTGACACTTGAAAAAAATTGAAAGCAATAAGAGGCAATGGATATCGTTTCGTCCCCAAAGGTGGGACGTTCCCTACCAAAAACCATCATGCCTGTTGTGAGAAGCTCCGGTTTGTGAGAAGCATATACCCAAACCTGCCGCAAATGGGAAAAAATTTGTACCATGGCATGTTGATTCCGCTCCATGATAGCATGCCAAGTTTCATGAATTTCAGACGAGTTTTGGATTTACTAGAATTTAAAACAAGGCATCTCAATGTTTTGCCGGCAATCAACGGTGCCCTGGTGTTTGACATTCATTCCCATTTCTTGCATGGGACCTAAGCATGCACCCAAGGACACAGATTTAATTTTTCAACCAATTTATATGCACTGGACCATGTGCATGTAGTTCAAATTTGAATTATGCACATAAATGCATTGAAAACTCAGTTAATGCATAAAAATGTCCAAATGAACCCCGAAAAATCACAAAAATTCACACAACACTCCTGTTGTGCTATGTTGACACTTGAAAAAAAATTGAAAGCAATATGAGGCAATAGATATCGTTTCGTCCCCAAAGGTGAGACGTTCCCTACCGAAAACCATCATGCTTGTTGTGAGAAGCTCCAGTTTGTGAGAAGCATATACCCCAACCTGCCCCAAATGGGACAAAATTTGTACCACGGCATGTTGATGCCGCTCCATGATAGCATGCCAAGTTTCATGAATTTCAGACGAGTTTTGGATTTATTAGAATTTAAAAACCAGGCATCTCAATGTTTTGCCGGCAATCAATGGTGCCCTGGTGTTTGAAATTCATTCCCATTTCTTGCATGGGACCTAAGCATGCACCCAAGCACACATATTTGATTTTTCAACCAATTTATATGCACTGCAGCATGTGCATGTAGTTCAAATTTGAATTATGCACATAAATGCATTGAAAACTCAGTTAATGCATAAAATGTCCAAACGAACCCCAGAAATCACAAAATTCACACAACACTCCTATTGTTCTATGTTGACACTTGAAAAAAATTTGAAAGCAATAAGAGGCAATGGATATCGTTTCGTCCCCAAAGGGGGGACGTTCCCTACCGAAAACCATCATGCTTGTTGTGAGAAGCTCCGGTTTGTGAGAAGCATATACCCAAACCTGCCCCAAATGGGACAAACTTTGTACCACGGCATGTTGATGCCGCTCCATGATAGCATGCCAAGTTTCATGAATTTCAGACGAGTTTTGGATTTACTAGAATTTAAAAACCAGGCATCTCAATGTTTTGCCGGCAATCAACGGTGCCCTGGTGTTTGAAATTCATTCCCATTTCTTGCATGGGACCTAAGCATGCACCCAAGGACACAGATTTTATTTTTCAACCAATTTATATGCACTAGAGCATGTGCATGTAGTTCAAATTTGAATTATGCAGATAAATGCATTGAAAACTCAGTTAATGCATAAAAATGTCCGAACGAACCCGAAAAAATCACAAAAATTCACACAACACTCATGTTGTTCTATGTTGACACGAGAAAAAAAATTGAAAGCAATAAGAGGCAATGGATATTGTTTCGTCCCCAAAGGTGGGACGTTCCCTACCGAAAACCATCATGCTTGTTGTGAGGAGCTCCGGTTTAGGAGAAGCATATACCCAAACCTGCCCCAAATGGGACAAAATTTGTACCATGGCATGTTGATGCCGCTCCATGATAGCATGCCAAGTTTCATGAATTTCAGACGAGTTTTGGATTTACTAGAATTTAAAAACCAGGCATCTCAATGTTTTGCCGGCAATCAACGGTGCCCTGGTGTTTGAAATTCATTCCCATTTCTTGCATGGGACCTAAGCATGCACCCAAGGACACAGATTTGATTTTTCAACCAATTTATATGCACTGGAGCATGTGCATGTAGTTCAAATTTGAATTATGCACATAAATGCATTGAAAACTCAGTTAATGCATAAAAATGTCCAAACGAACCCTGAAAAATCACAAAAATTCACACAACACCCCTGTTGTTCTATGTTAACACTTGAAAAAAGTTGAAAGCAATGAGAGGCATGGAGATCGTTTCGTCCCCAAAGGTGGGACGTTCCCTACCGAAAACCATCATGCTTGTTGTGAGAAGCTCCGGTTTGTGAGAAGCATATACCCAAACCTGCCCCAAATGGGACAAACTTTGTAACACGGCATGTTGATGCCGCTCTATGATAGCATGCCAAGTTTCATGAATTTCAGACGAGTTTTGGTTTTACTAGAATTTAAAAACCAGGCATCTCAATGTTTTGCCGGCAGTCAACGGTGCCCTGGTGTTTGAAATTCATTCCCATTTCTTGGATGGGACCTAAGCATGCACCCAAGGAGACAGATTTGATTTTTCAACCAATTTATATGCACCGGAGCATGTGCATGTAGTTCACATTTGAATTATGCACATAAATGCATTGAAAACTCAGTTAATGCATAAAAATGTCCAAACGAACCCTGAAAAATCACAAAAAATCACACAACACCCCTGTTGTTCTATGTTAACACTTGAAAAAAGTTGAAAGCAATGAGGGGCAATGGAGATCGTTTCGTCCCCAAAGGTGGGACGTTCCCTACCGAAAACCATCATGCTTGTTGTGAGAAGCTCCGGTTTGTGAGAAGCATATACCCAAACCTGCCCCAAATTGGACAAACGTTGTACCACGGCATGTTGATGCCGCTCTATGATAGCATGCCAAGTTTCATGAATTTCAGATGAGTTTTGGTTTTACTAGAATTTAAAAACCAGGCATCTCAATGTTTTGCCGGCAGTCAACGGTGCCCTGGTGTTTGAAATTCATTCCCATTTCTTGCATGGGACCTAAGCATGCACCCAAGGACACAGATTTGATTTTTCAACCAATTTATATGCACCGGAGCATGTGCATGTTGCTCAAATTTGAATTATGCACATAAATGCATTGAAAACTCAGTTAATGCATAAAAATGTCCAAACAAACCCCAGAAATCACAAAAATTCACACAACAGTCCTGTGGTTCTATGTTGACACTTGAAAAAAATTGAAAGCAATAAGAGGCAATAGATATCATTTCGTCCCCAAAGGTGGGACGTTCCCTACCGAAAACCATCATGCTTGTTGTGAGAAGCTCCGGTTTGTGAGAAGCATATACCAAAACCTGCCCCAAATGGTACAAAATTTGTACCATGGCATGTTGATGCCGCTCCATGATAGCATGCCAAGTTTCATGAATTTCAGATGAGTTTTGGATTCACTAGAATTTAAAAACCAGGCATCTCAATATTTTGTCAGCAATCAACGGTACCCCGGTGTTTGAAATTCATTCCCATTTCTTGCATGGGACCTAAGCATGCACCCAAGGACACAGATTTGATTTTTCAACTAATTTATATGCACTAGACCATGTGCATGTAGTTCAAATTTGAATTATCTACATAAATGCATTGAAAACTCAGTTAATGCATAAAAATGTCCAAATGAACCCCGAAAAATCACAAAAAATCACACAACACTCCTGTTGTTCTATGTTGACACTTGAAAAAAATTTGAAAGCAATATGAGGCAATAGATATCGTTTCGTCCCCAAAGGTGAGACGTTCCCTACCGAAAATCATCATGCTTGTTGTGAGAAGCTCCAGTTTGTGAGAAGCGTATACCCAAACCTGCCCCAAATGGGACAAAATTTGTACCACGGCATGTTGATGCCGCTCCATGATAGCATGCCAAGTTTCATGAATTTCAGACGAGTTTTGGATTTATTAGAATTTAAAAACCAGGCATCTCAATGTTTTGCCGGATATCAACGGTGCCCTGGTGTTTGAAATTCATTCCCATTTCTTGCATGGGACCTAAGCATGCACCCAAGCACACATATTTGATTTTTCAACCAATTTATATGCACTGCAGCATGTGCATGTAGTTCAAATTTGAATTATGCACATAAATGCATTGCAAACTCAGTTAATGCATAAAATGTCCAAACGAACCCCAGAAATCACAAAATTCACACAACACTCCTATTGTTCCATGTTGACATGAGAAAAAAAATTGAA
This sequence comes from Triticum aestivum, assembly GCF_018294505.1. Classification (NCBI taxonomy): domain Eukaryota; kingdom Viridiplantae; phylum Streptophyta; class Magnoliopsida; order Poales; family Poaceae; genus Triticum; species Triticum aestivum. Next base: position 307,809,458 of record NC_057805.1, on the reverse strand, counting down.
AGCAATAAGAGGCAATGGATATCGTTTCGTCCCCAAAGGGGGGACGTTCCCTACCGAAAACCATCATGCTTGTTGTGAGAAGCTCCGGTTTGTGAGAAGCATATACCCAAACCTGCCCCAAATGGGACAAACTTTGTACCACGGCATGTTGATGCCGCTCCATGATAGCATGCCAAGTTTCATGAATTTCAGACGAGTTTTGGATTTACTAGAATTTAAAAACCAGGCATCTCAATGTTTTGCCGGCAATCAACGGTGCCCTGGTGTTTGAAATTCATTCCCATTTCTTGCATGGGACCTAAGCATGCACCCAAGGACACAGATTTGATTTTTCAACCAATTTATATGCACTGGAGCATGTGCATGTAGTTCAAATTTGAATTATGCACATAAATGCATTGAAAACTCAGTTAATGCATAAAAATGTCCAAACGAACCCCGAAAAATCACAAAAATTCACACAACACTCTTGTTGTTCTATGTTGACACTTGAAAAAAATTGAAAGCAATAAGAGGCAATGGATATCGTTTCGTCCTCAAAGGTGAGACGTTCCCTACCGAAAACCATCATGCTTGTTGTGAGAAGCTCCGGTTTGGAGAAGCATATACCCAAACCTGCCCCAAATGGGACAAAATTTGTACCATGGCATGTTGATGCCGCTCCATGATAGCATGCCAAGTTTCATGAATTTCAGACGAGTTTTGGATTTACTAGAATTTAAAAACCAGGCATCTCAATGTTTTGCCGGCAATCAACGGTGCCCTGGTGTTTGAAATTCATTCCCATTTCTTGCATGGGACCTAAGCATGCACCCAAGGACACAGATTTGATTTTTCAACCAATTTATATGCACCGGAGCATGTGCATGTAGTTCAAATTTGAATTATGCACATAAATGCATTGAAAACTCAGTTAATGCATAAAAATGTCCAAACAAATCCCAGAAATCACAAAAATTCACACAACAGTCCTGTTGTTCTATGTTGACACTGGAAAAAAAATTGAAAGCAATAAGAGGCAATAGATATCATTTCGTCCCCAAAGGTGGGACGTTCCCTACCGAAAACCATCATGCTTGTTGTGAGAAGCTCCGGTTTGTGAGAAGCATATACCCAAACCTGCCCCAAATGGTACAAAATTTGTACCATGGCATGTTGATGCCGCTCCATGATAGCATGCCAAGTTTCATGAATTTCAGATGAGTTTTGGATTCACTAGAATTTAAAAACCAGGCATCTCAATATTTTGCCGGCAATCAACGGTACCCCGGTGTTTGAAATTCATTCCCATTTCTTGCATGGGACCTAAGCATGCACCCAAGGACACAGATTCGATTTTTCAACCAATTTATATGCACTGGACCATGTGCATGTAGTTCAAATTTGAATTATCTACATAAATGCATTGAAAACTCAGTTAATGCATAAAAATGTCCAAATGAACCCCGAAAAATCACAAAAAATCACACAACACTCCTGTTGTTCTATGTTGACACATGAAAAAAAATTGAAAGCAATATGAGGCAATAGATATCGTTTTGTCCCCAAAGGTGAGATGTTCCCTACCGAAAATCATCATGCTTGTTGTGAGAAGCTCCAGTTTGTGAGAAGCATATACCCAAACCTGCCCCAAATGGGACAAAATTAGTACCACGGCATGTTGATGCCGCTCCATGATAGCATGCCAAGTTTCATGAATTTCAGACGAGTTTTGGATTTATTAGAATTTAAAAACCAGGCATCTCAATGTTTTGCCGGATATCAACGGTGCCCTGGTGTTTGAAATTCATTCCCATTTCTTGCATGGGACCTAAGCATGCACCCAAGCACACATATTTGATTTTTCAACCAATTTATATGCACTGCAGCATGTGCATGTAGTTCAAATTTGAATTATGCACATAAATGCATTGAAAACTCAGTTAATGCATAAAATGTCCAAACGAACCCCGAAAATCACAAAAATTCACACAACACTCCTGTTGTTCTATGTTGACACTGAGAAAAAAATTGAAAGCAATAAGAGGCAATGGATATCGTTTCGTCCCCAAAGGTGGGACGTTCCCTACCGAAAACCATCATGCTTGTTGTGAGAAGCTCCGGTTTGTGAGAAGCATATACCCAAACCTGCCCCAAATGGGACAAAATTTGTACCACGGCATGTTGATGCCGCTCCATGATAGCATGCCAAGTTTCATGAATTTCAGACGAGTTTTGGATTTACTAGAATTTAAAAACCAGGCATCTCAATGTTTTGCCGGCAATCAACGGTGCCCTGGTGTTTGAAATTCATTCCCATTTCTTGCATGGGACCTAAGCATGCACCCAAGGACACAGATTTGATTTTTCAACCAATTTATATGCACTGGAGCATGTGCATGTAGTTCAAATTTGAATTATGCACATAAATGCATTGAAAACTCAGTTAATGCATAAAAATGTCCAAACGAACCCCGAAAAATCACAAAAATTCACACAACACTCCTGTTGTTCTATGTTGACACGAGAAAAAAATTGAAAGCAATAAGAGGCAATGGATATCGTTTCGTCCCCAAAGGTGGGACGTTCCCTACCGAAAACCATCATGCTTGTTGTGAGAAGCTCCGGTTTGTGAGAAGCATATACCCAAACCTGCCCCAAATGGGACAAAATTTGTACCACGGCATGTTGATGCCGCTCCATGATAGCATGCCAAGTTTCATGAATTTCAGACGAGTTTTGGATTTACTAGAATTTAAAAACCAGGCATCTCAATGTTTTGCCGGCAATCAACGGTGCCCTGGTGTTTGAAATTCATTCCCATTTCTTGCATGGGACCTAAGCATGCACCCAAGGACACAGATTTGATTTTTCAACCAATTTATATGCACTGGAGCATGTGCATGTAGTTCAAATTTGAATTATGCACATAAATGCATTGAAAACTCAGTTAATGCATAAAAATGTCCAAACGAACCCCGAAAAATCACAAAAATTCACACAACACTCCTGTTGTTCTATGTTGACACTGAGAAAAAAATTGAAAGCAATAAGAGGCAATGGATATCGTTTCGTCCCCAAAGGTGGGACGTTCCCTACCGAAAACCATCATGCTTGTTGTGAGAAGCTCCGGTTTGTGAGAAGCATATACCCAAACCTGCCCCAAATGGGACAAAATTTGTACCACGGCATGTTGATGCCGCTCCATGATAGCATGCCAAGTTTCATGAATTTCAGATGAGTTTTGGATTTACTAGAATTTAAAAACCAGGCATCTCAATGTTTTGCCGGCAATCAACGGTGCCCAGTGTTTGAAATTCATTCCCATTTCTTGCATGGGACCTAAGCATGCACCCAAGGACACAGATTTGATTTTTCAACCAATTTATATGCACTGGAGCATGTGCATGTAGTTCAAATTTGAATTATGCACATAAATGCATTGAAAACTCAGTTAATGCATAAAAATGTCCAAATGAACCCCAAAAAATCACAAAAATTCACACAACACTCCTGTTGTTCTATGTTGACACTGAAAAAAAATTGAAAGCAATAAGAGGCAATGGATATCGTTTTCGTCCCCAAAGGTGGACGTTCCCTACCGAAAACCATCCTGCTTGTTGTGAGAAGCTCCGGTTTGTGAGAGGCATATACCCAAACCCACCCCAAATGGGGCAAAATTTGTAACACGGCACGTTGATGCCGCTCCATGATAGCATGCCAAGTTTCATGAATTTCAGACGAGTTTTGGATTTACTAGAATTTAAAAACCAGGCATCTCAATGTTTTGCCGGCAATCAACGGTGCCCTGGTGTTTGAAATTCATTCCCATTTCTTGCATGGGACCTAAGCATGCACCCAAGGACACAGATTTGATTTTTCAACCAATTTATATGCACTGGAGCATGTGCATGTAGTTCAAATTTGAATTATGCACATAAATGCATTGAAAACTCAGTTAATGCATAAAAATGTCCAAACGAACCCCGAAAATCACAAAATTCACACAACACTCCTGTTGTTCTATGTTGACACGAGAAAAAAATTGAAAGCAATAAGAGGCAATGGATATCGTTTCGTCCCCAAAGGTGGGACGTTCCCTACCGAAAACCATCATGCTTGTTGTGAGAAGCTCCGGTTTGTGAGAAGCATATACCCAAACCTGCCCCAAATGGGACAAAATTTGTACCACGGCATGTTGATGCCGCTCCATGATAGCATGCCAAGTTTCATGAATTTCAGACGAGTTTTGGATTTACTAGAATTTAAAAACCAGGCATCTCAATGTTTTGCCGGCAATCAACGGTGCCCTGGTGTTTGAAATTCATTCCCATTTCTTGCATGGGACCTAAGCATGCACCCAAGGACACAGATTTGATTTTTCAACCAATTTATATGCACTGGAGCATGTGCATGTAGTTCAAATTTGAATTATGCACATAAATGCATTGAAAACTCAGTTAATGCATAAAAATGTCCAAACGAACCCCGAAAAATCACAAAAATTCACACAACACTCCTGTTGTTCTATGTTGACACGAGAAAAAAATTGAAAGCAATAAGAGGCAATGGATATCGTTTCGTCCCCAAAGGTGGGACGTTCCCTACCGAAAACCATCATGCTTGTTGTGAGAAGCTCCGGTTTGTGAGAAGCATATACCCAAACCTGCCCCAAATGGGACAAAATTTGTACCACGGCATGTTGATGCCGCTCCATGATAGCATGCCAAGTTTCATGAATTTCAGACGAGTTTTGGATTTACTAGAATTTAAAAACCAGGCATCTCAATGTTTTGCCGGCAATCAACGGTGCCCTGGTGTTTGAAATTCATTCCCATTTCTTGCATGGGACCTAAGCATGCACCCAAGGACACAGATTTGATTTTTCAACCAATTTATATGCACTGGAGCATGTGCATGTAGTTCAAATTTGAATTATGCACATAAATGCATTGAAAACTCAGTTAATGCATAAAAATGTCCAAACGAACCCCGAAAAATCACAAAAATTCACACAACACTCCTGTTGTTCTATGTTGACACGAGAAAAAAATTGAAAGCAATAAGAGGCAATGGATATCGTTTCGTCCCCAAAGGTGGGACGTTCCCTACCGAAAACCATCATGCTTGTTGTGAGAAGCTCCGGTTTGTGAGAAGCATATACCCAAACCTGCCCCAAATGGGACAAAATTTGTACCACGGCATGTTGATGCCGCTCCATGATAGCATGCCAAGTTTCATGAATTTCAGACGAGTTTTGGATTTACTAGAATTTAAAAACCAGGCATCTCAATGTTTTGCCGGCAATCAACGGTGCCCTGGTGTTTGAAATTCATTCCCATTTCTTGCATGGGACCTAAGCATGCACCCAAGGACACAGATTTGATTTTTCAACCAATTTATATGCACTGGAGCATGTGCATGTAGTTCAAATTTGAATTATGCACATAAATGCATTGAAAACTCAGTTAATGCATAAAAATGTCCAAACGAACCCCGAAAAATCACAAAAATTCACACAACACTCCTGTTGTTCTATGTTGACACGAGAAAAAATTGAAAGCAATAAGAGGCAATGGATATCGTTTCGTCCCCAAAGGTGGGACGTTCCCTACCGAAAACCATCATGCTTGTTGTGAGAAGCTCCGGTTTGTGAGAAGCATATACCCAAACCTGCCCCAAATGGGACAAAATTTGTACCACGGCATGTTGATGCCGCTCCATGATAGCATGCCAAGTTTCATGAATTTCAGACGAGTTTTGGATTTACTAGAATTTAAAAACCAGGCATCTCAATGTTTTGCCGGCAATCAACGGTGCCCTGGTGTTTGAAATTCATTCCCATTTCTTGCATGGGACCTAAGCATGCACCCAAGGACACAGATTTGATTTTTCAACCAATTTATATGCACTGGAGCATGTGCATGTAGTTCAAATTTGAATTATGCACATAAATGCATTGAAAACTCAGTTAATGCATAAAAATGTCCAAACGAACCCCGAAAAATCACAAAAATTCACACAACACTCCTGTTGTTCTATGTTGACACGAGAAAAAAATTGAAAGCAATAAGAGGCAATGGATATCGTTTCGTCCCCAAAGGTGGGACGTTCCCTACCGAAAACCATCATGCTTGTTGTGAGAAGCTCCGGTTTGTGAGAAGCATATACCCAAACCTGCCCCAAATGGGACAAAATTTGTACCACGGCATGTTGATGCCGCTCCATGATAGCATGCCAAGTTTCATGAATTTCAGACGAGTTTTGGATTTACTAGAATTTAAAAACCAGGCATCTCAATGTTTTGCCGGCAATCAACGGTGCCCTGGTGTTTGAAATTCATTCCCATTTCTTGCATGGGACCTAAGCATGCACCCAAGGACACAGATTTGATTTTTCAACCAATTTATATGCACTGGAGCATGTGCATGTAGTTCAAATTTGAATTATGCACATAAATGCATTGAAAACTCAGTTAATGCATAAAAATGTCCAAACGAACCCCGAAAAATCACAAAAATTCACACAACACTCCTGTTGTTCTATGTTGACACGAGAAAAAAATTGAAAGCAATAAGAGGCAATGGATATCGTTTCGTCCCCAAAGGTGGGACGTTCCCTACCGAAAACCATCATGCTTGTTGTGAGAAGCTCCGGTTTGTGAGAAGCATATACCCAAACCTGCCCCAAATGGGACAAAATTTGTACCACGGCATGTTGATGCCGCTCCATGATAGCATGCCAAGTTTCATGAATTTCAGACGAGTTTTGGATTTACTAGAATTTAAAAACCAGGCATCTCAATGTTTTGCCGGCAATCAACGGTGCCCTGGTGTTTGAAATTCATTCCCATTTCTTGCATGGGACCTAAGCATGCACCCAAGGACACAGATTTGATTTTTCAACCAATTTATATGCACTGGAGCATGTGCATGTAGTTCAAATTTGAATTATGCACATAAATGCATTGAAAACTCAGTTAATGCATAAAAATGTCCAAACGAACCCCGAAAAATCACAAAAATTCACACAACACTCCTGTTGTTCTATGTTGACACGAGAAAAAAATTGAAAGCAATAAGAGGCAATGGATATCGTTTCGTCCCCAAAGGTGGGACGTTCCCTACCGAAAACCATCATGCTTGTTGTGAGAAGCTCCGGTTTGTGAGAAGCATATACCCAAACCTGCCCCAAATGGGACAAAATTTGTACCACGGCATGTTGATGCCGCTCCATGATAGCATGCCAAGTTTCATGAATTTCAGACGAGTTTTGGATTTACTAGAATTTAAAAACCAGGCATCTCAATGTTTTGCCGGCAATCAACGGTGCCCTGGTGTTTGAAATTCATTCCCATTTCTTGCATGGGACCTAAGCATGCACCCAAGGACACAGATTTGATTTTTCAACCAATTTATATGCACTGGAGCATGTGCATGTAGTTCAAATTTGAATTATGCACATAAATGCATTGAAAACTCAGTTAATGCATAAAAATGTCCAAACGAACCCCGAAAAATCACAAAAATTCACACAACACTCCTGTTGTTCTATGTTGACACGAGAAAAAAATTGAAAGCAATAAGAGGCAATGGATATCGTTTCGTCCCCAAAGGTGGGACGTTCCCTACCGAAAACCATCATGCTTGTTGTGAGAAGCTCCGGTTTGTGAGAAGCATATACCCAAACCTGCCCCAAATGGGACAAAATTTGTACCACGGCATGTTGATGCCGCTCCATGATAGCATGCCAAGTTTCATGAATTTCAGACGAGTTTTGGATTTACTAGAATTTAAAAACCAGGCATCTCAATGTTTTGCCGGCAATCAACGGTGCCCTGGTGTTTGAAATTCATTCCCATTTCTTGCATGGGACCTAAGCATGCACCCAAGGACACAGATTTGATTTTTCAACCAATTTATATGCACTGGAGCATGTGCATGTAGTTCAAATTTGAATTATGCACATAAATGCATTGAAAACTCAGTTAATGCATAAAAATGTCCAAACGAACCCCGAAAAATCACAAAAATTCACACAACACTCCTGTTGTTCTATGTTGACACGAGAAAAAAATTGAAAGCAATAAGAGGCAATGGATATCGTTTCGTCCCCAAAGGTGGGACGTTCCCTACCGAAAACCATCATGCTTTTTGTGAGAAGCATATACCCAAACCTGCCCCAAATGGGACAAAATTTGTACCATGGCATGTTGATGCCGCTCCATGATAGCATGCCAAGTTTCATGAATTTCAGACGAGTTTTGGATTTACTAGAATTTAAAAACCAGGCATCTCAATGTTTTGCCGGCAATCAACGGTGCCCTGGTGTTTGAAATTCATTCCCATTTCTTGCATGGGACCTAAGCATGCACCCAAGGACACAGATTTGATTTTTCAACCAATTTATATGCAGTGGAGCATGCGCATGTAGTTAAAATTTGAATTACGCACATAAATGCATTGAAAACTCAGTAAATGCATAAAAATGTCCAAACGAACCCCGAAAAATCACAAAAATTCACACAACACTCCTGTTGTTCTATGTTGACACGAGAAAAAAATTGAAAGCAATAAGAGGCAATGGATATCGTTTCGTCCCCAAAGGTGGGACGTTCCCTACCGAAAACCATCATGCTTGTTGTGAGAAGCTCCGGTTTGTGAGAAGCATATACCCAAACCTGCCCCAAATGGGACAAAATTTGTACCACGGCATGTTGATGCCGCTCCATGATAGCATGCCAAGTTTCATGAATTTCAGACGAGTTTTGGATTTACTAGAATTTAAAAACCAGGCATCTCAATGTTTTGCCGGCAATCAACGGTGCCCTGGTGTTTGAAATTCATTCCCATTTCTTGCATGGGACCTAAGCATGCACCCAAGGACACAGATTTGATTTTTCAACCAATTTATATGCACTGGAGCATGTGCATGTAGTTCAAATTTGAATTATGCACATAAATGCATTGAAAACTCAGTTAATGCATAAAAATGTCCAAACGAACCCCGAAAATCACAAAAATTCACACAACACTCCTGTTGTTCTATGTTGACACGAGAAAAAAATTGAAAGCAATAAGAGGCAATGGATATCGTTTCGTCCCCAAAGGTGGGACGTTCCCTACCGAAAACCATCATGCTTGTTGTGAGAAGCTCCGGTTTGTGAGAAGCATATACCCAAACCTGCCCCAAATGGGACAAAATTTGTACCACGGCATGTTGATGCCGCTCCATGATAGCATGCCAAGTTTCATGAATTTCAGACGAGTTTTGGATTTACTAGAATTTAAAAACCAGGCATCTCAATGTTTTGCCGGCAATCAACGGTGCCCTGGTGTTTGAAATTCATTCCCATTTCTTGCATGGGACCTAAGCATGCACCCAAGGACACAGATTTGATTTTTCAACCAATTTATATGCACTGGAGCATGTGCATGTAGTTCAAATTTGAATTATGCACATAAATGCATTGAAAACTCAGTTAATGCATAAAAATGTCCAAACGAACCCCGAAAAATCACAAAAATTCACACAACACTCCTGTTGTTCTATGTTGACACGAGAAAAAAATTGAAAGCAATAAGAGGCAATGGATATCGTTTCCTCCCCATAGGTGGGACGTTCCATACCGAAAACCATCATGCTTGTTGTGAGAAGCTCCGTTTTTCGAGAATCATATACCCAAGCCTGCCCCAAATGGGACAAAATTTGTACCACGGCATGTTGATGCCGCTCCATGATAGCATGCCAAGTTTCATGAATTTCAGACGAGTTTTGGATTTACTAGAATTTAAAAACCAGGCATCTCAATGTTTTGCCGGCAATCAACGGTGCCCTGGTGTTTGAAATTCATTCCCATTTCTTGCATGGGACCTAAGCATGCACCCAAGGACACAGATTTGATTTTTCAACAATTTATATGCACTGGAGCATGTGCATGTAGTTCAAATTTGAATTATGCACATAAATGCATTGAAAACTCAGTTAATGCATAAAAATGTCCAAACGAACCCCAGAAAATCACAAAAATTCACACAACAGTCCTGTTGTTCTATGTTGACACTGAGAAAAAAATTGAAAGCAATAAGAGGCAATGGATATCATTTCGTATCCAAAGGTGGGACGTTCCCTACCGAAAACCATCATGCTTGTTGTGAGAAGCTCCGGTTTGTGAGAAGCATATACCCAAACCTGCCCCAAATGGGACAAAATTTGTACCATGGCATGTTGATGCCGCTCCATGATAGCATGCCAAGTTTCATGAATTTCAGACGAGTTTTGGATTTACTAGAATTTAAAAACCAGGCATCTCAATGTTTTGCCGGCAATCAACGGTGCCCTGGTGTTTGAAATTCATTCCCATTTCTTGCATGGGACCTAAGCATGCACCCAAGGACACAGATTTGATTTTTCAACCAATTTATATGCACTGGAGCATGTGCATGTAGTTCAAATTTGAATTATGCACATAAATGCATTGAAAACTCAGTTAATGCATAAAAATGTCCAAACGAACCCCGAAAAATCACAAAAATTCACACAACACTCCTGTTGTTCTATGTTGACACGAGAAAAAAATTGAAAGCAATAAGAGGCAATGGATATCGTTTCGTCCCCAAAGGTGGGACGTTCCCTACCGAAAACCATCATGCTTGTTGTGAGAAGCTCCGGTTTGTGAGAAGCATATACCCAAACCTGCCCCAAATGGGACAAAATTTGTACCACGGCATGTTGATGCCGCTCCATGATAGCATGCCAAGTTTCATGAATTTCAGACGAGTTTTGGATTTACTAGAATTTAAAAACCAGGCATCTCAATGTTTTGCCGGCAATCAACGGTGCCCTGGTGTTTGAAATTCATTCCCATTTCTTGCATGGGACCTAAGCATGCACCCAAGGACACAGATTTGATTTTTCAACCAATTTATATGCACTGGAGCATGTGCATGTAGTTCAAATTTGAATTATGCACATAAATGCATTGAAAACTCAGTTAATGCATAAAAATGTCCAAACGAACCCCGAAAAATCACAAAAATTCACACAACACTCCTGTTGTTCTATGTTGACACGAGAAAAAAATTGAAAGCAATAAGAGGCAATGGATATCGTTTCGTCCCCAAAGGTGGGACGTTCCCTACCGAAAACCATCATGCTTGTTGTGAGAAGCTCCGGTTTGTGAGAAGCATATACCCAAACCTGCCCCAAATGGGACAAAATTTGTACCACGGCATGTTGATGCCGCTCCATGATAGCATGCCAAGTTTCATGAATTTCAGACGAGTTTTGGATTTACTAGAATTTAAAAACCAGGCATCTCAATGTTTTGCCGGCAATCAACGGTGCCCTGGTGTTTGAAATTCATTCCCATTTCTTGCATGGGACCTAAGCATGCACCCAAGGACACAGATTTGATTTTTCAACCAATTTATATGCACTGGAGCATGTGCATGTAGTTCAAATTTGAATTATGCACATAAATGCATTGAAAACTCAGTTAATGCATAAAAATGTCCAAACGAACCCCGAAAAATCACAAAAATTCACACAACACTCCTGTTGTTCTATGTTGACACGAGAAAAAATTGAAAGCAATAAGAGGCAATGGATATCGTTTCGTCCCCAAAGGTGGGACGTTCCCTACCGAAAACCATCATGCTTGTTGTGAGAAGCTCCGGTTTGTGAGAAGCATATACCCAAACCTGCCCCAAATGGGACAAAATTTGTACCACGGCATGTTGATGCCGCTCCATGATAGCATGCCAAGTTTCATGAATTTCAGACGAGTTTTGGATTTACTAGAATTTAAAAACCAGGCATCTCAATGTTTTGCCGGCAATCAACGGTGCCCTGGTGTTTGAAATTCATTCCCATTTCTTGCATGGGACCTAAGCATGCACCCAAGGACACAGATTTGATTTTTCAACCAATTTATATGCACTGGAGCATGTGCATGTAGTTCAAATTTGAATTATGCACATAAATGCATTGAAAACTCAGTTAATGCATAAAAATGTCCAAACGAACCCCGAAAAATCACAAAAATTCACACAACACTCCTGTTGTTCTATGTTGACACGAGAAAAAAATTGAAAGCAATAAGAGGCAATGGATATCGTTTCGTCCCCAAAGGTGGGACGTTCCCTACCGAAAACCATCATGCTTGTTGTGAGAAGCTCCGGTTTGTGAGAAGCATATACCCAAACCTGCCCCAAATGGGACAAAATTTGTACCACGGCATGTTGATGCCGCTCCATGATAGCATGCCAAGTTTCATGAATTTCAGACGAGTTTTGGATTTACTAGAATTTAAAAACCAGGCATCTCAATGTTTTGCCGGCAATCAACGGTGCCCTGGTGTTTGAAATTCATTCCCATTTCTTGCATGGGACCTAAGCATGCACCCAAGGACACAGATTTGATTTTTCAACCAATTTATATGCACTGGAGCATGTGCATGTAGTTCAAATTTGAATTATGCACATAAATGCATTGAAAACTCAGTTAATGCATAAAAATGTCCAAACGAACCCCGAAAAATCACAAAAATTCACACAACACTCCTGTTGTTCTATGTTGACACGAGAAAAAAATTGAAAGCAATAAGAGGCAATGGATATCGTTTCGTCCCCAAAGGTGGGACGTTCCCTACCGAAAACCATCATGCTTGTTGTGAGAAGCTCCGGTTTGTGAGAAGCATATACCCAAACCTGCCCCAAATGGGACAAAATTTGTACCACGGCATGTTGATGCCGCTCCATGATAGCATGCCAAGTTTCATGAATTTCAGACGAGTTTTGGATTTACTAGAATTTAAAAACCAGGCATCTCAATGTTTTGCCGGCAATCAACGGTGCCCTGGTGTTTGAAATTCATTCCCATTTCTTGCATGGGACCTAAGCATGCACCCAAGGACACAGATTTGATTTTTCAACCAATTTATATGCACTGGAGCATGTGCATGTAGTTCAAATTTGAATTATGCACATAAATGCATTGAAAACTCAGTTAATGCATAAAAATGCCCAAACGAACCCCGAAAAATCACAAAAATTCACACAACACTCCTGTTGTTCTATGTTGACACAAGAAAAAAATTTGAAAGCAATAAGAGGCAATGGATATCGTTTCGTCCCCAAAGGTGGGACGTTCCCTACCGAAAACCATCATGCTTGTTGTGAGAAGCTCCGGTTTGTGAGAAGCATATACCCAAACCTGCCCCAAATGGGACAAAATTTGTACCACGGCATGTTGATGCCGCTCCATGATAGCATGCCAAGTTTCATGAATTTCAGACGAGTTTTGGATTTACTAGAATTTAAAACCAGGCATCTCAATGTTTTGCCGGCAATCAACGGTGCCCTGGTGTTTGAAATTCATTCCCATTTCTTGCATGGGACCTAAGCATGCACCCAAGGACACAGATTTGATTTTTCAACCAATTTATATGCACTGGAGCATGTGCATGTAGTTCAAATTTGAATTATGCACATAAATGCATTGAAAACTCAGTTAATGCATAAAAATGTCCAAACGAACCCCGAAAAATCACAAAAATTCACACAACACTCCTGTTGTTCTATGTTGACACGAGAAAAAAATTGAAAGCAATAAGAGGCAATGGATATCGTTTCGTCCCCAAAGGTGGGACGTTCCCTACCGAAAACCATCATGCTTGTTGTGAGAAGCTCCGGTTTGTGAGAAGCATATACCCAAACCTGCCCCAAATGGGACAAAATTTGTACCACGGCATGTTGATGCCGCTCCATGATAGCATGCCAAGTTTCATGAATTTCAGACGAGTTTTGGATTTACTAGAATTTAAAAACCAGGCATCTCAATGTTTTGCCGGCAATCAACGGTGCCCTGGTGTTTGAAATTCATTCCCATTTCTTGCATGGGACCTAAGCATGCACCCAAGGACACAGATTTGATTTTTCAACCAATTTATATGCACTGGAGCATGTGCATGTAGTTCAAATTTGAATTATGCACATAAATGCATTGAAAACTCAGTTAATGCATAAAAATGTCCAAACGAACCCCGAAAAATCACAAAAATTCACACAACACTCCTGTTGTTCTATGTTGACACGAGAAAAAAATTGAAAGCAATAAGAGGCAATGGATATCGTTTCGTCCCCAAAGGTGGGACGTTCCCTACCGAAAACCATCATGCTTGTTGTGAGAAGCTCCGGTTTGTGAGAAGCATATACCCAAACCTGCCCCAAATGGGACAAAATTTGTACCACGGCATGTTGATGCCGCTCCATGATAGCATGCCAAGTTTCATGAATTTCAGACGAGTTTTGGATTTACTAGAATTTAAAAACCAGGCATCTCAATGTTTTGCCGGCAATCAACGGTGCCCTGGTGTTTGAAATTCATTCCCATTTCTTGCATGGGACCTAAGCATGCACCCAAGGACACAGATTTGATTTTTCAACCAATTTATATGCACTGGAGCATGTGCATGTAGTTCAAATTTGAATTATGCACATAAATGCATTGAAAACTCAGTTAATGCATAAAAATGTCCAAACGAACCCCGAAAAATCACAAAAATTCACACAACACTCCTGTTGTTCTATGTTGACACGAGAAAAAAATTGAAAGCAATAAGAGGCAATGGATATCGTTTCGTCCCCAAAGGTGGGACGTTCCCTACCGAAAACCATCATGCTTGTTGTGAGAAGCTCCGGTTTGTGAGAAGCATATACCCAAACCTGCCCCAAATGGGACAAAATTTGTACCACGGCATGTTGATGCCGCTCCATGATAGCATGCCAAGTTTCATGAATTTCAGACGAGTTTTGGATTTACTAGAATTTAAAAACCAGGCATCTCAATGTTTTGCCGGCAATCAACGGTGCCCTGGTGTTTGAAATTCATTCCCATTTCTTGCATGGGACCTAAGCATGCACCCAAGGACACAGATTTGATTTTTCAACCAATTTATATGCACTGGAGCATGTGCATGTAGTTCAAATTTGAATTATGCACATAAATGCATTGAAAACTCAGTTAATGCATAAAAATGTCCAAACGAACCCCGAAAAATCACAAAAATTCACACAACACTCCTGTTGTTCTATGTTGACACGAGAAAAAAATTGAAAGCAATAAGAGGCAATGGATATCGTTTCGTCCCCAAAGGTGGGACGTTCCCTACCGAAAACCATCATGCTTGTTGTGAGAAGCTCCGGTTTGTGAGAAGCATATACCCAAACCTGCCCCAAATGGGACAAAATTTGTACCACGGCATGTTGATGCCGCTCCATGATAGCATGCCAAGTTTCATGAATTTCAGACGAGTTTTGGATTTACTAGAATTTAAAAACCAGGCATCTCAATGTTTTGCCGGCAATCAACGGTGCCCTGGTGTTTGAAATTCATTCCCATTTCTTGCATGGGACCTAAGCATGCACCCAAGGACACAGATTTGATTTTTCAACCAATTTATATGCACTGGAGCATGTGCATGTAGTTCAAATTTGAATTATGCACATAAATGCATTGAAAACTCAGTTAATGCATAAAAATGTCCAAACGAACCCCGAAAAATCACAAAAATTCACACAACACTCCTGTTGTTCTATGTTGACACGAGAAAAAAATTGAAAGCAATAAGAGGCAATGGATATCGTTTCGTCCCCAAAGGTGGGACGTTCCCTACCGAAAACCATCATGCTTGTTGTGAGAAGCTCCGGTTTGTGAGAAGCATATACCCAAACCTGCCCCAAATGGGACAAAATTTGTACCACGGCATGTTGATGCCGCTCCATGATAGCATGCCAAGTTTCATGAATTTCAGACGAGTTTTGGATTTACTAGAATTTAAAAACCAGGCATCTCAATGTTTTGCCGGCAATCAACGGTGCCCTGGTGTTTGAAATTCATTCCCATTTCTTGCATGGGACCTAAGCATGCACCCAAGGACACAGATTTGATTTTTCAACCAATTTATATGCACTGGAGCATGTGCATGTAGTTCAAATTTGAATTATGCACATAAATGCATTGAAAACTCAGTTAATGCATAAAAATGTCCAAACGAACCCCGAAAAATCACAAAAATTCACACAACACTCCTGTTGTTCTATGTTGACACGAGAAAAAAATTGAAAGCAATAAGAGGCAATGGATATCGTTTCGTCCCCAAAGGTGGGACGTTCCCTACCGAAAACCATCATGCTTGTTGTGAGAAGCTCCGGTTTGTGAGAAGCATATACCCAAACCTGCCCCAAATGGGACAAAATTTGTACCACGGCATGTTGATGCCGCTCCATGATAGCATGCCAAGTTTCATGAATTTCAGACGAGTTTTGGATTTACTAGAATTTAAAAACCAGGCATCTCAATGTTTTGCCGGCAATCAACGGTGCCCTGGTGTTTGAAATTCATTCCCATTTCTTGCATGGGACCTAAGCATGCACCCAAGGACACAGATTTGATTTTTCAACCAATTTATATGCACTGGAGCATGTGCATGTAGTTCAAATTTGAATTATGCACATAAATGCATTGAAAACTCAGTTAATGCATAAAAATGTCCAAACGAACCCCGAAAAATCACAAAAATTCACACAACACTCCTGTTGTTCTATGTTGACACGAGAAAAAAATTGAAAGCAATAAGAGGCAATGGATATCGTTTCGTCCCCAAAGGTGGGACGTTCCCTACCGAAAACCATCATGCTTGTTGTGAGAAGCTCCGGTTTGTGAGAAGCATATACCCAAACCTGCCCCAAATGGGACAAAATTTGTACCACGGCATGTTGATGCCGCTCCATGATAGCATGCCAAGTTTCATGAATTTCAGACGAGTTTTGGATTTACTAGAATTTAAAAACCAGGCATCTCAATGTTTTGCCGGCAATCAACGGTGCCCTGGTGTTTGAAATTCATTCCCATTTCTTGCATGGGACCTAAGCATGCACCCAAGGACACAGATTTGATTTTTCAACCAATTTATATGCACTGGAGCATGTGCATGTAGTTCAAATTTGAATTATGCACATAAATGCATTGAAAACTCAGTTAATGCATAAAAATGTCCAAACGAACCCCGAAAATCACAAAAATTCACACAACACTCCTGTTGTTCTATGTTGACACGAGAAAAAAATTGAAAGCAATAAGAGGCAATGGATATCGTTTCGTCCCCAAAGGTGGGACGTTCCCTACCGAAAACCATCATGCTTGTTGTGAGAAGCTCCGGTTTGTGAGAAGCATATACCCAAACCTGCCCCAAATGGGACAAAATTTGTACCACGGCATGTTGATGCCGCTCCATGATAGCATGCCAAGTTTCATGAATTTCAGACGAGTTTTGGATTTACTAGAATTTAAAAACCAGGCATCTCAATGTTTTGCCGGCAATCAACGGTGCCCTGGTGTTTGAAATTCATTCCCATTTCTTGCATGGGACCTAAGCATGCACCCAAGGACACAGATTTGATTTTTCAACCAATTTATATGCACTGGAGCATGTGCATGTAGTTCAAATTTGAATTATGCACATAAATGCATTGAAAACTCAGTTAATGCATAAAAATGTCCAAACGAACCCCGAAAAATCACAAAAATTCACACAACACTCCTGTTGTTCTATGTTGACACGAGAAAAAAATTGAAAGCAATAAGAGGCAATGGATATCGTTTCGTCCCCAAAGGTGGGACGTTCCCTACCGAAAACCATCATGCTTGTTGTGAGAAGCTCCGGTTTGTGAGAAGCATATACCCAAACCTGCCCCAAATGGGACAAAATTTGTACCACGGCATGTTGATGCCGCTCCATGATAGCATGCCAAGTTTCATGAATTTCAGACGAGTTTTGGATTTACTAGAATTTAAAAACCAGGCATCTCAATGTTTTGCCGGCAATCAACGGTGCCCTGGTGTTTGAAATTCATTCCCATTTCTTGCATGGGACCTAAGCATGCACCCAAGGACACAGATTTGATTTTTCAACCAATTTATATGCACTGGAGCATGTGCATGTAGTTCAAATTTGAATTATGCACATAAATGCATTGAAAACTCAGTTAATGCATAAAAATGTCCAAACGAACCCCGAAAAATCACAAAAATCACACAACACTCCTGTTGTTCTATGTTGACACGAGAAAAAAATTGAAAGCAATAAGAGGCAATGGATATCGTTTCGTCCCCAAAGGTGGGACGTTCCCTACCGAAAACCATCATGCTTGTTGTGAGAAGCTCCGGTTTGTGAGAAGCATATACCCAAACCTGCCCCAAATGGGACAAAATTTGTACCACGGCATGTTGATGCCGCTCCATGATAGCATGCCAAGTTTCATGAATTTCAGACGAGTTTTGGATTTACTAGAATTTAAAAACCAGGCATCTCAATGTTTTGCCGGCAATCAACGGTGCCCTGGTGTTTGAAATTCATTCCCATTTCTTGCATGGGACCTAAGCATGCACCCAAGGACACATATTTGATTTTTCAACCAATTTATATGCACTGGAGCATGTGCATGTAGTTCAAATTTGAATTATGCACATAAATGCATTGAAAACTCAGTTAATGCATAGAAATGTCCAAACGAACCCCGAAAAATAACAAAAATTCACACAACACTCCTGTTGTTCTATGTTGACACGAGAAAAAAATTTGAAAGCAATAAGAGGCAATGGATATCGTTTCGTCCCCAAAGGTGGGACGTTCCCTACCGAAAACCATCATGCTTGTTGTGAGAAGCTCCGGTTTGTGAGAAGCATATACCCAAACCTGCCCAAATGGGACAAAATTTGTACCACGGCATGTTGATGCCGCTCCATGATAGCATGCCAAGTTTCATGAATTTCAGCCGAGTTCTGGATTTACTAGAATTTAAAAACCAGGCATCTCAATGTTTTGCCGGCAATCAACGGTGCCCTGGTGTTTGAAATTCATTCCCATTTCTTGCATGGACCTGAGCATGCACCCAAGGACCCAGATTTGGTTTTTCAACCGATTTATATGCACTTGAGCATGTGCATGTATTTCATATTTGAATTATGCACATAAATGCATTGAAAACTCAGTTAATGCATAAAAATGTCCAAACGAACCCCAAAAATCACAAAAATTCACACAACACTCCTGTTGTTCTATGTTGACACTGAGAAAAAATTGAAAGCAATAAGAGGCAATGGATATCGTTTCGTCCCCAAAGGTGGGACGTTCCCTACCGAAAACCATCATGCTTGTTGTGAGAAGCTCCGGTTTGTGAGAAGCATATACCCAAACCTGCCCCAAATGGGACAAAATTTGTACCACGGCATGTTGATGCCGCTCCATGATAGCATGCCAAGTTTCATGAATTTCAGACGAGTTTTGGATTTACTAGAATTTAAAAACCAGGCATCTCAATGTTTTGCCGGCAATCAACGGTGCCCTGGTGTTTGAAATTCATTCCCATTTCTTGCATGGGACCTAAGCATGCACCCAAGGACACAGATTTGATTTTTCAACCAATTTATATGCACTGGAGCATGTGCATGTAGTTCAAATTTGAATTATGCACATAAATGCATTGAAAACTCAGTTAATGCATAAAAATGTCCAAACGAACCCCGAAAAATCACAAAAATTCACACAACACTCCTGTTGTTCTATGTTGACACGAGAAAAAAATTGAAAGCAATAAGAGGCAATGGATATCGTTTCGTCCCCAAAGGTGGGACGTTCCCTACCGAAAACCATCATGCTTGTTGTGAGAAGCTCCGGTTTGTGAGAAGCATATACCCAAACCTGCCCCAAATGGGACAAAATTTGTACCACGGCATGTTGATGCCGCTCCATGATAGCATGCCAAGTTTCATGAATTTCAGACGAGTTTTGGATTTACTAGAATTTAAAAACCAGGCATCTCAATGTTTTGCCGGCAATCAACGGTGCCCTGGTGTTTGAAATTCATTCCCATTTCTTGCATGGGACCTAAGCATGCACCCAAGGACACAGATTTGATTTTTCAACCAATTTATATGCACTGGAGCATGTGCATGTAGTTCAAATTTGAATTATGCACATAAATGCATTGAAAACTCAGTTAATGCATAAAAATGTCCAAACGAACCCCGAAAAGTCACAAAAATTCACACAACACTCTTGTTGTTCTATGTTGACACTTGAAAAAAATTGAAAGCAATAAGAGGCAATGGATATCGTTTCGTCCTCAAAGGTGAGACGTTCCCTACCGAAAACCATCATGCTTGTTGTGAGAAGCTCAAGTTTGTGAGAAGCATATACCCAAACCTGCCCAAATGGGACAAACTTTGTACCACGGCATGTTGATGCCGCTCCATGATAGCATGCCAAGTTTCTTGAATTTTAGACGAGTTTTGGATTTACTAAAATTTAAAAACCAGGCATCTCAATGTTTTGCCGGCAATCAACGGTGCCCTCGTGTTTGAAATTTATTACCATTGCTTGCATGGGACCTAAACATGCACCCAAGGCCACAGATTCGATTTTTCAACCAATTTATACGCACTGGAGCATGTGCATGTAGTTCAAATTTGAATTATGCACATAAATGCATTGAAAACTCAGTTAATGCATAAAAATGTCCAAATGAACCCCGAAAAATCACAAAAAATCACACAACACTCCTGTTGTTCTATGTTGACACTTGAAAAAAATTTGAAAGCAATAAGAGGCAATAGATATCGTTTCGTCCCCAAAGGTGGGACGTTCCCTACCGAAAACCATCATGCTTGTTGTGAGGAGCTGCGGTTTAGGAGAAGCATATACCCAAACCTGCCCCAAATGGGACAAAATTTGTACCACGGCATATTGATGCCGCTCCATGATAGGATGCCAAGTTTCATGAATTTCAGATGAGTTTTGGATTTATTAGAATTTAAAAACTAGGCATCTCAATGTTTTGCCGGCAATCAACGGTGCCCTGGTGTTTGAAATTCATTCCCATTTCTTGCATGGGACCTAAGCATGCACCCAAGGACACAGATTTGATTTTTCAACCAACTTATATGCACTGCAGCATGTGCATGTAGTTCAAATTTGAATTATGCGCATAAATGCATTGAAAACTCAGTTAATGCATAAAAATGTCCAAACGAACCCTGAAAAATCACAGAAATTCACACAACACTCCTGTTGTTCTATGTTGACACTTGAAAAAAATTGAAAGCAATAAGAGGCAATGGATATCGTTTCGTCCCCAAAGGTGGGATGTTCCCTACCGAAAACCATCATGCTTGTTGAGGGCAGCTCCGGTTTGTGAGAAGCTTATACCAAAACCTGCCCCAAATGGGACAAAATTTGTACCACGGCATGTTGATGCCGCTCGATGATTGCATGCCAAGTTTCATGAATTTCAGACTAGTTTTGGATTTACTAGAATTTAAAAACCAGGCATCTCAATGTTTTGCCGGCAATCAACGGTGCCCTCGTGTTTGAAATTCATTCTCATTTCTTGCATGGGACCTAAGCATGCACCCAAGGACAAAGCTTTGATTTTTCAACCAATTTATATGCACTGGAGCATGTGCATGTAGTTCAAATTTGAATTATGCACATAAATGCATTGAAAACTCAGTTAATGCAAAAAAATGTCCAAACGAATCCCGAAAAATCACAAAAATTCACACAACATTCCCGTTGTTCTATGTTGACACGAGAAAAAGTTTGAAAGCAATAAGAGGCAATGGATATCGTTTCGTCCCCAAAGGTGGGACGTTCCCTACCGAAAACCATCATGCTTGTTGTGAGAAGCTCCGGTTTGTGAGAAGCATATACCCAAACCTGCCCCAAATGGGACAAAATTTGTACCACGGCATATTGATGCCGCTCCATGATAGCACGCCAAGTTTCATGAATTTCAAATGAGTTTTGGATTTATTAGAATTTAAAAACTAGGCATCTCATTGTTTTGCCGGCAATCAACGGTGCCCTGGTGTTTGAAATTCATTCCCATTTCTTGCATGGGAGCTAAGCATGCACCCAAGGACACATATTTGATTTTTCAACCTATTTATATGCACTGGAGCATGTGCATGTAGTTTAAATTTGAATTATGCACATCAATGCATTGAAAACTCAGTTCATGCATAAAAATGTCCAAACGAACCCCGAAAAATCACAAAAATTCACACAACATTCTCGTTGTTCTATGTTGACACGAGAAAAAGTTTGAAAGCAATAAGAGGCAATGGATATCGTTTCATTCCCAAAGGTGGGACGTTCCCTACCGAAAACCATCATGCTTGTTGTGAGAAGCTCCGGTTTGTGAGAAGCATATACCCAAACCTACCCCAAATTGGAAAAAATTGTACCACGACATGTTGATGCCGCTCCATGATAGCATGCCTGTCGGATGTGGGGTTCCGGCAAACCCTTAAGGTTCGAACACCGGGGTGCGCGCGAAGTCTTTCCCTCCTTCCGATCTACGCCCTAGCTCGCTAAGAACTCGCGGACGAATTCGACGAACTCGCAACACAGAAAGACACGAGGTTTATACTGGTTCGGGCCACCGTTGTCGTGCAATACCCTACTCCAGTGTGGTGGTGGTGGATTGCCTCTAGGGGTGATGATGAACAGTACAAGGGAAGAACAGCCTCCTGAGGTTGAGGTGTTCTTGTGCCTAGGCTCTCGATCGGGTTGGATCAAGCTAAGATGAGATCCCCCCCTACTATGGTGGCTAGCTCTACTTATATAGGCCCTGGTCCTCCTCCCAAATATCGAGCGGGAAGGGAGCCAACAACGGCGGGCAAATTTGAAGGGGGACAACTAGTACAAGCTATCCTGACAAAAGCGGTCTTCGCCTGCGAAAAGCTCCGGTGGTGACGCTGCCTTGGGCTCCACGATGACCTCCGTCTTGCCATCCTCCTGGTCTTGGTCTCGTTGCACCAATATAGCAACCTTTGCCCGATGCCTCGGTACTCCTCGCTTGCGCTGGCCTCCTTAGCACCAAAGAGGAAATAAGGACGCTGCGCGCGCTGGCGCCCGCTTGGCGCCCACCTGGTGCTGTTCGTCATGGCTCACGTCACGAGAGCCTCGTGAGGTTTTGCCCCGCCTTGATATCTCCGCTCCTCGTGAGCCTGCCCGGCTAGGCTACTCCAGAGGAGGTCTTGCATCGTCCCCCTCGCGAGGCTTGGACCCTCGCGAGGGTCCTGGATGCCTTGTTGATGAAGATGGGCCGTACGGCCTGCTGCTTAGCCATGCTGTGGGCCGCAGGCAGGAAAGTCTGGGGACCCCCGTTCCCAGAACGCCGAAAGTAGCCCCCGGGCCCAAGGTGCGCTCGGGCTTGGCTTCGCGGCGAAGCCAAGGGTCAAGTTCGGAGCACCGCAGGCCCCAAAAGCCTGCGGCCTCGGTTGACGCGTGGCGGTTGATTGGATGTGGGCGTCTCCGCTTCCCCACGCTGCCTCAGCAACTGCTTGACCTGACAAGTCCCTGCGACATGCAAGGAAAACCATCATTACCTGCAATCGTGGGAGACGCCGGTTGGCTTTCTCTTGCTATAAATGGGGAGGGGGGCGGAGCCCCCGTTGCCCATCTCTTCCTCGCTTGCTTGCTTCTTCCTCCCCGCTCCACTGCTAACAACAATGGCGCCTATCTGAAGGTTTTCTACCGAAGAGAAAGGGAAGGCTCCCCGTGATGATCCGGGGCCACTTCCACCGAAGAAGAGGTCGGTCCATCACCGTGATGAAGCGGCGATGCAGGTGGTGTCGAGGCCTTGGTGCGAGCCGCCTCCTTCGGGGTACCCACTACGCTTGTACACCCGAGCCGATGGCTAGGGAGGTCGGAATGACGAGCAGCACCGCCCACGCCGTGTTTGGGGTCGCCGCGCCTCGGTGACGCATGCCGCCACCCCTGGGATCCACGCTGCAGACTCCTCGCGCGAGTTGGTGCTGTGGGCGCCGATGCCTCCAAGCTCCTGGATCCGCTTCCTGCGGTTCTTCTCCGACGTGATGCCGCCAAGGGGGCCTCTCGAGCTCTAGTTGCAGCACGCCGACTGCAGCGCTCCGGTGACCGGAGCGGAGATCGAACGGTTCCCACCAGCAAGATCTTCATGACCCGCGGCTGGGGGGAGATCGCACGGGTCTGCCGTGCGAGGGGCGCCCTCGCGATCCACTTCTAGTACGACGGCTCTTCCACGCTCTTCTTCAAGGTCTTCAACGCCGAGGGCCGCCGCCTGGAGTGCTGCTTCGGAGAGGAGCGCCAAACTAACGCGCGTTCTGCTCGCGGCTACTCGAGCAACAGCAGCCCTTGGGAGTCCAGCAGCTCTCCTGAGCCTTACGAGACTTCGGAGACGAGCGATGAGAGCTACGTGCCCCCGAGCTCCCGCCGCGCTCGGAGCAGAGCTGCGGCGCCTGACCGTCACCGCCGCCAATCTGGATGGGGTTGGCGCCGGCCCTCCCATGGCCCACTGTTGATGATGGCGTCCGCCACGGAAGGATGTAGATAGGATTCCCTTAGTATCAGCTTCTGTTTCCTGCGAAGAATCATGAATCACCCCGTTGGGGCATGTAAGGGTCTGTAATGTCTTTTGTGCCTATCTTCCCTGTTATGAGAATTTGGTGAACGCACGTCTCGTTAAGGCTCGGTCCCCCCTTTCTTTCCTCGCGATAGCTTGTTGCTCTACGCTGACAGGTCCCGGTCCCCAGGCAGGCTACAGCCGTCGCTGGTATGCCAGGTCGCGTGCCGTGGTCAAGGCCAGGAGGTGTGCGGCCCGAGGTCCAGTAAGATCCCCTGAGGCGCGATGCTTAGGAGGTCCCCCTTAGCGCTCAAGCAGCCATGGTAAGGCGAGAAAGGGAGTCGACGTGGCCGCAACGGGGTTGCAGCAAGGCGTGAGTGACCATTAGGCCCAAACATTTAGCCGATCCGAGTGCGGGACTTATCTTGTTGATTTCGTGGCGACTCCTAACGTTGCACCAGGGCTGCGCGCCTACTTGTGCGGCATAGCTAGACAGGCCCATACGAGTTCCCCTCCCCTCATGCTCTCCTTAGTGCTCTACATCCTCAGGTCCCGGCCCTCGAGCGAGCTCAGCCGCCGCTGGTATGCCAGATCGCAATGCCGTGGTCAAGGCCAGGGGGTGAGTGCTGGAGAGCCAGTAAGAGCTCCTGAGTCACGATGCTCAGGAGCCCCCCTTTTAACGTGCAAGCGAATTGCACGAGAGAAAAGGAGACTCGCGGTGCCGCCTGCTATCCTTCCCACAGGATCCCTGTGAGCAGGCACAAGAAGAAACACGGTTTGCCGTTATAGCTGTCAGCCTGCCGCTGGTTGTTATGGATGAGATGAAGGCACTGAGGGCCTGGTGAGGTGACGTGCGCGGGGCGTGCCGCGAGCCAGAGCTCGACCGCTCAGGTTTGTCGACGTGACAGGGACCGACCCATGCACCAGCGCCGTGCCTGTGTGGAGGCCCCGGGGGAGGCGATGATCGGGCAGGTGGTAGCAGTTGGCAGGTTAAGCATGGAGAGCAGATTAGCTTAGGTAAATGCAGGAAGATACATGCCACTTGGTCCGGCCCGAGCGGCTTGGGGATGATGCAGCCCGAGGGGCGCCCCCAGCAAGGTAAGCTAAAGACATAAGCAAAAGGGACACATGCCACAGGGACAGACCGATGTGGCCTGGGAATAATGCAGCCCGAGGGGCGCTCCCAGCTAAACGAGCTTGGAAGATGTCACTTGGTTCTGTAGACGAAGTAGAGTTGGTGCAGCTGAAGGCGTGCGTCGAAGAAATGACTCCTCATGAGCCACCGGGACCCTGAGCCTCGGGAGGCTCTGGGGGCTTGGGAGGTTCCCTGAAGACCGTCTCCATCTCCTCCAGGATGGCGTGGTACCTGGCTGCTGAGCCGCCAGGACACGCCGCAGGTTGCGATGATAGGCTGACGCCACGTTCGGCAAGCCGAAGGGCATGCGAACGTAGCTGTGTGGTGGGCCCTCACAGTGGCCCACACGCGATGGCCAGAAGCGCTCCTGAGATGTGGCCCTGTTGAGCCCTGGGACGTCGATGCAGACGCGCAGCTCAGCATCCTCGCTTGGATGGGGAGCTGCGCCTCGTGAGCGGCTGTCGCCGCGCATGGCTCTTGCGTCTTGCAGTTCCTGGGTGGTCTTGGTGACGAACTCCTGAGTGGTGGGCACCCCCTGCCCTGTGCTCTCCTGAGGAACATGTGCCGCGAAGCACGCTTCCAAGTGGTGCCCAAGCGCCTCCCTCGTGAGGTTGGCAAGGTCAGAGGCCCTCTAGAAGAGAGCCCCCGAGCCCTGCTCGAGGAGGGCGCCAGGCGCGCCTTCCTATGCGATGGAGGGAGGCGCCCCTAGAGCGGGCGCTGATCCTGACGAGGCTCCTGCCGTGACGCCATCCTCCCGAGGTCCTATGCAGCGCGGCTGCTTCTTCTTGGGGATGGCCTCCGGAGGGCCTTCATTTCTGCTGTCGGGGTCGTCGATTGCCGCGGCTTGGAAGGCGCGCTCGAGGGAGCACACCGCATCCCTGTCCTCACACGGGACCGTGATGATTCCTCCGCTTCCCGGCATCTTGAGAACGTTGTAGCCGTGATGAGTGACTGCCATGAACTTGGCCAGGGCTGGATACATGAGGATGGCATTATACAGCAGGCGGATGTGCGCGACGTCGAAGTCGATGAGCTCGGTGCGGTAGTTCTTGCGCTCCCCGAAGGTGACAGGCAGGAGGACCTGCCCTATCGGTGTGGTGGAACCGTCGATCACTCCTAAGAAAGGCTTGGTGGGCTGGAGCTGTTCATATGGCACTTGGAGGTTGCCGAACGTGTCGACGGACAGGACGTTGAGCCCTGCGCCACCGTCGATGAGGGTCTTGGTGACCTGCACCTTGCTGATGACTGGGGAACACAGCATAGGGAGGGCGCCAGCGGTGGCTGCGCACTTGAGCTGATCCGCCGAGTTGAAAGTGATGGCGCATTGGGACCACTTGAGCAGGCGCGTGGCCTCGAGCTTGGGGAGCACCGCGTTCACCTCGCGAGCGAACTGTTTGAAGATGCGCTGAGAGGCTGGGCCCTGGGTGCCACCCAAAATGCAGGCGATTGCACGCGGCTCCTGGAAGCCCCCAGCCCCCTCGTCCTGGTGGTGGTCGTCGTTCCTTCTTGGTGGCGGCAGCGGGGGAAGACCGGTGTTGCCCTGAGGGCGATCCTCACGAGGCGGGTCCCTCCAGGCGCCCTCGCGAGGTTGGTCCTGCCAGCGGTCCTCACGAGGCCGGTCGCGCCACTCCTGGCGCGGGCCACGGTCGTCCCAGCGTCCGCCTCCTCATCCTCCTCCACGGCCGTAGCCACGGTCGTTGCGCTCGGGGCGTCGACCGTAGCGTCCTTCTTGTATGGCTCTGAGCTCTTCACAGTCGCTGGTGTTGTGGGTGTTCAGGTTGTGGAAGGCGCAGAACGGTCGGCCGTTCTTGGATGACTCGGGCTGATCTCTGCCCCGCTCGGTGTCGGGCTCCGCTGCGAGCACCACCGCCTCCTTGCGCTTCACGTCCTTGGCCTTGGCCTTCTTCTCCTCCACTCCTGCAGCTGGCAGCTCGAGGAGAGAAAGGCGCCCCTCCTCAGCTCTTGCGCACTTGGTCGCCAGGTTGAACAGCTCCTGAGATGTGCAGAGCTCCTCGTGGATGGCGAGCTCTTCCTTCATCTTGACGTCACGGACGCCGTCGAGAAACGCGGAGATGATGGCCTCGTCCGTGACCTTGGGGATCTTGAGGCGGGTGTTGTTGAAGCGCTGGATGTACTTCTGGAGGGTCTCTCCTGGTTGCTGCTTGATGCGGCGTAGATCACCCGCGGCCGGTGGGCGGTCGCGAGTGCCTTGGAAGTTGGCGACGAAGCGGTCGCGCATCTCGTCCCGAAGAGGAGATCGAGCCGTGCTACAGGTTCAGGAGCCAGGAGCGAGCTCTATCCTTGAGAGCCATGGGAAACCAGTTCGCCATGACTTTTTCATCGCCGTTGGCCGCTTCGATGCTCAGCTCATAGAGCTGCAGGAACTCCGCGGGGTTGGCGGTGCCGTCGTAGCGAGGAGGCAGATCCGGCTTGAACTTGCCTGGCTAGGCGACGCTACGCAGCTCGGGGGTGAAGGCGCGGCAGCCGGTCGTGGTTGCCGGGGCCCGCTTCGGAGGTGGAGCTTGGTCTTGACGAGATCCGCGCTGAGCCGCTGCGGGCGGCGCGCGGTCTTGACGAGGTGGAGCGGGGAGCGCAGGTGCAGCTTCTCACGGTCGCGGGATTTCTTGGCAGCTTCTCTCTTCGCGCGCGGGCACCGGGCGCGGCGGGTCACGCCGCAGGGCCGCGCGCCTTGGTGCCAAGGCGCCGTCTTGGGGCAGAGGTGGTGGAGGCACGCCATGAGCCTCGTCGCCCGTGGCTGGTTGAGGGGGAGGTAGAGAGAGGGACGTCACCGGGGAGCCCCCTGCGGCGCGGACGAGCTCGGCCACGCGGTCGAGCCACTCCTCATAGAGGTCGTCGACGGGGCGGTAACAAATGAGTTCGTTCGCCGCGAGGAGCGCGGCCCGTGCCTCCATGGGAGCGCAGCGCACGTGAGACGAAGAACCTACAGGGGTCAGTGATGGAGTAGCGGTGCGGCCGTCCTGCCGCACTGAAGGATGCAGTGAGGACGCATGCTGCTCGTTCCCCGCCGGGCCGGGGGCAGCGTTGGCGGTGGGAGACGGAGAACGACGAGGTGGCCTGCCAACGAGAGCCGTCTGAGCGACGCAGGCAGTGAGGGCAGCCCGACGCTCAGCTCGAGCATGGCGAGAGTCCGCCATGGAGACGACGGAGCGACAGAGCGACGAACTAATGGAAGGGAAGCTACGGCGCACCCCTACCTGGCGCGCCAAATGTCGGATGTGGGGTTCCGGCAAACCCTTAAGGTTTGAACACTGGGGTGTGCGCGAAGTCTTTCCCTCCTTCCGATCTACGCCCTAGCTCGCTAAGATCTCGCGGACGAACTTGACGAACTCGCAACACAAGAAGACACGAGTTTTATACTGGTTCGGGCCACCGTTGTGGTGTAATACGCTACTCCAGTGTGGTGGTGGTGGATTGCCTCTAGGGCTGATGATGAATAGTACAAGGGAAGAACAGCCTCCTGAGGTTGAGGTGTTCTTGTGGCTAGGCTCTCGATCGGGTTGGATCAAGCTAAGATGAGATCCCATCCCCCTACTATGGTGGCTAGCTCTAATTATATAGGCCCTGGTCCTCCTCCCAAATATCAAGCGGGAAGGGAGCCAACAATGGCGGGCAAATTTGAAGGGGACAGCTAGTACAAGCTATCCTGACAAAAGCGGTCTTCGCCTGCGAAAATCTCTGGTGGTGACGCTGCCTTGGGCTCCATGATGACCTCCGTCTTGCCGTCCTCCTGGTCTTGGTCTCGTTGCACCAATATAGCAACCTTTGCCTGATGCCTCGGTACTCCTCGCCTGCGCTGGCCTCCTTAGCACCAAAGAGGAAATAAGGACGCTACGCGCGCTGGCCCCCGCTTGGCGCCCGCCTGGTGCCGTTCGTCATGGCTCATGTCATGAGATCCTCATGAGGTTTTCCCCTGCCTTGATATCTCTACTCCTCGTGCGCCTGCCCGGCTAGGCTACTCCAGAGGAGGTCTTGTGTCGTCCTGTTCGCGAGGCTTGGACCCTCGCGAGGGTCCTAGATGCCTTGTCGATGAAGATGGGCCGTATGGCCTGCTGCTTAGCCACGCTGTGGGCCGCAGGCAGGCAAGTCTGGGGACCCCCGTTCCCAGAACGCCGACAATGCCAAGTTTCATGAATTTCAGACGAGTTTTGGATTTACTAGAATTTAAAAACCAGGGATCTCATTGTTTCGCCGGCAATCAACGGTGCCCTGGTGTTTGAAATTCATTCCCATTTCTTGCATGGGACCTAAGCAGGCACCCAAGGACACATATTTGATTTTTCAACCAATTTATATGCACTGGAACATGTGCATGTAGTTCAAATTTGAATTATGCACATAAATGCATTGAAAACTCAGTTAATGCATAAAAATGTCCAAACGAACCCCGAAAAATCACAAAAATTCACACAACTCTCCTGTTGGTCTATGTTGACACTTGAAAAAAAATTAAAAGCAATAAGAGGCAATGGATATCGTTTCGTCCCCAAAGGTAGGACGTTCCCTACCGAAAACCATCATGCTTGTTGTGAGAAGCTCCGGTTTGTGAGAAGCATATACCCAAACCTGCCCCAAATTGGACAAAATCTGTACCACGGCATGTTGATGCCACTCCGTCATAGCATGCCAAGTTTCATGAATTTCAGACAAGTTTTGGATTTACTAGAATTTAAAAACCAGGCATCTCAATGTTTTGCCGGCAATCAACGGTGCCCTGGTGTTTGAAATTCATTCCCATTTCTTGCATGGGACCTAAGCATGCACCCAAGGCCACATATTTGATTTTTCAACCAATTTATATGCACTGGAGCATGTGCATGTAGTTCAAATTTGAATTATGCACATAAATGCATTGAAAACTCAGTTAATGCATAAAAATGTCCAAACGAACCCTGAAAAATCACAAAAATTCACACAACACTCCTGTTGTTCTATGTTGACACTTGAAAAAAATTGAAAGCAATAAGAGGTAATGCATATCATTTTGTCCCCAAAGGTGGGACGTTCCCTACCGAAAACCATCATGCTTGTTGTGAGAAGCTCCGGTTTGTGAGAAGCATATACCCAAACTTGCCCCAAATGGGACAAAATTTGTACCACGGCATGTTGATGCCGCTCCATGATAGCATGCCAAGTTTCATGAATTGCAGATGAGTTTTGGATTACTAGAATTTAAAACCAGGCATCTCAATGTTTTGCCGGCAATCAACGGTGCCCTCGTGTTTGAAATTCATTACCTTTTCTTGCATGGGACCTAAGCATGCACGCAAGGACACAGATTTGATTTTTCAACCAGTTTATATGCACTGCAGCATGTGCATGTAGTTCAAATTTAAATTATAAACATAAATACATTGAAAACTCAGTTAATGCATAAAAATATCCAAACGAACCCCGAAAAATCACAAAAACTCACACAACACTCATGTTGTTCTTTGTCACTTGAAAAAAGTTTGAAAGGAATACGAGGCAATGGATATCATTTTGTCCCCAAAGGTGGGACGTTCCCTATCGAAAACCATCACACTTCTTGTGAGAACCTCCGGTTTGTGAGAAGCATATACCCAAACCTGCCCCAAATGGGACAAAATTTGTACCACGGCATGTTGATGCCGCTCCATGATAGTGTGCCAAGTTTCATGAATTTCAGACAAGTTTTGGATTTACTAGAATTTAAAAACAAGGCATCTCAATGTTTTGCCGGCAATCAACGGTGCCCTGGTGTTTGAAATTCATTCCCATTTCTTGCATGGGACCAAAGCATGCACCCAAGGACACAGATTTGATTTTTCAACCAATTTATACGCACTGCAGCATGTGCATGTAGTACAAATTTGAATTATACACATAAATGCATTGAAAACTCAGGTAATGCATAAAAATGTCCAAACGAACCCCGAAAAATCACAAAAATTCGCACAACACTCCTGTTGTTCTATGTTGACACGAGAAAAAAATTGAAAGCAGTAAGAGGCAATGAATATCGTTTCGTCCCCAAAGGTGGGACGTTCCCTACCGAAAACCATCATGCTTGTTGTGAGAAGCTCCAGTTTGTGAGAAGCATATACCCAAACCCGCCCCAAATGGGACAAAATTTGTACCACGGCATGTTGATACCGCTCCATGATAGCATGCCAAGTTTCATGAATTTCAGACGAGTTTTTGATTTACTAGAATTAAAAACCAGGTATCTCAATGTTTTACCGGCAATCAACGGTGCCCTGGTGTTTTAAATTCATTCCCATTTCATGCATGGGGCCTAAGCATGCACCCAAGGACACATATTTGATTTTTCAACCAATTTATATGCACTGCAGCATGTGCATGTAGTTCAAATTTGAATTATGCACATAAATGCATTGAAAACTCAGTTAATGCATAAAAATGTCCAAACGAACCCCGAAAAATCACAAAAATTCACACATCACTCCTGTTGTTCTATGTTGACACGAGAAAAAAAATTGAAAGCAATAAGAGGATATGGACATCGTTTCGTCCCCAAAGGTGGGGCGTTCCCTACCGAAAACCATCATGTTTGTTGTGAGAAGCTCCTGTTTGTGAGAAGCATATACCCAAACCTGCCCCAAATGGGACAAAATTTGTACCACGGCATGTTGATGCCGCTCCATGATAGCATGCCAAGTTTCATGAATTTCAGACGAGTTTTGGATTTATTATAATTTAAAAACCGGGCATCTCATTGTTTTGCCCGCAATCAATGGTGTCCTGGTGTTTGAAATTCATTCCCATTTCTTGCATGGGACCTAAGCATGCACCCAAGGACACAGATTTGATTTTTCAACCAACTTATATGCACTGGAGCATGTGCATGTAGTTCAAATTTAAATTATGCACATAAATGCATTGAAAACTCAGTTAATGCATAAAAATGTCCAAACGAACCCTGAAAAATAACAAAAATTCACACAACACTCCTGTTGTTCTATGTTGACACTTGAAAAAAAAAATTGAAAGCAATAAGAAGCAATGGATATCGTTTCGTCCCCAAAGGTGGGACGTTCCCTACCGAAAACCATCATGCTTGTTGTGAGCAGCTCCGGTTTGTGAGAAGTATATACCCAAACTTAACCCAAATGGGACAAAATTTGTACCACGGCATGTTGATGCCGCTCCATGATAGCATGCCAAGTTTCATGAATTTCAGACGAGTTTTGGATTTACTAGAAATTTTAAAACCAGGCATGTCAATGTTTTGCCGGCAATCAACGGTGCCCTGGTGTTTGAAATTCATTCCCATTTCTTGCATGGGACCTAAGCATGCACCCAAGGACACAGATTTGATTTTTCAACCAATTTATATGCACTGCAGCATGTGCATGTAGTTTAAATTTTAATTATGTGCATAAATGCATTGAAAACTCAGTTAATGCATAAAAATGTCCAAACGAACCCTGAAAAATCACAAAAATTCACACAACACTCCTGTTGTTCTATGTTGACACTTGAAAAAAATTGAAAGCAATAAGAGGCAATGGATATCGTTTCGTCCCCAAAGGTGGGACGTTCCCTACCGAAAACCATCATGCTTGTTGTGAGCAGCTCCGGTTTGTGAGAAGCTTATACCCAAACCTGCCCCAAATGGGACAAAATTTGTACCACGGCATGTTGATGCCGCTCGATGATAGCATGCCAAGTTTCATGAATTTCAGACGAGTTTTGGATTTACTAGAATTTAAAAACCAGGCATCTCAATGTTTTGCCGGCAATCAACGGTGCCCTCGTGTTTGAAATTCATTCCCATTTCTTGCATGGGACCTAAGCATGCACCCAAGGACACAGATTTGATTTTTCAACCAATTTATATGCACTGGAGCATGTGCATGTAGTTCAAATTTGAATTATGCACATAAATGCATTGAAAACTCAGTTAATGCAAAAAAATGTCCAAACGAACCCCGGAAAATCACAAAAATTCACACAACACTCTTGTTGTTCCATGTTGACACTTGCAAAAAATTGAAAGCAATAAGAGGCAATGGATATTGTTTCGTCCCCAAAGGTGGGACGTTCCTTACCGAAAACCATCATGCTTGTTGTGAGAAGCTCCGGTTTGTGAGAAGCATATACCCAAACCTGCCGCAAATGGGACAAAACTTGTACCATGGCATGTTGATGCCGCTCCATGATAGCATGCCAAGTTTCATGAATTTCAGACAAGTTTTGGATTTACTAGAATTTAAAAATGAGGCATCTCAATGTTTTTCCGGCAATCAACGGTGCCCTGCTGTTTGAAATTCATTCCCATTTCCTGCATGGGACCTAAGCATGCACCCAAGGACACAGATTTGAATTTTCAACAAATTTATATGCACTGCAGCATGTGCATGTAGTTCTAATTTGAATTATGCACATAAATGCATTGAAAGCTCACTTAATGCATAAAAATGTCAAAACGAACCCCGAAAAATCACAAAAATTCACACAACACTCTTGTTGTTTGATAACCCACAAGTATAGGGGATCACAATAGTTTTCGAGGGTAGAGTATTCAACCCAAATTTATTGATTCGACACAAGGGGAGCCAAAGAATATTCTCAAGTATTAGCAGTTGAGTTGTCAATTCAACCACACCTGGATAACGTAGTATCTGCAACAAAGTATTTAGTAGCAAAAGTAATATTTTTGGGTTTTGTAATGATTGTAACAGCAACAACGGAAAAGTAAATAAGCGAAGAACAATATGTGAAAAGCTCATAGGCATTGGATCGGTGATGGAGAATTATGCTGGATGCGGTTGATCATGTAACAGTCATAACATAGGGTGACACAGAACTAGTTCCAATTCATCAATGTAATGTAGGCATGTATTCCGAATATAGTCATACGTGCTTATGGAAAAGAACTTGCATGACATCTTTTGTCCTACCCTCCCGTGGCAGCGGGGTCCTAGCGGAAACTAAGGGATATTAAGGCCTCCTTTTAATAGAGTACCGGACCAAAGCATTAACACATAGTGAATACATGAACTCCTCAAACTATGGTCATCACCGGGAGTGGTCCCGATTATTGTCACTTCGGGGTTGCCGGATCATAACACATAGTAGGTGACTATCGACTTGCAAGATAGGATCAAGAACTCGCATATATTCATGAAAACATAATAGGTTTAGATCTGAAATCATGGCACTCGGGCCCTAGTGACAAGCATTAAGCATAGCAAACTCATAGCAACATCAATCTTAGAACATAGTGGATACTAGGGATCAAACCCTAAGAAAACTAACTCGATTACATGATAGATCTCATCCAACCCATCACCGTCCAGCAAGCCTACGATGGAATTACTCACGCACGGCAGTGAGCATCATGAAATTGGTGATGGAGGATGGTTGATGATGATGACGGCGACGGATTCCCCTCTCCGTAGCCCCGAACGGACTCCAGATCAGCCCTCCCGAGAGGTTTTAGGGCTTGGCGGCGGCTCCGTATCATAAAACGCGATGAATCCCTCTCTCTGATTTTTTTCTCCCTGAACACGAATATATGGAGTTGGAGTTGAGGTCGGTGGAGCGTCAGGGGGCCCACGAGGCAGGGGGCGCGCCCCCCACCCTCGTGGACAGGTGGAGGCCCCCTGACGTGGATTCTTCTTCCAATATTTTTAATATTTTCCAAAAATAAGGTCCATGGAGTTTCCGGTCATTCCGAGAACTTTTGTTTCTGCACATAAATAACACCATGGAAAGTCTGCTGAAAACAGCGTTAGTCTGGGTTAGTTCCATTCAAATCATGCAAGTTAGAGTCCAAAACAAGGGCAAAAGTGTTTGGAAAAGTAGATACGACGGAGACGTATCAACTCCCCCAAGCTTAAGCCTTTGCTTGTCCTGAAGCAATTCAGTTGATTAATTGAAAGTGATAAAGAAAAACTTTTGCAAACTCTGTTTGCTCTTGTTGTTGTAAATATGTAAAGCCAGCATTCAAGTTTTCAGCAAAGATTATGACTAACCGTATTCGCAATAACACTTAGGTCTCATGTTTACTCATATCAATGGCATAATCAACTAGCGAGCAATAATAATAAATCTCGGATGACAACACTTTCTCAAAACAATCATGATATGATATAACAAGATGGTATCTCGCTAGCCTTTTCTAAGACCGCAAACATAAATGCAGAGCACCTTTAAAGATCAAGTACTGACTAAACATTGTAATTCATGGTAAAATAGATCCAGTCATAGTCATACCCAATATAAATTAATAGTAATGGATGCAAATGACAGCAGTGCTCTCCAGCTGGTGCTTTTTAATAAGAGGGTGATGACTCAACATAAAAGTAAATAGATAGGCCCTTCGCAGAGGGAAGCAGGGATTTGTAGAGATGCCAGAGCTCGGTTTTGAAATAGAGATAAATAATATTTTGAGCGGCATACTCTCATTGTCAACATAAAAACTAAGAAATGGCGATATCTTCCATGCTACACACATTATAGGCGGTTCCCAAACAGAATGGTAAAGTTTATACTCCCCCTCCACCAACAAGCATCATTCCATGGCTTGCTCGAAACAACGAGTGCCTCCAACTAACAACAGTCCCAGGGGGAGTTTTGTTTGCAATTATTTTGATTTGGTTTGCATAAAGCATGGGACTGGGCATCTCGTTGACCAGCCATTTTCTCGTGAGTGAGGAGCGGAGTCCACTCCTCTTGAGAATAACCCGCCTAACATGGAAGATAAGGACAACCCTAGTTGATACATGAGCTATTCGAGCATACAAAACAGAATTTCATTTGAAGGTTTAGAGTTTGGCACATACAAATTTACTTGGAACGGCAGGTAGATACCGCATATAGGAAGGTATAGTGGACTCATATGGAATAACTTTGGGGTTTTAAGGGATTGGATGCACAAGCAGTATTCCTGCTTAGTACAAGTGAAGGCTAGCAAAAGACTGGGAAGCGACCAACTAAAGAGCGACAACAATCATGAACAGGCATTAAAATTAATAAACATGGAGTGCAAGCATGAGTAGGATATAATCCACTATGAACATAAATATCGTGAAGGCTATGTTGATTTGTTTCAACTACATGTGTGCACATGTGCCAAGTCAAGTCCCTTGAATCATTCAAAGGAGGATACCACCCCATCATACCACATCACAACCATTTTAATAGCATGTTGGCACGCAAGGTAAACCATTATAACTCATAGCTAATCAAGCATGGCACGAGCAACTATAATCTCTAATTGTCATTGCAAACATGTTTATTCATAATAAGCTGAATCAGGAACGATGAACTAATCATATTTACAAAAACAAGAGAGGTCGAGTTCATACCAGCTTCTCTCATCTCAATCAGTCCATCATATATCATCATAATTGCCTTTCACTTGCATGACCGAACGATGTGAATAATAATAATAGTGCACGTGCATTGGACTAAGCTGGAATCTGCGAGCATTCAATAAACAGGAGAGGACAAGGCAATATGGGCTCTTGGTTAAATCATCAATAATGCATATAAGAGCCACTTCAACAATTTAATCATGGTCTTCTCCTATCGACCCCCAAAGAAAAGAAATAAAACTATTTACACGGGAAAGCTCCCAACAAGCAAAAGAAGAACAGGAAATCTTTTTGGGTTTTATTTTTAATTATTGCTACTACAGCAAGAAAGTAAACTAGCTAAAAGCTACAACTAATTTTTTTGGTTTTCTTTAGGTTTATCAAACACACAAGAAGGAAGCAGGAAAAAGAAAATAAACTAGCATGGATATTACAATGAAAGAGTATGAGCACTGACATCTAGCAATGAGTGTGTAAACATAAATGTAATGTCGGTGGGAAATACGTACTCCCCCAAGCTTAGGCTTTTGGCCTAAGTTGGTCTATTGCCACGGATGGCCTGGTGGATATTCATAGTTGTAACCGGGGTCGTACTGAGATGCAGCGGCTATTTCCTCCTGAGCTGCAGCGTGGCGGCGAGTTGCCTCCGCCCTCCTCTCGTACTCATCTGCCTCCTCTCTGGTAATAACATGTCTTCCTTTTGCTTGATAATCAAAGAAGGCGGGAGCAGGGAGAGTAATATGGACATCACGACGTCTGTCAAAGAGTAAGCGATACTGGAGGGACTGCTCGTTCCTCTCAAGAAAATGATGATGAACCATGGCATTATAATCTAAATAAACATTAGGCAGCTCAACATCATACTCACGTATAGGTACCTCAAGAAAATTAGCTAGACGGGTTGCATAAATTCCGCCAAAGAAATATCCATTAATTTTATTATTATGCAACCTACGTGCGACAATGGCTCCTAAATTATAATGTTTGTCTCCCAACACAGCACTCCTCCTCACAAAGGAACTAGTGAGATAGTGGTACTGACGGCACTTTTCTGCCTCGAAGCTCACAAGATCAGCGTTACGCAAATATGCGTTAAGTTCTTCCTTAATTCCTGCTCGATCCATGAAGTCCTCTGAAGGCCATTCACAAGGCCGCACTGGAGCGTCCCTTGGTGGTTCATCATCAGCATCACGCATTGCAAGCCTGGGTCCTTGCTTCCTTGAAGAACCACCTTGGTACATTTTCCTAAACATATTTCTTCCTCTGAAAAATTTCTGAAATTTTTAGTAACTTCAAATAAAAGTGAACCAAGCTCAACAAAATTGATAGCAACTACTCTTACAAGTGCCTAGGACCTATATCATGCATTAGAACTACTTGGAACCATATAAATTTGACATGCAAGCTCAAGAACATGGTCACCTAGGCAGCACAAATTTGCAATGAATAAAGCACTAGAACAAAAACTAATTGGACCAATGGAGGAGTCACATACCAAGGAACAATCCCCCAAAGCAGTTTTGTGAGAGGTGCTTTGAGCAAGGAGATCGAAAATCGCAGCAAAATGAGCTAGAACTCGTGCTTGAGCTGGATGGTAATTTTTTTGGGAGGAAGAAGAAGTGTGTGGGTGCAGGAATAAGTGGAGGGGAGCCACCATGGGCCCACGAGGCAGGGGGCGCGCCCTGTAGGGGTGGGCGCGCCCTGGACCCTCATGGCCAGGTGCTTGCTCCCCCTGCTGTGTTCTCTGTGCCAGATATTCTCAAATATTCCAGAAAAAAATCATATTTCAATTTCGGGGCATTTGGAGAACTTTTATTTTTGGGGTATTTTTATATTGCACAGATAATTCAGAAAACAGACAGAAAATACTATTTTTGCTTTATTTCAACTAAATAACAGAAAGTAAAAGGAGGGTACAGAAGGTTTGCTTTCTAACTTCATCCATCTCATGCTCATCAAAAGGAATCCACTAACAAGGTTGATCAGGTCTTGTTAACAAACTCATTCCGAATCGCATGAAACCGGAGAAATTTCGAATAACACTATGTTACCTCAACGGGGATATGCACATCCCCAATAATAAGAATATCATATTTCTTTTTGACAGTAGGTAGAGGAAATTCAAAACCTCCAAAAATAATCGATGGAATTTTTCCAATAGAGTTGATGCTGTGGACTTGAGGTTGTTTCCTCGGAAAGTGTACCATATGCTCATTGCCATTAACATGAAAAGTGACATTGCCTTTGTTGCAATCAATAACAGCCCCTGCAGTATTCAAAAAGGGTCTTCCAAGAATAATAGACATACTATCGTTCTCGGGAATATCAAGAATAACAAAGTCCGTTAAAATAGTAACGTTTGCAACCACAACAGGCACATTCTCACAAATACCGACAGGTGTAGCAGTTGATTTATCAGCCATTTGCAAAGATATTTCAGTAGGTGTCAACATATTCAAGGCAAGTCTATGATATAAAGAGAGGGGCATAACACTAACACCGACTCCAAGATCACACAAAGCAGTTCTAACATAATTTCTTTTAATGGAGCATGGTATAGTTGGTACTCCTGGATCTCCTAGTTTCTTAGGTATTCCACCCTTGAAAGTGTAATTACCAAGCATGGTGGAAATTTCAGCTTCCGGTATCTTACTTTTATTTGTGATAATATCCTTCATATACTTAGCATAAGGATTCGTTTTGAGCACATCAGTTAATCGCATACGTAAAAAGATAGGTCTAATCATTTCAGCAAAGCGCTCAAAATCCTCATCATCCTTTTTCTTGTATGGTTTGGGAGGAAAAGGCATGGGTTTCTGAACCCATGGTTCTCTTTCTTTACCGTGTTTCCTAGCAACAAAGTCTATCTTATCATAACGTTGATTCTTTGATTGTGGGTTATCAAGATCAACAACAGGTTCAATTTCTACATCATTATCATTGCTAGGTGGAGCATCAACATGAACATCATCATTAATATTATCACTAGGTTCATGTTCATTACCAGATTGTGTTTCAGCATCAGAAATAGAAATATCATTGGGATTCTCAGGTGGTTCAGCAATAGGTTCACTAGAAGCATGCAAAGTCCTATCATTTTTCTTTTTCTTCTTTCTAGAAGAACTAGGTGCATCAATATTATTTTTCTGAGAGTCCTGCTCAATTCTCTTAGGGTGGCCTTCAGGATACAAAGGTTCCTGAGTAATTTTACCAGTTCTAGTAGCCACACTAATAGCAAAATCATTATTCTTACTATTCAATTCATTGAGCAAATCATTTTGAGCTTTAAGTACTTGTTCTACTTGAGTGGTAACCATAGAAGCATGTTTTACTAATGTGTTTAAGTTCACCTTTAACTCTAGACATATAATCACCCAAGTGTTCAATCATAATAGCATTTTGTTTTAATTGTCTACCAAAATAAGCATTGAAGTTTTCTTGTTTGACCATAAAGTTATCAAACTCATCCAAACATTGGCTAGCAAACTTGGTAGGAGGGATTTCAGCTTGATCATATCTATAGAGAGAATTTACCTTTACTACCTGTGTCGGGTTATCAAGACCATGAGTTTCTTCACTAGGTAATGGATTAAGACCATATATTTCTTCAACAGGCGGTAAATTAAGACCGTGTATTTCTTCAATAAGAGGTAAATTCTTAACATCTTCAGCTTTAATACCCTTTTCTTTCATAGATTTCTTTGCCTCTTGCATATCTTCAGGACTGAGAAATAGAACACCTCTTTTCTTCGGAGTTGGTTTAGGAATAGGCTCAGGAGCTGGCTCAGGAAGTGTCCAATTATTTTCATTTGTCAACATATTATTCAATAGAATTTCAGCTTCATCTGGTGTTCTTTCCCTGAAAACAGAACCAGCACAACTATCCAGGTAATCTCTGGAAGCATCGGTTAGTCCATTATAAAAGATATCAAGTATTTCATTTTTATTAAGAGGATGATCAGGCAAAGCATTAAGTAATTGGAGAAGCCTCCCCCAAGCTTGTGGGAGACTCTCTTCTTCAATTTGCACAAAATTATATATTTCCCTTAAAGCAGCTTGTTTCTTATGAGCAGGGAAATATTTAGCAGAGAAGTAATAAATCATATCCTGGGGACTACGCACACAACCAGGATCAAGGGAATTAAACCATATCTTAGCATCACCCTTTAATGAGAATGGAAATATTTTAAGGATATAAAAGTAGCAGGTTCTCTCATCATTAGTGAACAGGGTGGCTATATCATTTAATTTAGTAAGATGTGCCACAACAGTTTCAGATTCATAACCATAAAAAGGATCAGATTCAACCAAAGTAATTATATCAGGATCAATAGAGAATTCATAATCCTTATCAGTAACAAAGATAGGTGAAGTAGCATAAGCAGGATCATATTTCATTCTAGCATTCAGAGTTTTTTGTTTAAGCTTAGCTAATAATTTCTTAAGATCACTTCTATCAATGCAAGCAAGAAAGTCTCTTTTAGTTTCTTCATCCATAACATAGCCCTCAGGCACAACCGGCAATTCATATTTATTAGGGGGAGAGTCTTCATCATCACTATCATCAATATTATTAGTTTCAATAATTTCATTCTCTCTGGCCCTAGCAAGTTGTTCATCAAGAAATTCACCAAGTGGCACAATAGTATCAAGCATAGAAGTAGTTTCATCATAAGTATCATGCATAGCAGAGGTGGCATCATCAATAACATGCGACATATCAGAATTAACAGCAGAAGCAGGTTTAGGTGTCGCAAGCATACTCAAAATAGAAGGTGAATCAAGTGCAGAGCACTAGTGCAGAACCGGGCTTTAGCGCCGATTCGTAAGGGCCTTTAGTGCCGGTTCTACAACCGGAACTAAAGAGTGGAGACTAAAGGCCCCCCCTTTACTACCGGTTCGGCATGAACCGGCGCTAAAGTGCCACCACGTGGCACGAGCCAGGCCCGGGTGCTGGTAGACCATTAGTTTGGTAGCACCAACCGGTACTAAATGTTTGGGGGGGGGTTGGTTTTATTTTTTATTTTTCCATTAATTTTGTGTTTTCCATTTAATTCTTTTTTGTTTGCTGGTATTTTACGATACTACATATTGTACACGTTATGCATATATATATAAATAGATTTTCTCGTAGAGCCACATATATATATAAATATATATCATCGAATGTCTCACAACCACCACCATTAATTATTCACACATACACATGTATATATATACAATTTCTCCTACATGTTGCCTTGGTGCCTTCGGAGCATGATGACAAGTGGTTCATGGGGGCGGTAGCGGGTAATAGTATTCTCCTTTGGGATCTATGACCTGGTTGAGCAAAAATCCCGCTATTTCCTCTTGAAGTGCTAGTATGCGCTCCGTTGGTAGGAGCTGCTCCCGCACCTCTCTGAACTGTTAAGAAGGAGATCAATATGCATGTCTATTAGTTGTGTGACTAGATATCGATAATGGTGTAAAAATTTGTGAATAGTGTTCTCACAAACGTACCCAGTCCTGTCTTTGAGATCTGCTCCTTTCGGATGCCATCATGCGAATGTTCTCGCAAACGTAGAATGCACACAGATCAGTCCCCGGCACCTGCTTCAGGGCCTTTACAAGAATTGAATTTAATCAGGTAATAATTAATCAAGCATGATAATTAATTAATGGTATTGAAACAAGAATTAAAGAGATGGTAGCTAGCTAGCTAGTACTACTTAATTACTTACCTTGGGTCGATACCAAAACAGCTTTTCTCGCCATTTGCCTGGAGTCACCTTGATGAACTTTGCCCAAGCCCTGCCCGCCGGCAAAGAAAATTAATAAAGGGGTTATTAAATAGTTCATATCAGGAAATGACGAACTAAATAGGCCGAGATATAGTTAATAATGATTGAAATTACCTGTTGACTATCCCCTTCACGATGCTGTAGTCACTTTCTTTTTTAAGTAGTGAGTCCAGTACTTCAACTTTTCCTTCTTCAACTTTAATGTCTAACAAGATCCAGTGGTACCTGCATGCGCATACGTTTGCATGTATAAATTAAGCGGGCATGCATGTGCATAACACTAATCAACTAACCCTAAACCCTATACACTTATTAACATCTAGCTAGTAAGCAAAAACAGAATTTGTAGTACAAGGCAGTGTGACTCACTCGAAGTTGTAAGGAAGTAGTATATCTTCATTGCTATTGAGGCGCTTCAAGAATTCTAGAATTTTATTCTCTACATCTTGTCTATACCATTCCAATTTCCATGTGTATTCATTAACAGTATTTGGGTCAATGAACCCAATGCCATAGCGTCCAACTTTTTTCATTTCATAGATCTTCATCCTGCATAATACCACAGAAAAGAATATAGTGAGGATAATTACAGGTAATGATCGATCAATGAGCACTAAAACTAGCTTGATACTTAAATTACAGAAAGAAGTCACTTACAGACAATAGCAACTGACGAGAGATTTGTCGAGTGCATCTTGATTGAATAACTGAAATAGTTCTGAATACTCAACGGACACAGCTAGCTTATGGAAGTAATGATCTTCCTCGACTTTCACCATGAGGGACTCTTGATTGGAAATCTTGGTAATGTTCATGTACCATTGATGCAATTCATACATTCTCGTTGGGAGGTTCTTGACCTCGTCTGGCTTGACCAAAGGTTGGCCCCGGACATATTTCCGTTTTATTTCCTCCTCTCTAAGCGGAGACATGGGCTCGATATCGAGGAGTTGTCCAACAGTGATCTTGAGCATTTCAGCCTGCATTATATGATCCTCGGTTATTACCACATTGCCCAGATGGGGAACGTAAACGGTTTTCCCACAATAATATTGGGCGCGCGTACTCTCATGTGTTATTGGCACAACAAGCGGGGGGATCGATTGCGCCGCCTGTTCTCCCAGCTGGGGAACAGTTTCCCCGCATTTTTTGACAGCTGCTTGTTGGCTCGATCTCGAGCTCACTTCTTTCCGTAGTCGTGCTCGATGTGCCTTCCTGATTTGGCGCTCATAGTCTGAGTCAACAGGCTTGGGAGTTGGTGGTCTAGCCATACAAATGAAGTGGTCAATCTTTTTCCTCAGGCACTTTCTCCCTCGGCGGTGGTGCCGGTTTCGGTCCAAAATGGGCGTCCACTTGGGCCCTCACTATGGCATCGTTTTGCTCCTCGGTAATGTCGTAAGGCCTCTGAGGAAGAGGATCGAGGCTTGGACCATATTTATATCGCTTGTCTCCGCCTGTACTTCATGTACTACCTCGACTTGTACTGCTACGCACCATAGCTATGGCGTGTCTCTTCTGCGATTGCTGAGGTGGCGGAGACGGCTGACGTGGCTGAGTTGGAGCAGGAGGAGTGGCCTGACGCTGTGCCGGACTTGAAGCAGGAGGTGTCGCCTGACACGGTGTCGGACTTGAACCAGGAGGAGTGGCCTGACGCTGTGCCGGACTTGAAGCAGGAGTCTGCTCACGCGTTCGTGGACTTGGAGGAGCAGGAGTTTGCTGACACGGTGGCGGACTTCGAGGAGGAGTCGGCTCATGCGTTCGTGGACTTGGAGGAGCGGGAGTCTGCTGACTCGGTGGCGCACTTCGAGGAGGAGTCGGCAGACGCGGTGTCGG
The DNA here is from genome assembly GCF_018294505.1 of Triticum aestivum. Classification (NCBI taxonomy): domain Eukaryota; kingdom Viridiplantae; phylum Streptophyta; class Magnoliopsida; order Poales; family Poaceae; genus Triticum; species Triticum aestivum. Next base: position 307,764,955 of record NC_057805.1, on the reverse strand, counting down.
TGGACTTCAAAAGACGATGCAATCCTTTCTCCATAGGATGATACGATGTATGGCCTCTCCCAGTGTGTGCTCGTCGTCAGCTCCAGGAATGTCAAGCTGTAGCCCTGAATATGGGTCCACCACCTCATCAACCAAGACACGAGCATAGCCCGCTAGAATCGGGGTGCAATGGAAGGTTGCTTGGGGGGTAATTGTAAAAGCAATGGCGCCCGCCACCTTCATGGATATGTTCTTCATTTTGAAGTGTAGCTGACAGTTAGTGTTCTCTATGATGTCATCCACAGGGTATGTATCCAGCAGTGCGTCGCCCGGGGCGGAACCAACGCTGCTTCTCGGCATGGATGGGACGGCTGAGGGAGTCCTAGATTAGGGGGTCCTCGGACAGCCGGACTATATACTTCTGCCGGACTGTTAAACTATGAAGATACAAGACTCAAGACTTCGACCCGTGTCCGGATGGGACTCTTCTTGGCGTGGAAGGCAAGCTTGGCAATATGGATATGAAGATCTCCTCCCTTGTAACCGACTCTGTGTAACCCTAGCCCCCTCCGGTGTCTATATAAACCGGAGGGGTTAGTCCGTAGGACAACAACAATCATACCATAGGCTAGCTTCTAGGGTTTAGCCTCTACGATCTCGTGGTAGATCAACTCTTTTAATACTCATATCATCAAGCTCAATCAAGTAGGAAGTAGGGTATTACCTCCATCGAGAGGGCCCGAACCTGGGTAAACATTGTGTCCCCCGCCTCCTATTACCATCCGCCTTAGACGCACAGTTCGGGACCCCCTACCTGAGATCCGTCGGTTTTGACACCGACATTGGTGCTTTCATTGAGAGTTCCACTGCGCCGTCACTGTAAGGCTTGATGGCTCCTTCGATCATCGGCAACGATGCGATCCAGGGTGAGGTTTTCCTCCCCGGACAGATCTTCGTGTTCAGCGGCTTCGTACTGCAGGCTAACTCACTTGGCCATCTGGAGCAGATCGATAGCTACGCCCCTGGCCATCAGGTCAGGTTTGGAAACTCGAACTATACTGCCGACATCCGCGGAGACTCGATCTTCGACGGATTCGAGCCCATGTCAGGTGCGCCGCACAATCACGATGAGCATGATTTAGCTCTGCCGTCGGACTGTGTTCGGGAGATCACACCTGCAACTACTCCGGCCCTCAATCCGGAACAAATCGCGCCATCTGTGGATGGGTGGATGGACCCCGCCACGGAGGCCGCACACTCAGTGGCGATAGCACCGAATACTGACTGCACCTCCTACGAGACCCATGTTGCCGAACTGTTGGATTCGTCCCCGGCCACGGACTCTGAGCCGCTTGTGTCCGTGCCCATCGAATCCGATGGGGCACCGATCATGGAGTTTACCTCCGCGGATATCTTTCAGCACTCGCCTTTTGGCGATGTGCTAAATTCATTAAGGTCTCTCTCCCTGTCAGGAGACCCTTGGCCGAACTATGTCTGGCTAGAATGGGATACGGACGACGAAGAAATTCGCGACCCACCCACCACCCACTTAGTAGCCACTGTCGACGATTTAACTGACATGCTCGATTTCGACTCCGAAGACATCGACGGCATGGACAACGATGCAGGAGAGGAACAGGAACCATCACCCACAGGGCGCTGGACAGCCACTTGATCACATGACATATACATGGTGGATACACCCAAAGAAAACAATGACAAGGAACGAAAGGATGCAGCAAAGGATAGCTCCCTCGGGAAGCAACCAAAGCGTCGGCGTAGGCGCCGCTCCAAATCCCGCCTCGGCAAAAACAGCGATAACAGCACAAGAGAAAATAACACCCCAGTCGACTCCAGAGGAAACGACGACCACATTGACCCAGCGGCAGAGCAGGATGAACCAGCAAATGGCGAACATAGTACGGATCCGCTGTCCGAACACGGCGACGCCGAGGATAAAGCTCATCAACCTCCCTCCGGAGAGGAAAACAGTCCAGACGAGGATGCACACATCATCCCAGAAAGGCACTTGGAACAAGAGAACCTCCGCAGAAGGCTTATCGCCACCGCGAGGAGTCTGAAGAAGTAGAAGCAAAGGCTTAAGGCCGCACAGAATACGCTCAACAGTAGATGGAACAAAGTGCTCGATAATGAAGAAAAGTATGGTGGTAGTTACCACACAAAGAGCTATCCAAAGCGCAAGTTGTTGCCTGAATTTGATGATGAGGCCTTAGAGCCCACACAGCCAAAAAATAAAACGGGCGACCGGTCGGATCAACCACCTTGTGGCCGCGATAGAGCGGCTAACAAGGCCGCACATAAGTCAGCACATGATTCACGTGAGGACTTGCATCAGAAGACCGGCGCGACCGGATCCATCTACGGATCAAGGAAACACGCTCCAGCGCACAACCAAAACCAAAGACAACAACCGTCAGAACGCCACGACACATCCAAATACAGGGGTGCCGCACACCCCCTATGTTTCACCGATGAGGTGCTGGACCACGAATTTCCAGAAGGATTCAAACCAGTGAACATAGAGGCGTACGACGGAACCACAGACCCTAGGGTCTGGATTGAGGACTTTATCCTCCATATCCATATGGCTCGCGGAGACGATCTCCACGCCATCAAGTACTTGCCCCTCAAGCTGAAAGGACCAGCTCGGCACTGGCTGAAAAGCCTCCCCGAAAACTCAATTGGAAGTTGGGAGGAGCTTGAGGATGCTTTTCGGGCTAATTTTCAAGGGACCTATGTCCGACCTCCGGATGCAGACGATTTAAGTCATATAATTCAACAGCCCGGAGAGTCAGCACGAAAGCTTTGGAACAGATTTCTCACTAAGAAGAACCAAATCGTCGACTGCCCGGACGCCGAAGCATTAGCAGCTTTCAAACACAGCGTCCGAGACGAATGGCTCGCCAGACACCTCGGCCAAGAAAAACCGAGAACAATGGCAGCCCTGGCAAGCCTCATGACCCGCTTTTGCGCGGGCGAAGACAGCTGGCTAGCCCGTAGTAGCACCAGCGACCCAGGCACATCCGAAGTCAGGGATGGCAATGGAAAACCACGACGCAGTAAAAGCAAGCATTGAAATAAAGAAGACAGCCCAGATAACACGGCGGTAAATGCCGGATTCAGGGGCTCTCGACTGGGTCAGCGGAAAAATCCTTTCAAAGGCAGCAGAGATGGACCGTCCAGCCTAAACAAGATTCTAGACAAACTATGTCAGATTCATGGCACCCCCGATAAACCTGCAAATCACACCCACAGAGAATGCTGGGTCTTCAAGCAGGCCGGTAAGCTAAACGCCAAACACAAGGGGAGGGAGACACCAAGTGAAGACGAGGACGAGCCTCGCCAGCAAAGCACTGGGGGACAGAAAAAATTCCCACCAGAGGTCAAAACAGTGAACATGATCCACGTCACGAAGAGGAGAAGCAAACATGCACTCCGAGACAAACGCGCCGTAGATCCCTTCACCCCTAAGTTCAACCCCTGGTTTGCCCGCCCGATCACTTTTGATCGCAGGGATCACCTGACATGCATCCGGCACGAAGGATTGGCTGCCTTGATGTTAGACCCAATAATAAACGGATACCATCTCACACAAGTCCTTATGGACGGCGGCAGTAGTCTTAATCTGATATATCTGGACACAGTTCGCAAAATGGGGATAGACCCGACAAAAATCAGCCACAGTAATACTACCTTCAACGGAGTAATACCAGGCCCAGAGGCCCGCTGCACGGGCTCTCTAATACTAGAGGTTGTATTCAGTTCTCCCGACAACTTCCGAAGCGAAAAGTTAACCTTCGACATGGCTCCATTCCGAAGTGGCTATCAAGCACTACTCGGAAGAGCAGCTTTTGCTCGTTTTAATGCAGTAACGCATTACGCTTCCCTTAAGCTTAAGATGCCCGGTCCACGTGGCATCATCACAATTAGCGGAAATATCAAGCGTTCCTTATGCGCGGAAGAACGTGTGGCGGCTTTAGCAGCCGAACACTAAACGACCTCTTCAACCAGAATAAATGATCGGTCGTCAAGACCGCAGACATGGCTAGACGAGTCCGGCGCATTACTAGCTATAATAGCTTAGATAAACCCGGTATTGGTTTGATGGTTATACCCCCATAGGCGGTACCAGGGGCTTCCCGCGTGTAAACAGGGCTAGTTCGGCTCAACTTTACTTATCTTGAATTTTCATGGTTTATCGAGAATAACCAATTTTTCGGACGACAACTTTCACCTAAGTTCTTCTCTTTTATAGACGACAATCGTGCTACACCCTTCTAGGATGCGGCACAACGGAGACACAGGTGCATACGTGCAGCAGGGACCCGCTCAAAGGTTTCTTTTCAGATTAAGACCCTGTGTAAACCTTTTTTACTGTCTTTTGTTGTTCACATCCTCCGGATACTCAGTATAACCGAGAGCGATGCTGACGTTATTGGCATTTCGCCACGTCAGAATGATGCACGTACCTGGACACTCGGGGATAATTATCAAGGGCGTTATTCAGCCCGGTATATGTTGTAAAGACCGAATACCTTAGGGAGTGTTCGGCGTCGTGAGTTTGGCCTTATATGCATCAGCTCCGAATCATGTCTTTGGTCAAATGTTGGGTTTGCCCGGCTCCCGTGTTTTGCTACCTTATGTTCCGCTCTATCGGCTAAGGTGGCACCGGGAGAACTACTGCGATTGTGCCCTGGTTCATCCGGGTGAGCACCTCAGTAGAGAAAGCCGAAAACTGACTGTCATGATAAAGCGCGAGACTGGTCAACCACTCGATGACTTAGCGGAATCTTCAGGATTCCTCCGCATTAACGAAGGGCCGTTTCCCGGTCATGTACGTACGCGCCCCGTATTCGGATGAGCACGGAGATACCAGGGGCTATATAGTAGTCCCACCGTCAAACTCCTATGGCTAAGTGAAAGTGTTAAAGCAATATAGTCTGATTGCCTCGTTCGCTGCGCTATCACCTCCTTGATCGACCAAGAGGTTGGATCAAGTGTGAACATGCGTTTTTTGTGAACACTCCCACATTATATGCGTGGGGGCTGAAGCCGACGACTGCAAACTTTCAGGTTATATACATATATACATAAACGGCCGCACAGGAGGCATCATAATACTTTCAGGCAAAAGTATAAACACAGCCTTTATAATTTAATAAACATTGTTCTTACAATGGGAATACATGTCACTAGAACATAATATTCTTCGAGCACTGAGCCTCTATTAAACGAGCGCCTTCAAGGACTTCTTCAAAGTAGTGCTCGGCCGATACTCGGCCCACGGCCGAACTCTGGGTTGCAATAGCGGTGGCCTCCATCTCTGCCCAGTATGTCTTGACACGGGCAAGTGCCATCCGCGCACCCTCTATGCACGCCGACCTCTTCATAGCGTCGATGCGCGGCACAGCACCAAGGAACTGTTGCACTAAACTAAAATAACTATTCGGCCTTGGCCCTTCCGGCCAAAGATGATCCACAACAGACCTCATGGCAAGCCCGGACAACCTATGGAGCTCGGCCCACTCGGCCATTCGCTCATTCAACAGCAGCGGACGCACTGGAACATTGAACTGTGACCAGAACAGTTTTTCCACTTCACGATCTTTTTGATCTTTGAAAAACTCGGCCGCATCAGCAGCACTCGCTGCCAAATCCACGTATGCGTCTGCAGAACTCCATAGTTGATCAAGAGGGGCATACTTAGGATCTCCGAACTTCATCCGCAACAAAAAGGGCTTCCCAGCCGCGATATCCCCGGCTTGACGTAGCTCCTCCTTCGCCGCTCTGATTTTAGAGCGGGCGTCCTTGGCCGCTACCATGGCCTTCTCCAGGTCCGTCATCTTCGTTCGGTTTTCCTTTTCAAGAAGCTCGTAACGGTCGGCGGCATCTTTCAACTCAACAGCCATCTTGGCTATTTTATCCTTGCTTTGGCAATGCGCAGCCTGTTCGGCTCTCAGCTCTTCGACCGCCTTTAGAGCGGCCGCATCACTCTTCCTGGCTTGTTCCTTGGCTCGGGCAAGTTCCGCCCGAAGGGTCTCCACGGCGACAGCTCCATCTGCAGTCACAGCATATTAAAGATACTAGCATCATGCTCCTCTTAATATGTGTTGATCACAGGAGAAAACGCATACCCTGTGCCTCGTTAAGCCGCTTGTTTACAAGCACGATGTCGGCATCTGCCGCATCAAGTTGCCGCTTCAATTCGGCAAACTCACCAGTCCGGCCAGCCACCGGACCCGCAGCCACCTGCACATGAAAGCAGCACGGTTATTACCTGGGACCATGATCCTCTATTTGCCGTCTTTTTCGACAGCAACCAGAGTCTCAGGGGCTACTATCTACATAGGCCACACCTAGCATGTGCGGTATGGTCCAAAAAATATATATTACTTCACGTACCTCAAAGCCTTTCAGCAGACTCATAAAAGCTTCATGCAACCCGCTTTCGGCGGATGAAATCCTCTCAACCACCGTGCCCATTAGAGCACGATGCGTTTCCGAGATAGCCGCTTGCTCCAGAAGATTCATCAGTGCGTCCGATCGCACACCGGACGATTCCGGACTCTTTCTGTGGCTCTTCTTAGGAGCCGAATACCCTGGACTTCGGTTGGCCGAAGGTTTACCTCCTGGCCTTGGCGGATTAGGAGAAATCCTCCGTGACGACACCTCAGGGTCGCCCGCTTCACGAGGCGGGGAGGCACGGGGAGGTGTTTCGCTCTCCATCATCTCCGGAAGAAGATCCCCCCGAAGACAAACTCTGTCGAGAAGGGCTACAATCCGAACTACAAGACGCACGCCTCGGTTATCGTTCTCGGAAACGAAGCAGGATATATTTACTATAAAGTACTTTTGTTCACTTATAGCTCGGTAGAGGTCTGGTCCCCTTGCGGGTACTGTGCAGTAAGGATGCCCTCCGGGGTAGGACCCTCCGACAAAGGATTCTTCCCTCGCTTGGAGACCATTACTTCCAAGTCTTCAGAGGCGGTCCTCTTCCTCCCCTTGGGAGAGGGAATTTTAGATTCTTCCCCCCGGTTATCCTCCCTCGAGGAGGCACTAATTCCCCCGGTTTGGATGAATAGTGAGTGAGGCTCACTCTCGGCCTCTTTGTTCCTCCCGTTACCTTCCCCTGATGGCGCTTGATAAGGCGCAAGCTCAAGCATCCTGGCTAGTACAGGATCCGGTGAGCCCTCGGGAAGGGGAGCCGGACACCTGATCATCTTCGCCTTTTTTATCTAGTCCTGGTCAAAAGGCGACTTTTCAGAATGATGTTGTGATAAATTAAAAGACAACGTGTTCGGCCACGGAATTACTTACTTGACTGTCTGGATGATTGCAGTTCAGACCCGCATCGTCGGAGGTGTCCGGACACTCTATTTGTGACCCGAAGAACGATCTGTACATCTCTTCAAGCGTCACGCCGAAGAAGTGCTGAATAGTCCACGGTCCTTCCGGTTGAACTCCCACATACGGAGAGGTCGACGTTTGCAAGGCAGGGCTCGACGAACTAGCACAACTTGCATTACCTTAACAAGGGTGATATTTCCCTCGTGGAGATCTTGGATGTGACTCTGCAATGTCGGCACATCATTTACTGCCCCCAGTCCAGCCCCTTGTTGACCCATGACGCCAGTTGTGGCGGGGGGCCCGAGCAGAAGGCAGGGGCGGCTACCCACTTGGTACCCCGGGGAGCTGTGATATAAAACCACTCCCGTTGCCATAAACTGGACACCTCCGGGAAGGAACCCTTTGGCCATGGAACATCGGCGCCTTTGCTTATTACAGCACCTCCGCACTCTGCATGTCGCCCCTCAATCATCTTCGGCTTCACATTAAAGGTCTTGAGCCATAGGCCAAAGTGTGGGGTAATGCGGAGGAAGGCTTCACACACGACGATGAACGACGAGATGTGAAGGATAGAATCCGGAGCCAGATCATGGAAATTGAGCCCGTAGTAGAACATGAGCCCTCTGACAAAGGGATCTATACTGAAACCTAGCCCTCGGAGGAATTGGGAGACGAATACGACACTCTCGCTAGGTTTGGGAGTGGGAATGACCAGCCCTCGGGCGGGCAGCCTGTGCTAGATTTCGCCGGTCAAATACCTAGCCTCTCTTAGCTTCTTGATGTCCTCCTCTGTGACGGAGGAGGGCACCCACCGACCTTGAAGGTTGGATCCGGACATGATTGTAGGTACGAAGCGCCTAGCCTGAGCCTTGGGTGTTGGAACTCGAGGTGGGGGGACGATTCGATTGAGCGCGAGAGGAAGGAGATAGGCCTAGGCCTCTTTATAAAGGGGATGAATATCAAGCGTCCTCCGCATGGCCGTTTGGGACTTGCCTAAATTGAGGAGTCATACCAACGGGCACGATTGGGTTACCTATACCCGTATTGATGAGAATCCCGTGAAAAAAGGGACACGATCTCTGCTTCGATAGGACGTGCCAATAAAAACCGCCTCGCAACACGCGTAGTGGCAGGCTCGGAAAAACGGTTCATCGTGACCAGACCACGGCAATATGTCACATTATGAAAAGCGGTTGGCAGATTGGATTTTGTGGAAATATTATTCTCTCTACGGTGGTATGTGGAATTTGTTTTGCAGATCCTGACACTATCCTTGTGTTCAAAATCTTTTATGGAGTATTCGGAGGAGGAACCCGCCTTGCAATGCCGAAGACAATCTGTGCGCCGGACTCATCGTCATTGAAGCCTGGTTCAGGGCTACTGAGAGAGTCCTGGATTAGGGGGTCCTCGGACAGCCGGACTATATACTTCTGCCGGACTGTTAAACTATGAAGATACAAGACTCAAGACTTCGACCCGTGTCCGGATGGGACTCTCCTTGGCGTGGAAGGCAAGCTTGGCAATACGGATATGAAGATCTCCTCCCTTGTAACCGACTCTGTGTAACCCTAGCCCCCTCCGGTGTCTATATAAACCGGATGGGTTAGTCCGTAGGACAACAACAATCATACCATAGGCTAGCTTCTAGGGTTTAGCCTCTACGATCTCGTGCTAGACCAACTCTTGTAATACTCATATCATCAAGTTCAATCAAGCAGGAAGTAGGGTATTACCTCCATCGAGAGGGCCCGAACCTGGGTAAACATTGTGTCCCCCGCCTTCTGTTACCATCCGCCTTAGACGCACAGTTCAGGACCCCCTACCCGAGATCTGTCGGTTTTGACACCGACAACGGCGCTATCCAATGCTGGACGATCATCCGCTTGCTGCTGCTGCTGCTGCTGAGACCCCCTTTCCTGGCTAAGTGAGTCGATCTGCTGCTGCTGCTGCTGCTGGAATTTGAGTGCCAACTCCGCGTGCCTTGCTTCTAGGCCTTGAAGGCGTTCTGCGTCCTGCTTCCTCTGCTCCTCCTCCAGCTTCCTCTTCTTCTTCTCCTCCTCCATCTTCTTTCTTGCATGGGTCCTGTAGTCGTCGTTCCATTCCAAAAAGCCCTCATACTAGGGCATAACGCCCTTGCCTCGTGTTCTTCCCGGGTGTTCAAGATTTCCCAGGGCGCGCGTAAGCTCGTCATTCTCTTTGTTGGGCGTGAACACCCCCTTTCGAGCATCTTCTATTGCGTCATGTAACTTTTGTTCGGCTCCTTTTAGACTTGCCTTCTTTGAAACCAGGCCTGTCTTCGGGTCCAACGCCCCCCCATGCGCATAGAACCAAGTTCTGCACCTAGGGGGCCAGCTCCTAGTAACCGGAGTGACCCCTGCATCCTCCATCTCTTGCTCAGACTTATCCCACTTAGGCATTGCCACCGCATAGCCACCTAGACCCAGCCTATGGAACTGCGTCTTTTTTGCGGCATTGGCCTTGTTTTTTCTTGACCGTTCCTTAGATAATTCTGATTCCTTGAATTTCACGAAAGCAGGCCAGTGTTCTCTTTGCTTCTCCAGTGTTCCCTTGAATTCTGGAGTCTTCCTTTCTGCAGCGAGGTAGTTGGCCCATACAGTTTTCTTGTGGGTGTTGAATGCAATTGCCATCTTCTTAAGAGCAGCGTCCTTGACTTTTTGCACATCTGCATCAGTGAAATAATCTGGTAGGGTGAAATGTTCCATCAGAGATTCCCAAAGATTTTGTTTTGCTCTGTCGTCGACCCAAGTAACATCTGGACGTTTAGTTTTTGGGTCTTTCCATTCTTGAATGGAGATCAGGAGTTGGTCCTTCACAAGAACTCCGCGCTGACGAGTCCACTTGTTCGCAATCTTCTTAGGCGTGAGGGGTTCGCCATTAGCTTTGATGGAGTCGATGTTGTACTTTACACCCTCCTTCAACTTTTTGCCCGGGCCTCGCTTTGTCCTGCTGTCTGTAGAAGCAGATTTGCTCGATCCAAAGGGCTGAAAGAAGAAAGATTGATTCGTTAATATATCTTCAAATATAAAAAATGTGATGATCGCCATATGCCTGCTTATATAAATATACCTCGCCGGTAATCTTTGTTATTTCAAGATCAACATTGTCTGTGTCATCATAAACATTGTCTGTGTCATCATAATCATAATCATAGTTCATGGCTTCATCAGCTCGGTCGTCGAGATCGAATATCTTATCATCACCCTCCCCGGTATTGTTCAGATATTGGGAGTCGTTGTCATCTGCTTCATTCAGATCATCTAGCCTGCGAGGGCTGCGTATGATCTCGAACAATTCCTCTTCTCTCTCTGCCGGTATTGTCCGCCATAGCTTTTACTTAACTAATACAGAAGAAATATAAAACAATTTAGTATTCAAATTACAATGTATGGATGCAATCAATAAGGAAAAACTGAATCATATAGTACATAATATGCATCGTCTCGAATAATATATAATCTCGAATACATCGTCTCGAATAATATATATAATCTCGAATACATCGTCTCAAATATTATATATCAAATACATCACTGGCTAGGTACCTAATAAAGATCGAATACTATAGAAGAATCTAGGCCACTCGCGGTCCCTGGGGCGCGGGTGGTGGACACCCAAAGAGAAGGAACCATCACAGGATCATATCTCCGGTCATCTGCCCAAAGAACTTGCCAGGTATTGGAGAACCTGACGTCCATAGCAGCCATGTAGCGATGGACGTGCTCGTCCTCCTCCCTGACACGGCGACGCACCACCTCCGGCGGGGCTGGCTCCCTCTGCACCGAATGTGGCCCACGCGAACGCCACCAAAGGAGATCAGGGTCGACGACACGACCTGGTTCCTCACCAAGCGGCGCGCCCCTGCAGGTAGCACCTCCCAGTGCCAGCCCGGCGGAGCCCAGTCCCGGACATGGGTCAGCCAGACGTCGTCGCGAACGGGTCGACGGCGAGGATGCGGGCCGGGCATCGTCGAGAACAAATACTATATGCCCGCAAAAAGTAACATTTTTTAAATGATTGGATTGTGATAACTAAAATTCTATATGCAAATTCTAACAATTTGACATTAATCTAATTCATCTAACTAAAACTAATTCTAAACTTTCTAATATTTCTATATATATAACTAACATTTCTATAACATTTCTAATATTTCTATAACTAAAAAACAGAAAAATTGCTAACATTTCTATAAATATTTCTATAACTAAAACACAGAAAAATTTATAACATTTCTATATAACTAACATTTCTAATATTTCTATAACTAAAAAACAGAAAAATTTCTAACATTTCTATAGATATTTCTATAACTAAAAAACAAAAAAAATTCTATAACTAAAATTTATAACTAAAAACTAAAAAACAATGTGTGTGTGTGTGTGTGGACATGGCGGTCGGGGCAGGAGCTCACCGGCGAGGCGCGGCGACGGGGGGCGGCGATGGGGACGGAGACGGGCGGTGACGACGGGGATGGGGACTGGGCGGCGATGACGGGGACGGGGACGGGTCGGGCGGGGACGACGGGGCGGGGCGCGGCGACGGGGACGGGATGGGGATGGCGACGAGGGGCGGAGGCGACGGGGCAGAGGAGAAAGAAGCAGAGGGAGAGATGAGAAACTGAATTTTTTTGAAGTGCTTTCTTATATAGAACACCCCTTTAGTACCAGTTGGAGCCACAAACCGGTACTAAAGGTCTGTTTTGGCCAGGCGAAGCGGCGGGAAGCGCACCCCCTTTAGTACCGGGTGGTGGCACCAACCGGTACTAAAGACACCCCTTTAGTACCGGTTGGTGCCACGACCCGGTACTAAAGGGTGTGCGCTGCCAGGCGAGGGGCGCAGAAGTTTAGTCCCACCTCGCTAGTTGAGGAGCGCCAAGACCAGTTTATAAGCCCCGACGCGGGCACTGCATTGAGCTCCTCTCAAAAGCAGGCCTTCTGGGCCTACCACTCCTACTCTGCCTGTGGGCCTACTGGGTTTGCGGGCCTGCATCCTGGCCCAACTACAGGTTGGGTTTCTAGTCGTATGCATGCCGCTCTGGCCCTGTAGGTGGGCTTTTTATTTTCTTATTTTTTTTGCTTTATTTATTTTTGGTTTATTTATTTTTGAGTTGTTTTTTGCTGTATTTAGAGTTTCTTTGTGCATATTTTTCCTTTAGGTACAAAAAATTACAAACTTTCTGTTAGTGCCGGTAGTTTTCAAATTTGAAGAGTTTAAATTTTGAATTATTTGAAAAAATCAGTAATGCATGAAAGAATTTGTTTGCACATAAAATTTCTTCGCGTTTCAAATGCCAAAACACATAACTACCCTAACTATTACAGAGATTCCCTCCTGGGTGTGAAACACAGAAGAAAGTGATGATAGTGAAGCCGATCACATCCCAGATCTTTGGGTGTGAAACCTTTTCTTCGCGTGTGTCCATTTGCGTCGTAGCCATGGAAAATCTTCATCATTTAACTGGATGCTCGGGTCAATATTCACTGTGAATGGATCAATTTCATCAAACTTTTCATAATCTTCTGACATGTCTGTCTTGTCATCCACTCCCACGATGTTTCTCTTCCCAGAAAGAACTATGTGGCGCTTTGGCTCATCGTATGATGCATTCGCTTCCTTATCTTTTCTTTTTCTCGGCTTGGTAGACATGTCCTTCACATAGAAAACCTATGCCACATCATTGGCTAGGACGAATGGTTCGTCTGCATACGCAAGATTGTTGAGATCCACTGTTGTCATTCCATACTGCGGGTCTTCTGTTACCTCGCCTCGTGTCATATTGACCCATTTGCACCGAAACAAAGGGACCTTCAAACCACGTCCATAGTCAAGTTCCCATATGTCCTATATGTAACCATAATATGTTTCCTTTCCCGTCTTGGTTGTTGCATCAAAGCGGACACCACTGTTTTGGTTGGTTCTCTTCTTATCTTGGGCGATCGTGTAAAATGTATTACCATTTATCTCGTACCCTTTGAAAGTCATTATATTCGAAGATGGTAACTGGGACAGCGAGTACAAGTCATCTTCAATAGAGGCATCATGCATGGTACGTATCTGCAACCAGCCGGCGAAACTCCTGGTTTGTTCATGTGTAATCCAGTCATCAGACCGCTCCGGGTGTTTGGAGCGTAGAAAATTCTTGTGTTCGACCATATACGGAGCCACCAAGGCGGAATTCTGTAGAACTGTGTAGTGTGCTTCAGTGAGAGAATGTCCGTCCATACATATTAGTTGATTCCCTCCTAGCGTGCCTTTTCCATCCAGTCTGCCCTTATGCCGCGATTCAGGAACACCAATTAGCTTAAGGTCAGGAATAAAGTCAATACAAAACTCAATGACCTCCTCATTGTGATGGCGCTTGGAGATGCTTCCTTCTGGCCTAGCACGGTTATGAACATATTTCTTTAAGACTCCCATGAACCTCTCAAAGGGGAACATATTGTGTAGAAATACAGGACCCAAAACGTTAATCTCTTCGCATAGGTGAACTAGGACATGCGTCATGACGTTGAAGAAGGACGGTGGGAACACCAACTCGAAACTGACATGACATTGCACCAAATCATTCTCTAACCTTGGTATGATTTCTGGATCGATTACCTTCTGAGAGATTGCATTGAGGAATGCACATAGCTTCACAATGGCTAATCGAACGTAATCCGGTAGAAGCCCCCTCAATGCAACCGGAAGCAGTTGCGTCATAATCACGTGGCAGTCATGAGACTTTAGGTTCTGGAACTTTTTCTCTGCCATGTTTATTATTCCCTTTATATTCGACGAGAATCCAGATGGTACCTTAATACTGAGCAGGCATTCAAAAAAGATTTCCTTCTCTTCTTTGGTAAGAGCGTAGCTGGCATGACCATGATGTATGCCGTCTTTTCCGTGCTTACGTTTCTGGTCCTCCCGTGCCTCAGATGTATCTTTTGTCTTCCCATACACGCCCAAGAAGCCAAGCATGGTCACGCAAAGATTCTTCGTCACGTGCATCACGTCGATTGCGGAGCGGACCTCTAGGTCTTTCCAATAGGGCAGGTCCCAAAATATAGATTTCTTCTTCCACATGGGTGCGCGTCCGTCAGTGTCATTCGGAACAGGTTGTCCCCCAGGACCATTTCCAAAGACTACCTTCAAATCCTTGACCATATCATGTACATCAGCACCAGTACGGTGGCGAGGCTTCGTCCGGTGATCCGCCTCACCTTTGAAATGCTTGCCTTTCTTTCTTACGGGATGCCTGCTCGGAAGAAATCGACGATGTCCCAGGTACACATTCTTCTTACAATTATTCAAATATATACTGTCGGTATCATCCAAACAGTGCGTGCATGCGCGGTATCCCTTGTTTGTCTGTCCTGAAAGGTTACTGAGAGCAGGCCAATCATTGATGGTCACGAACAGCAACGCCTTTAGGTCAAATTCTTCCCCCATGTGCTCATCCCACGCACGTACACCTGTTCCATTCCACAGTTGTAAGAGTTCTTCAACTAATGGCCTTAGGTACACATCAATGTCGTTGCCGGGTTGCTTAGGGCCTTGGATGAGCACTAGCATCATAATGAACTTCCGCTTCATGCACAACCGAGGAAGGTTATACAAACATAGTGTCACAGGCCAGGTGCTATGGTTGCTGCTCTGCTCCCCAAAAGGATTAATGCCATCTGCGCTTAGACCAAACCATACGTTCCTTGCGTCATCTGCAAACTCCTTCTCGTACTTTCTCTTGATTTTTCTCCACTGCGACCCGTCAACGGGTACTCTCAACTTTCTGTCTTTCTTACGGTCTTCTCTGTACCATCGCATCGCCTTAGCATGCTCTTTGTTTTGGAACAAACGTTTCAACCGTGGTATTATAGGAGCATACCACATCACCTTGGCAGGAATCTTCTTCCTGGGGCGCTCGCCCTCGACATCACCAGGGTCATCGCGGCTGATCTTATAATGCAATGCACCGCATACCATGCAAGCGTTCAAATCCTCGTACTCACCGCGGTAGAGGATGCAGTCATTAGGGCATGCATGTATCTTCTGCATCTCTAACCCTAGAGGGCAGACAACCTTCTTTGGTTCGTACGTACCCTCGGGTAATTCGTTGTCCTTTGGAAGCATATTCTTTATCATTACCAGCAACTTTCCAAATCCCTTATCAGATACACCATTCTCTGCCTTCCATTGCAGCAATTCCAGTGTGGTGCCCAACTTTTTCTTGTTAGCTTCGCAATTCGGGTACAACAATTTCTTGTGATCCTCTAACATGTGCTGCAACTTCTTCTTCTCCAAATCACTTGCGCAGTTTCTCTTTGCATCAGCAATGGCCCGACCTAGATCATCAGCGGGCTCATCTGATGCCTCTTCTTCAGCTTCTTCCCGCATTGCTGGCTCAGCTTCTTCCCCCATTGTTGTATTATCGTATTCAGGGAACCCATGGCCAGGATAGCAGTCGTCGTTCTCTTCTTCTTCATTGTCTTCCATCATAACCCCTCTTTCTCCGTGCTTGGTCCAAACATTATAGTGGGGCATGAAACCGGACTTAAACAGGTGGACGTGAATGGTTCTTGACGTAGAGTAATTGTGATCATTCTTACAGACAGCACATGGACAAGGCATAAAACCATCCACCCGCTTGTTTGCCTCAGCCGCAAGCAGAAAAGTTTGCACGCCATTAATGAACTCGGGAGAGCATCGGTCATCGTACATCCATTGTCGGCTCATCTTCATTACACAACACCGAAAAGACCAAATTAATACAAGTTGATACATATAGTTCATACATAAAGTTCATACAACACTTAAATGCAACAAACAAATAACTCTCTAACTAAAGAATTTAAATGCAACAACAAATGCGATCAAGATCGCAACTAAGGTAACAATTGATCCAACAGCATAATGATACCAAGCCTCACTAGCATGGCATATTTTCTAATCTTTCTAATCTTCAAGCGCATTTTCTCCATCTTGATCTTGTGATCATCGACGACATCGGCAACATGCAACTCCAATTCCATCTTCTCCCCCTCAATTCTTTTCAATTTTTCTTTCAAATACTCGTTTTCTCTTTCAACTAAATTTAACCTCTCGACAATAGGGTCGGTTGGAATTTACGGTTCACAAACCTCCTAGATAAAAATATCTATGTCAACTTGATGGGCATAATAATTTGTCATAAACACGAAATGCAACAACTAGTTTTAAAAGAGAATATACTACATCCGAATCATAACAAGGACGAGGGCCGACGGGGACGGATATCAAAACCATGGCACTATGTATAACAAACAAAATACGGGTAAGATAATTATACGAGTAACTATATATCCAAATCACACAAACATCAATTTGGTAATGTAAAACATTCATGAACAAGAGGCTCACCACAAGGTGGTGCCGGCGACGAGACGGTGCGGGCGATCTACGGTGGTTACGACGGAGATTTAGATGGCACTAAGTAAACCACACCTACATATGCAAACTAAGTGTTATTTTTGACCTCAAATTTCATATAAATCAAATACTAGCACATATATTTCCTCCCAAATTACTAAACTCATGAATTAATCACTATACAAAGCATTGCAAGAGCTAATCTAGCAATGAGAGATGAAAGGACAAAGTTGCTAACCTTTGTGATCATTTGAATGGATGGGGGTCTTCAAATCTTGACAAATTTTGGGCAAAATGTGTGATGAGCTCGAGAGGAAGAGGGGAAGAACAGAGAGGAGAGGGGAAAGGGGAAGAACAGAGCAAGCTCGGGTGGATGAAGGGTTTATGTACTACGACCTCTACCACCGGTTCGTGCCACGAACCGGTACTAAAGGTGCTAGAGGGGCCCCGGACTGACAACATCCTGCCACCACTCACTTTAGTACCGGTCCGTGGCACGAACCGGTGCTAAAGGTTCGCCACGAACAGGTACTAATGAGAGCGGCCGGCTAGCCGTTGGAACCGGCACTAATGCACACATTAGTGCCGGCTCAAAATCAAACCGGCAGTAATGTGCTTGACATTTGACCCTTTTTCTACTAGTGGAGCTAGATGGCAGTTCCTTACCTCCCCTCGTAGTTGAGGGATAAATTTTTGTTTTAGCGTCTTTCAAGTTCTTCATAGTGACCAGCAGATATAAATCCCAAGTGACTCAAAGAATAGAGCTATGCTCCCCGGCAACGGCGCTAGAAAATAGTCTTGATAACCCACAAGTATAGGGGATCGCAACAGTTTTCGAGGGTAGAGTATTCAACCCAAATTTATTGATTCGACACAAGGGGAGCCAAAGAATATTCTCAAGTATTAGCAGTTGAGTTGTCAATTCAACCACACCTGGATAACTTAGTATCTGCAGCAAAGTATTTAGTAGCAAAGTAATATGGAAGTAACGGTAACGATAGAAAAAGTAATATTTTTGGCTTTTGTAATGATTGTAACAGTAACAACGGAAAAGTAAATAAGCGAAGAACAATATGTGAAAAGCTCGTAGGCATTGGATTAGTGATGGAGAATTATGCCGAATGCGGTTCATCATGTAACAGTCATAACATAGGGTGACACAGAACTAGCTCCAATTCATCAATGTAATGTAGGCATGTATTCCGAATATAGTCATACGTGCTTATGGAAAAGAACTTGCATGACATCTTTTGTACTACCCTCCCGTGGCAGCGGGGTCCTAGCGGAAACTAAGGGATATTAAGGCCTCCTTTTAATAGAGTACCGGACCAAAGCATTAACAAATAGTGAATACATGAACTCCTCAAACTATGGTCATCACCGGGAGTGGTCCCGATTATTGTCACTTCGGGGTTGCCGGATCATAACACATAGTACGTGACTATAGACTTGCAAGATAGGATCAAGAACTCACATATATTCATGAAAACATAATAGGTTCAGATCTGAAATCATGGCACTTGGGCCCTAGTGACAAGCATTAAGCGTAGCAAAGTCATAGCAACATCAATCTCAGAACATAGTGGATACTAGGGATCAAACCCTAACAAAACTAACTCGATTACATGATAGATCTCATCCAACCCATCACCGTCCAGCAAGCCTACGATGGAATTACTCACGCACGGCGGTGAGCATCATGAAATTGGTGATGGAGGATGGTTGATGATGACGACGGCGACGGATTCCCCTCTCCGGAGCCCCGAACGGACTCCAGACCAGCCCTCCCGAGAGGTTTTAGGGCTTGGCGGCGGCTCTGTATCGTAAAATGCGATGAATCCCTCTCTCTGATGTTTTCTCCCCGAACACGAATATATGGAGTTGTAGTTGAGGTCGGTGGAGCGTCAGGGGGCCTACGAGGCAGGGGGCGCGCCCCCCACCCTCGTGGACACGTGGAGGCCCCCCTGACGTGGATTCTTCTTCCAGTATTTTTAATATTTTCCAAAAATTAGTTCCGTGGAGTTTTAGGTCATTCCGAGAACTTTTGTTTCTGCACATAAATAACACCATGGAAAGTTTGCTGAAAACAGCGTCAGTCTGGGTTAGTTCCATTCAAATCATGCAAGTTAGAGTCCAAAACAAGGGCAAAAGTGTTTGGAAAAGTAGATATGATGGAGACGTATCATTGTTCTATGTTGACACGAGAAAAAAAATTGAAAGCAATAAGAGGCAATGGATATTGTTTCGTCCCCAAAGGTGGGACGTTCTCTACCGAAAACCATCATGCTTGTTGTGAGAAGCTCCGGTTTGTGAGAAGCATACACCTAAACCTGCCCCAAATGGGACAAAATTTGTACCACGGCATGTTGATGCCACTCCATGATAGCATGCCAAGTTTCATGAATTTCAGACGAGTTTTGGATTTACTAGAATTTAAAAACTAGGCATCTCAATGTTTTGCCGGCAATCAACGGTGCCATGGTGTTTGAAATTCATTCCCATTTCTTGCATGGGACCTAAGCATGCACCCAAGGACAAAGATTTGAGTTTTCAACGAATTTATATGCACTGGAGCATGTGCATGTAGTTCAAATTTGAATTATGCACATAAATGCATTGAAACACTTAATGCATAAAAATGTCCAAATTTTCGGCTTCCGCGGAAATATCTACCTCCCCGCCCCCTCCCCCTTACCAAAAGCCACATTTCCCCTCTTTCCTCCTTCCTTTCCAAGTTGAAACCTTCACTCCTTCCTTGCAGCGCCGCCGCCTCCTCGTCGGCGACCCTCCTTCACGCTCCTCGGCCTTGCCTATCCAGGCAGGTAATCCACACCCGACCCCCATCCTGCTCCTCCTTCCACATCCCACATGCCCCTACCGTCGGCGCGAGCGCGACACCTTCCACCCAAATCACCGACCCCCTCCACCAAATAAGCACCATCCTAAGCCATGGTACACGCAGTATAGCCAGGACCTCGAGGAGCATTTGGCAGCGGAGAAGCAAATCGGGGCCGCACGCGCGGATGAGGTCGCGATGGCTACCATTCGTGCCGACCGCCAGACCTTGAAGGAGCACCTTGCCATTTCCTAGCTACACCGGTTAAGCATGCCCGGTTTACCCGTTGCGTGTGCTTCTCCTGCCATTCCTTCACAAATTCTAGTGAATTCTGCTATCTAATTTTACCATGCAATCTGTTGCTCTAGTGTATATGTTCTATATGTCGTGCAGTGTGGTGCTCACTTATTAACTCTTTTGTTAATTAGTTGTCGTCTTCAGTTAACTGTTTGGTTCAATTCTGCAAATGTGATGTTCAATTCTTCAGGCTGCAATTTTGTATTGTCTTCCATGTGAGAAATAAATCGAATCTATCTTTACAAAATTGTGGGTGCATGCTGTTATTGTATACCATGTGAGGAATAAATTGATTTTGGCTGTAGTAAATACATGAGAAACAAATACAATTGCTACAATTGGCTGTAGTTAACTATTTGGTTAACTCTCTGATCTTCTATTAGGAGTATGATATATTGTGCAATGTGGTGCTCAGTTAATGTTTGGTTCATTTGTTGTGGTGTTTAGTTAACTGCTTGGTTCAATTCTGCAATGCGATGTCCAATTGTCGTGGGTGGAATTTTGTATTGTTGTGCATGTGAGGGGTAAATCGAATTTGGCTGCACTTAATACATGAGAAACATATACAAGTGCTATATTTCCTAGTTCTTAATCATGCTTGGTTTGGATAAATGGGTTTTCCGTGTGGCTTCAATTAATCTGATGAATCTGCAATGTGATTATTTTTCATCAACATATTTTACTGATAGCATGCGAACCCTTACTTAACCTGATGACTAACTACCTTATATGTGTTGCAGGGAAACAATGGGAAGCACGGAGGTTTACAATCGAGGTTAGCACGTGCATGGTCCGTTGTCTAATAGCACATTATTGTGCAATTGCAGGAACCATTCTAAAATTTAGGTTTATAACAATTTGGCCTTGCACATGTAGGTCCTGCTGTCAGAGGTTTTGACCCACTGTTCGACCCTTTTTGCATATGGGGAAATGAGTTGTCCATGAATATCAGTCAGGTCAAGAAACTCAAAAGGATTGTTAGGATAAAGAAATTAGCAACAAAAAACAAGATCTTTGTCTGCACAATGAAGAAGACATCAGTTCACTACAGGATGGTACTAACTATTATACCTTGCCTTTTTTATTCCTTTGCCCCATTTCCAATATAGAGAAGATATTTATGCATATCCTTGTTTTCAGGCCTTTCCAAAGCAGTTCACTAATGATTACCTCTCAAACCACCTATATGGTCAGGAGGCGAGGAAGGTATTCATACAACACCCATGGTTCAATATTGTAGGGTTCCTGAAGAGGATGAAGGACGGATGGTCAATCATCCACAGGCACTGGCTTAAAGTTACAAAGACCTTCAACATCAATGAAGGCTCAATATTCGCCTTCTGCTTCAGCAGTTTTCCAGATGAGATACATCTGTCTATGTACCGTCTATGATGCTAATTTTGAAAGGTTATAGATGTTGCATGTGAAAATGGTCCTGGTGTAGTTGTGTAATGGGGTAGCTGAGTGCTGAAGCTATATGATGTTTTACTCTAATGTATTTCAATTATGAAAATGAAATATATTGTGTGCTTAATATGAACTGTCAATTAGATTAATAAATGGATTATGAATAATCAGATAATTAGCCTGCTAATTGGGTTTTGCTATTGCAAACGGTTGTTGAAAAAATACTGTGGGCGATGACCTCAGGCAACGCACACAGTTTCTAGGAATAAACCGTGTTGGATCAATGAACAATCACACACGACTTTCTCTTGAAAACTGTTTGCGTTAGGCCACCTTGCGCAAACGTTTACCACATGAAAACTCTGTGTGATGGACAGCCTTTGCCACACAGTTTCTTCCACGGACCGTGTGTGATATATTCAATAACGCAAGCGATTTAACGGGAAAAATTGTGTGTGATGTACCTGTGAACGGAAACGTTTTCCTTGGAGCGACTGTGTGGGATGTACATACGAACGGAAATGTTTAGCGGGGACTGACTGTGTGGGATGTACTTGCGACCGGAAACAATTTCGCCGTATAATTGTATTTTTTAGCTCTACTGTACGTATTTCCGTATTTGAGCGCTCGCCGGTCGCACACGACCTCATTTTGCCAAACGTGTGTGCCAGGAGGGCATAACCCCGACGGTTTCTGGGTCGTGTGGGAAGGACCCCCCTATCGCCCACACTCACTTGGCGGCGGTTCCAAATGCCGTCGCGGAAAGGGGTTAAAAACCGTTTGTTTAGGAGCTCGCTGTACTAGTGTAGGTTAATAGGTTAGTCCCAAAAATAGTATAACATAGCATATTAATGTATATAAAACATTCAAAACAGATAATATAATAGCATGGAACAATAAAAAATTATAGATATGTTGGAGATATATGAAGCATCCCCAAGCTTAATTCCTGCCCGTCCTTGAGTAGGTAAATTATAAAAACAGAATTTTTGATGTGGAATGCTACCTAACATATTTATCCATGTAACCTTCGTTATTGTGGCAAGAATATTCAAATCCATAAGATTCAAAGCAAAAGTTTAATATTGACATAAAAAATAATACTTCAAGCATACTAATAAAGCAATCATGTCTTCTCAAAATATCATGGCCAAAGAAAGTTATCCCTACAAAATCATATAGTCTGGCTATGCTCCATCTTCATCACACAAAGTATTTCATCATGCACAAAGTATTTCTCGAGAATTTTCAACTTTCACGCAATACATGGGCATGAGCCATGGATATAGCACTGTAAGTGGAATAGAATATGGTGGTTGTGGAGAACACAAAAAGGAGAAACTCTCACATCAACTAGGCAAATTAATGGGCTATGGAGATGCCCATCAATTGATATTGATGTAAGTGAGTAGGGATTTCCATGGAACGGATGCACTAGATCTATAAGTGTATGAAAGCTCAAAAGAAAACTAGGTGTGCATCCAGCTTGCTTGCTCACGAAGACCTAGGGTATTTTGAGGAAGCCCATCATTGGAATATACAAGCCAAGTTCTATAATGAAAAATTCCCACTAGTATATGAAAGTGACAAAATAGGAGACTCTCTATCATGAAGATCATGGTGCTACTTTGAAGCACAAGTGTGGAAAAAGGATAGTAACATTGTCCATCTCTCTTTTTCTCTCATTTTTTTATTTTCTCTTTTTTTTGTTTGGGCTCTTTGGCCTTTTTTTTATTTTGGGCTCTTTGTCTTCTTTTATTTTTATTTTTCGTCTGGGTCCTCATCCCAACTTGTGAGGGAATCATAGTCTCCATCATCCTTTTCCTCACATAGGACAATGCTCTAATAATGATGATCATCACACTTTTATTTACTTTACAACTCAAGGATTACAACTCGATACTAGAACAAAGATATGACACTATATGAATGCCTCCGGTGGTGTACCGGGATGTGCAATGATCAAGACTGACATGTATAAAAATTATGAACGGTGGCCAAGCCACAAATACTATGCCAACTACATGATCATGCAAAGCAATATGACAATGATGGTGCGTGTCATAATAAAACGGAACGGTGGAAGTTGCATGGCAATATATCTCAGAATGGCTATGGAAATGCCATAATAGGTAGGTATGATGGCTGTTTTGGGGAAGGGTATATGGTGGGTTTAATGCACCGGCGAAAGTAGCGCGGTACTGGAGAGGCTAGCAGTGGTGGAAGGGTGAGAGTGCGTATAATCCATGGACTCAACATTAGTCATAAAGAACTCACATACTTGTTGCAAAATTTATTAGCCATCGAAGCAAAGTACTACACGCATGCTCCTAGGGGTATAGATTGGTAGGAAAATACCATTGCTCATCCCCGACCACCACTCATAAGGAAGACAATCAAGAAATAAATCATGCTCCGACTTCATCACATAACGGTTCACCATACGTGCATGCTACGGGAATCACAAACTTTAACACAAGTATTTCTAACAATCCACAATTACTCACTAGCATGACTCTAATATCACCATCTTTATATCTCAAAACAAATGCAAGGAATCAAACTTCTCATATATTCAATGCTCTTTATGAATTTTTTTATTATATCCCTCTTGGATGCTCATCATATTAGGACTAAATGCATAACATAAGCAAATTACCATGCTGTTTAGAGACTCTCAAAATAATATAAGTGAAACATGAGAGTTCAACAATTTCTTCCAAATAAAACCACCGCCGTGCTCTAAAAAGATTTATGTGAAGCACTAGAGCAACTACCCAGCTCAAAAGATATAAGTGAAGCACATAGGGTATTCTAATAAATTCACGATTAAAGTGTGTCCCTCTAAAAAGGTGTGTATAGCAAGGATGATTGTGGGAAACTTAAAAGCAAAGACTCTAATCATACAAGACGCTCCAAGCAAAACACATATCATGTGGTGAATAAAAATATAGCTTCAAGTAAATTTATCGATGGATTGAAGACGAAAGAGGGGATGCCATCCGGGGCATCCCGAAGCTTAGAATCTTGATTGTCCTTTAATATTACCTTGGGGTGCCTTGGGAATCCCCAAGCTTAGGCTCTTTCCACTCATTATTCCATAGTCCATCAAATCTTTACCAAAAACTTGAAAACCTCACAACACAAAACTCAACACAAAACGCATGAGATCCGTTAGTATAATAAAACAAATCACCACTTAGGTACTGTTTTGAACTCATTCTAAATTTATATTGGTGTTATATCTACTGTATTCCAACTTATCTATGGTTCATACCCTCCAATACTACCCATAGATTCATCAAAATAAGCAAACACCACAATGAAAACAGAATCTGTCAAAAACAGAATACTCTGTAGTAATCTGGAAACTTCATATACTTATGTAACTCCAAAAATTCTGAAAAATTAGGACAGTCTAGGAAATTTGTATATCAATCTTTTATGAAAAATTCAGCTCAAAATCACGCTTCTGTGAATTTCTAAAATTCTGTCAATGAGCGCAAAAGTTTTTGTTTTTCAGCAAGATCAAATCAACTATCACCATAGACCATCCCGTAGGTTTTACTTGGTACTTTATTGAAATAAAAGCTATAAAACATGATTACTACAGTATCATAATCATGTGAATACACAAAAACAGTAGGGGTAAGTATTGGGTTGTCTCCCAAGAAGCGCTTTTCTTTAATGCCTTTTTAGCTAGGCATGAGGATGCAACGATGCTCACATAAAACGTAAGAGTTGAAACATAAAGGGAGCATCATGAAGCATATGACTAGAACATTTAAGTCTAATCCACTTCCTATGCATAGGTATTTTGTGAGAAAACAATTTATGGGAGCAAGAATCAACTAGCATAGGAAGGCAAAACAAGCAAAACTTCAAGATTTTCAACACGTAGAGAGGAAACTTGATATTATTGGGATATGTAGAAGCATATATTCCTCTCTCATAATAATTTTCAGTAGCATCATGAAGGAATTCAACAATATAACTATCACATAAAGCATCCTTCTCATGATTCATAAGCATATAAATATTTTTATTACTCTCCACACATAAGCAAAATTCCTCTCATTCGGAATAGTGGGAGTATAATAAGAAACTCGAATACTATAAATTGTTTCCACAATAAAAGAGTAATGTTCAGAAAAAAGGTAATCATAATTATGACATTTTTATAAATATAATCATGACTACTTTTATAACATAAGTGTCATCACAATAATCATTATAAGTAGCAACTTTGTTCCCATCAAAATCAATTCAAACCTCTTCCAAGATAGTGGAATCATTACTAAATAAAGTCATGACCTCTCCAAATCCACTTTTATCATTATAGTAAGATTCAACACCCTCCAAAATAGTGGGATAATTATTATCTAAAGTTGACACTCTTCCAAACCCACTTTCATAAATATTGCAATAATAATAAATAGGAGGCATGCTATCATCATAATAAATTTGCACATCAAAACTTGGGGAACTAAAAATATCATCTTCATCAAGCATAGTGATGACCCACAAGTACATGGGATCTATCGTAGTCCTTTCGATAATTAAGAGTGTCGAACCCAACGAGGAGCAGAAGGAAATGACAAGCGGTTTTCGGCAAGGTATTCTCTCCAAGCACTGAAATTATCGGTAACAGATAGTTGTATGATGAGATAATTCGTAACGAGTAACAAGTAACAAAAGTAAACAAGGTGCAGCAAGGTGGCCCAATCCTTTTTGTAGCAAAGGACAAGCCTGGACGAACTCTTATATAAAGCAAAGCGCTCCCGAGGACACATGGGGAATTGTTGTCAAGTTAGTTTTCATCATGCTCATCTGATTCACGTTCGTTACTTTGATAATTTGATATGTGCGTGGACCGGTGCTTGGGTGCTGCCCTTCTTTGGACAAGTCCCCCACTTATGATTAACCCCTCTCGCAAGCATCCGCAACTACGAAAGAAGAATTAAGATAATCTAACCATAGCATGAAACATATGGATCCAAATCAGCCCCTTACGAAGCAACACATAAACTAGGGTTTAAGCTTCTGTCACTCTAGCAACCCATCATCTACTTATTACTTCCCAATGCCTTCCCCTAGGCCCAAACAATGGTGAAGTTTCATGTAGTCGACGTTCACATAACACCACTAGAGGAGAGACAACATATATCTCATCAAAATATCGAACGAATACCAAATTCACATGATTACTTATAACAAGACTTCTCCCATGTCCTCAGGAACAAACGTAACTACTCACAAAACATATTCATGTTCATAATCAGAGGAGTATTAATTATCATTAAGGATCTGAACATATGATCTTCACCGAATAAACCAACTAGCATCAACTACAAGGAGTAATCAACACTACTAGCAACCCACAGGTACCAATTTGAGGTTTTGAGACAAATATCGGATACAAGATATGAACTAGGGTTTGAGAGGAGATGGTGCTGGTGAAGATGTTGATGGATATAGACCCCCTCTCGATGAGAGGATCGTTGGTGATGACGATGGCTTCGATTTCCCCCTCCCAGAGGGAAGTTTCCCCAGCAGAACAGCTCGGCCGGAGCCCTAGATTGGTTCTGCCCAAGTTCTGCCTCGAGACGGCAGTGCTTCATCCCGAAAGCTTCCTGCTGATTTTTGCCAGGTCAAAACACACCATATAGCAGAAGATGGGCGTCGGGGGACTGCCAGGTTGCCCACAAGATCGGAGACCGCCCCCTCACCCTTATGGATGGCAGGTGGCCCCCTTTGGTGGTTTCTTCGCCCAATATTTTTTATATATTCCAAAAATATTCTCCGTGAAGTTTCAGGACTTTTGGAGTTATGTAGAATAGGTCTCTAATATTTTCTCCTTTTCCAGTCCAGAATTCCAACTGCCGGCATTCTCCCTCTTCATGTAAACCTTATAAAATAAGAGAGAAAATGCATAAGTATTGTGATATGATGTGTAATAACATCCCATAATGCAATAAATATCAATATAAAAGCATGATGCAAAATGGACGTATCAACTCCCCCAAGCTTACATCTCGCTTGTCCTCAAGAGAAAGCCGATATCGAAAAATATGTCCACATGTTTAGAGATAGAGGTGTCGATAAAATAAAATACGGACATGAGGGCATCATGATCATCTTTAGAACAGCAACATATAGTGTCCTATAATTTCTTATGCTAAAGTAACAATTCATTCTCAAGGTAAAGCGTGAATCAGAAACTTCATTGAAAACTAACAAACTATGATCTAAGTCATTGAAGCAATTGCAATTTATCATAACATCGGAAAGAGTCAATTCAAGAGCTTTTCAGCAAGTCCACATACTCAACTATCATTTAATCTTTCACAATTGCTAACACTCACGCGATACTTATGGGTTCAAAGCTTCAATCCGACACAGAGAAAGATAGGGGCTTATAGTTGGACATGGAGTTATTGTGCGCGAGCTCAAATGAGCTCTTTATCGTGAGCATTGATTTCTGCGTGAGGATCTGTGCCATTTCTTTATACAGGAGGTTGTGGGCTGCCAGGGAAAAAGGAACTGTTCCGAAATACGTTTTTTTAGACAGTCTCGCTAAGCTTTATTTGAATCACTCCAATGTTTACAGGTAAAAATAAAAGATCTCCAGGATGACCAAACCAAACATGGCGGCCAAACCCCAGTGTTAAAGCATGCTTAGCGAGATTGTGAGCCTCGGTATTCGAGCTCCTATACTCGTGAACTATATTACAAGATGAGAACACAACCGAATGTTCTTTGACTTCATGTACTATTGCACCATATTCCACAAAAGAGCCCTGCTTAATTCCGTCCACCACTGTCTTACAGTCCGAGGCCACCTGAATTTTCCTCACATAAAGATCTTCTACCAATGCTAGAGCCTCTCGAATTGCCATAGCTTCTAGTGTTTCTGGGCATGAAATATTCCTGACCGTAATGCATGATGCACCTAGAAAAAATCCTTCAGAATCTCTACTGACCACAGCCACTGAACCATAATGCCCGTCTCTAGATACAACTGCATCAGTGTTGAGCTTTACATGATCCTCCGGCGGTGCTACCCATGATGGTCTCGCTAGCGGGATTCTATTCTGACCACTTGATGGCTTGGCAAGCAGCCCAATGTTCCAATATACGTATGCGCTGCAGGCGGGTAGTGGGCCATAAGTTAACCGGATCGTGGACGGCCATTCGAGTGAGAAGAGGCGAGCCGTGGCCCAAAATCTGCGTGCATGTCTGATCCGTGGCCCGGGACGTTGCCTTTTCCTGTTGGTGAGGTCCGGAGCTCCATGACCGCCATTCTAGTCTGTTCTCCACTTCGGGTGTTGGAGACGGAGTCATCGAGAGAAGATGCGGCGGCGGCGGCGACGACAAGGCATGGAGTTCCTGATGATGCAGCCTATACGTGGGTTCATAAAAATCTTCCCTTTTCTCGTGGTTGACTTCCTGGATTAGCTACGTGGACTGATAGTTTGAAACGAATTTGGTTCGTCATCCATCAGTTCTACTTTTCTGGAGGAGGTAGGCGAGAGTATAGTGCTGCCTCCTGTGGCAGAACATGGTGCGGTGCAGCGGGCACTGGCACATGGGATGGAAAGGCAGCGAAGCAGCTAGTGCTAGGGGCGGGTGTGGTGGATCAGTCAGCGGCGGTGGGGGATTTCATGGTGGCAGAGCAAGATGAGGGGGAGCAGCGCAGACGCTCAAATCTGGGCGGCTGGCGCAGCGGCGGCAGACAGGAGAGAGAGAGCTCGCCCGCGGCTTCAGAGCTGTCAACTGGGAAGATGAACCCCCGGGCTCTTGGATGGAACAAAAGGTCAGTGGTTGAGTCAATCATGCAGATAAATTGGAGCAGTAAGAACCTGGAATAGATGTGCTGAAGTAGTGTGTTCATTGTGGCCATGACAATACTTGTATGCTTAGGTAGCAAAAGATTTCTTGTTACATCAAATAATCTACTAGGACTTTAAGACAAATGATTCCATGGATTATAACAACTACAGAATTAGATGCACTTGCTGTAGGTAGAATGATGCTTGCGAACCAGTGAATTACAAGGATCTAGTTAGTATTCCCTCTGTAAAGAAATGTAAGAGCGTTTGGATCACTACTTTAGTGATCTAAACGCTCTTATATTTATTTACGGAGGGAGTATGAACTATGCTTGCTGAACCTTTCTAAGCGAAATAATGGAATGGAACTTTTTAAAGAAATGTTTCCCTGGATTAGAACCACTACAGAATTAGATGCACTTGCTCCAAGTAGAATGATGCTTGCAAACCACTGAATTAGATGGATGTAGTTAGTATGAGTGATGCTTTCTTAACCTTTGTAAGGTAAATAATGGACTGGAAGTTTTTAAAGAAATGATTCCATGGATTAGAACAACTACAGAATTAGATGCACTTGTTGTAGGTAAAATGATGCTTGCGAACCACTGGATTACATGGATCTAGTTAGTACTCCCTCTGTAAAGAAATATAAGAGTGTTTAGATCAATAAAGTAGTGATCTAAAAGCTCTTATATTTCTATACGGATGGAGTATGAATTATGCTTGTTGAACCTTTGTAAGCTAAATAATGGACTAGAACTTTTTAAAGAAATGATTCCCTGTAGTAGAACCACTATAGAATTAGATGCACTTGCTCCGAGTAAAATGATGCTTCCAAACCAGTGAATTACGTGGACGTAGTTAGTATGAATGATGCTTGCTGAACCTTTGTAACATAAATAATGCACTTGAAGTTTTTGAAGAAATGATTCTCTGGATTAGAACCACTACAGAATTAGATGAACTTGCTCCAAGTAAAATGATGCCTGCAAACCAGTGAATTACATGGATCTAGTTAATATGAATGATGCTTGCTGAAACTGCAGAAATTAGATGCTTGACTTCCTCTATAAGTAAAATGATGCTGGCAAGCAAGTGAATTACATGCATATAGATAGTGTGAATGATGTTTGCGGAACCTTTGTAAGCTAAAATCATAGTTGCCTGTTTTCGCAAAGGCTACATATTGGAGCTGCAGCACCTAGCAGAGCACCTTGCCCAAACAACGTTAGTGCATTTGAGAAGGCTGTCGGGAGTTTGGCTGAGAACCCAGATGAGAGTGTGATTACCCCAGTTATTGGCACTACATTTGACTCAGTGGGTAAGGCGTACAACTTCTACAATTTGTACTTGTGGGAGAAAGGCAGCCGACTGAATGTCAAGAGGACAAAATGCATGCCATAAATAGTGTGTGGGTGCTCGTGAGTACAATTTTTTGCTAGTGGTACTGCTTCAGCAATCCCAGTTTATTTGATCAGGTTGCGAAGTTGGTAAAAAAAATTGCTAATCATTTGGCAGGGGAAAGCTGGTGTCGAGAACACAAGGTCTTGCCGACGCGAATGCCGATGTGAAAATTGCTACTAAGAGCAGAAGAGAATGGGTGGTATATCGCGGAGCATAGAGACACACACAACCATTCGCTTTCACCTAATTTTGGTGAAACAATCCACTGGCCTTCATGCAAACACATAGATGTTTACACCAGGGATCTTGTGAAGCAGTTAAGGCAGAACAATGTCAACCTTGCAGAGGTGTACAACATCATAGGAGGTTTCGTTGGGTTGATGGAAAATGTTCCATTCACGAAGAGGTCTCTGCGTAATTTGTGTGGCAAGACAAATAGGGACCAGGCAGATGAAGAGGATGTAAACAAGACGATGGATGTGTTTGCGGAGATTGGAGCTAAAGATCCGCACTTCACATACAGGGTTCAAGCTGACAGTGAGGGTAGGGTCAAGAATCTGATGTGGGCAACTGGTAGCAGCAGGCTGCAGTACAACTTCATTGGCGATGTCATAACATTCGACACAACTTACAGGACGAACTTGTATGACATGCCTTTCGGCCTTTTTGTTGGCGTGAACAATCACTTTCAAAGTGTGATTTTGGCTAGTATTCTTGCTCGCGATGATACCCAAGAGAGTTTGGAGTGGGTCTTTTCAGAATTCCCAAGAATGATGGGTGGTTCTCCACCCATGACCATACTTAAAGGTATTTTTCTCTGATTGGAAAATTTGACAATCCTTCGTCTGACATATAGATGATCTATATTTTGTGATGGTTGTTTACCTGATCGTTCGACTGTTTTGTAGACCAAAACCGTGCCAGGGAGCTTGCTATCAGTAAGATTATGCCCGGGACAACACACAGATGGTGCAAATGGCACATTTTGAAGAAGGCAAAGGAGGCGTTGGATCCTCTGTATACAAAGAAAAGTGACTTGTGGTGGCTAGCATACGTGTTTACCAAAATAAAGAGATGCCTGAACTAATCGGGAGAGATAATCTTAGTACAAAAAATCATAGATAAAACATGATTGCCCACATAATGGGCTAACAAAAAAGATTAACATAGATCACATCGTTGGATTAGTATACACAAAAGAGTACACTACTACATTGGCACACTCATTGCCACGGTTACAGACCATTCCTGATTACAAGCTGCGATTACGAAAATTAACTAGTACACCACACTGGGGGGCTATCCCCTATTACAAACCATACCGCACACGGAACTAGTTGCTGCACTGCACGAAGATTAAGAAAATCATGCCTAGTACAATTGGTTCCGGCCAACAGCAGCGTTGTGCGGTTGCTGTCAACGGAGCAGCATTGCGGTGCGGTGCTGGGAGGGCTCGCCTGCTGCATGTGCGGCTACAGCGCGTGCATGAGCTGCTTGGATTTCCCCTGGATGCTGGCCGGGCTCGCTTGCTGTGTGTGCGGCTGGAGGCGTGCATGAGCTGCCGTCGACGAACTGGCGCTGGCGGTTGGATCTATGCTGAAGGACACCGGATGGGTGTGCAGCTACAGAGCGTTGCGGCATGTATGGCTGGGTCAAACCAAGGCGACTAAGCTCCGGGAGGTAGGTCTCCGTCGAGTGATTTCATCCTGAGATTAAATGGTAAGCATTCGATTTTTCTTAGCAAGGAGTACTTACATGTTTTCTAACGCAGTTGTAGAAGCATTCTCCAGCTCGGGAGACGAAGGTGACCACCTTATCGCCACAAGGTGGACAAGGGATCAACGGGGGCACCTCGTTGGGCTGCGAGAAAGAGGAGGAGGCTGCCCTTATTTCTGATCTGGTTCTCCTCGGGGAAGATGAAGAGGACAAGGGAAGGAGGAGAGCAGAGGTAGCAGAAGAATCTTGGAGTGGAAGGATGCAGGGATTAAAATAATGGGAGCGGTGGGAGTGAGACGAGGGACGACGTCCGTTTGCTGGGAGGCGGCTGAGCCGTGGCCTACTACACAACGTTCCATCTGAGTCGTGGCCGCTAGGATGACCGCCGTTACATTTACTGCGGTAGTTGGGTGGGCCAGATACTGCGAAAACGCAGCGCATACTGCAACAAATACAGAGTGAAATACTAGCACTGGTGCGAATCTTGGCGTTACACAACGGCTGAGATAAAGGGCACATCTGAGCCCGAGCTCAGAATAGCACTTTCATTTATAGTTTCGCCTCCCAACCTTTTACCTCAAGGGTAATGTCAACAATAATACTTTATGGTGCTTGCCAAAAGAAAAAGTATAAAAAGGGAAGGTGAAGATCACCATGACTCTTGTATAAGGGTAGAAGATAAAAATAACAGATAGGCCGTTCGCAGAGGGAAGCAGAGGTTGTCATGCGCTTTTATGGTTGGATGCACAAAATCTTAATGCAAAAGAACGTCACTTTATATTGCTGCTTGTGCTAAAGAACTTTATTATGCAGTCTGTCGCTTTTATTTCTTCCATATCACAAGTTCGTATAATGCTTATTTTCTTCACACTAATAGATCATACATATTTAGAGAGCAATTTTTATTGCTTGCACCAATGACAACTTACTTGAAGGATCTTACTCAATCCATAGGTAGGTATGGTGGACTCTCATGGCAAAACTGGTTTAAGGAATGTTTGGAAGCACAAGTAGTATCTCTACTTGGCGCAAAGAATTTGGCTAGCATGAGGGGGAAAGGCAAGCTCAACATGTTGGATGATCCACGACAATATAACTTCTATTCGGATATAAGAAAACATAACCCATTATGTTGTCTTCCTTGTCCAACATCATCTTTTTAGCATGTCATATTTTAATGAGTTCTCACAATTACAAAATATGTCAAAGATAGCATATTTATATGTGAAGCCTCTCTTTCTTTATTACTTCCTATTAATTGCAACAACGATCAAAACTATGTTTGTCAACTCTCAACAACTTTTATTCATCATACTCTTTATATGTGAAGTCATTACTCGCCATAAGATCAATATATGATCTTTTTATTTATTTTTATTCTTTATTTTATTTAATTCCCTCAAGATCATAGCAAAATAGCAAAACCCTCAAATCAAAACTACTCTTTGTTATATATAACTCAAGGACTCAATTACATAGATAGAGATCGAAACAAAACTCAAAGCTAGATCATACTAAAACTTTATTCTGCTAGATCAAGATATAACCAAAAGGATCAAACTAAGAAAAATGATAAAGATAGAGGTGTGATGGTGATATGATACCGGGGCACCTCCCCCAAGCTTGGCACTTGCCAAGGGGAGTGCCCATACCCATGTATTTATGTCTCTTTCTTCGGAGGTGGTGATGATGGAGTTGTTGATGTAGTAGGCTTGTCATCCATCTTCCAAGGCATAGGCTCACCATCATAGAAAGATGAATGAGTCTCCGAGATCCTCAAATTTGCAGCCAAAATCGTCCTCTTAAATCCGTATTCATACTCACAGTTTTGGTTTTGTAGGTCATAGATCTGGGCTTGGAGATGCTCGATTTTCTCATGAAGCTTGAAGATGGCCTCCCAAATGTTCTTGTCATCCAGCTTGTGATTGTTGGTGAACTCCGCGATCATCATGTGATTGGCGATGAGTCCATGTCCCACCATCCCTTGGCACTTGAAAACGTGCTGCTCCATTGCTTCGAGTCTTGTCTCCATGCTTCCGGTCTTCTTCGCCCCCTCAACATCGCGCATGTGCAGCACCCCCTCATGCATCTCAATGGTTTGAGGGTGTTGCAGCACATCCGCGAGGTAAGGGTTGATGACCTTCTCAAAAAACTTGTCCTTGGGGCGCTTGGAGACGTCATGGTGATCGAGATCTGTCGAAACAACAGCTCAAAACAAAAACAGGAGATATTGTCGTGGTACGGTGGTCAAAACCTCCGGGAGATTATATAATGAATTTTTAACGACCAAAAGAAGTATTGTCCAAGAAAACGGAGTCAGGAGGGCACATGAGGTGGCCACAAGGTAGGGGGAGCGCCCAGGGGGTAGGGCGCGCCCTCCACCCTTATGGTCTCCTCGTGTCTCTTTCGGACAACTTTTAATTTTCCTATTTTTTTAAATATTCCAAAACAGAGAAAATTTGCCATTGGAAACGTCTTGGAGTCGGTTTACTTACCGTACCACATACCTATTCCTTTTCGGAGTCTGAAACATTCTAGAAAGTGTCCCTTATGTACTCCTCCGGTGTTACGGTGTCAATTATATTGGTCTCAACATTTATGGGAGTACCAGAGATATAATGTTTGATTGTTTGAACGTTCACCACCTTCAAATTTGTGCCTTTGGCGTTGTTGATTTTTATGGCACCGGAACGATATACCTCCTCAATGATGTAAGCACCTTCCCATTTAGAGAGAAGCTTTCCTACAAAAAAACTTAAACAAGAGTTGTATAACAAAACATGATCACCTATGTTAAACTCACGGTTTTGTATCCTCTTGTCATGCCATCTTTTAACTTTTTCTTTAAACAACTTGGCATTCTCATAGGCTTGGGTTCTCCATTCATCAAGCGAGCTAATGTCAAATAACCTCTTCTCACTGGAAAGTTTGAAATCATAATTGAGCTCTTTAATAGCCCAATATGCCTTATGTTCTAGTTCGAGAGGTAAGTGACATGCTTTTCCATAAACCATTTTATAAGGAGACATACCCATAGGGTTCTTATAAGCAGTTCTATAAGCCCATAATGCATCATCAAGTTTCTTAGACCAATTCTTTCTAGATCTATTAACAGTCTTTTGCAAAATCAATTTAATCTCTCTATTTCTCAATTCTACTTGACCACTAAACCGAGGATGACATGGAGATGCAATTCTCTGGTTGACATCATATTTAGCAAGCATTTTACGGAAAGCACCATGAATAAAATGTGAACCACCATCAGTCATTAAATATCTAGGGACTCCAAACCTCGGAAAAAAACTTCTTTAAGCATCTTAATAGAAGTGTTATGATCAGCACTACTAGTTGGAATAACTTCTACCCACTTAGTAACGTAATCAACAGCAACAAAAATATTTGTATAACCATTAGAGGAAGGAAAAGGTCCCATATAATCAAAGCCCCAAACATCAAATGGTTCAATAACAAGTGAATAATTCATAGGCATTTCCTGACGTCTACTAATATTGCCAATTCTTTTGCATTCATCATAAGACAAGACAAACTTACGGGCATCCTT
Organism: Triticum aestivum; assembly: GCF_018294505.1. Taxonomy (NCBI): domain Eukaryota; kingdom Viridiplantae; phylum Streptophyta; class Magnoliopsida; order Poales; family Poaceae; genus Triticum; species Triticum aestivum. The sequence goes on along the minus strand of NC_057805.1, from coordinate 307,729,149 downwards.
GAAGAGAGTAGGCCAATAAAAACCGCATTGCAATACCTTGTGCGCATTTCTATCTCCAGCGTGGTGTCCTCCATAAGACTCGGAGTGGCACTTGCACAAGGTATGTCCCTGTTCATGCTCAGGTACACAACGTCTAATAACACCATCTACTCCTTTATAAAGGTGTGGGTCATCCCAAAAGTAATGTCTTAAATCATAGAAAAACTTTTTCTTTTGCTGCTATGTGAAACTAGGTGGTATAAATTTAGCAAAAATGTAATGAGCATAATCAGCATACCATGGAGTATTATGAGAAGCATTTATGATAGCTAATTGTTCCTCAGGAAAGCTATCATCAATAGGCAGTGGGTCATCAAGAACATTTTCTAACCTACACAAGTTGTCAGCAACGGGGTTCTCAACTCCCTTTCTATCAATAATATGCAAATCAAATTCTTGTAACAAGAGAACCCATCTAATAAGTCTAGGTTTACATTCTTTCTTTTCCATAAGATATTTAATAGCAGCATGATCAGTGTGAATAGTTGCTTTGGAATTAATAGCAGCATGATCAGTGTGAACAGACACTTTGGAATCAACAATATGAGATCTGAACTTATCACAAGCAAATACAACTGCTAAAAATTCTTTTTCAGTACTAGCATAATTTCTTTGGGCACTGTCTAGAGTTTTACTAGCATAATGAATAACATTCAATTTCATATCAACTCTTTGCCCTAGAATAGCACCAACAACATAATCACTAGCATCGCACATAATTTCAAAGGGTAAATTCCAATCAGGTGGCTAAACAATAGGTGCAGAAATCAAGGCTTTCTTAAGTATTTCAAATGCTTCTACACAATCATCATCAAAAACAAAAGGAACATCTTTTTGCAAGAGATTAGTGAGAGGCCTAGAAATTTTAGAGAAGTCTTTAATAAACCTCCAATAGAAACTAGCATGACCAAGAAAGCTTCTTATACCTTTGATATCTTTAGGACACGGCATCTTTTCAATAGCATCTACTTTAGCTTTATCAACTTCAATACCTCTTTCAGAAATTTTATGCCCCAATACAATACCTTCATTAACCATAAAGTGGCACTTCTCCCAATTCAAGACAAGATTAGTTTCTTCACATCTCTGCAAAACTCGATCATGGTTGCTTAAGCAATCATCAAAATAAGTTCCGTAAACGGAGAAATCATCCATGAAAACCTCAACAATCTTTTCACAAAAATCAGAGAATATAGCAGTCATACATCTTTGAAAGGTAGTAGGTGCATTGCATAAACCAAAAGGCATACGTCTATTAGCAAAGGTACCAAAAGGGCAAGTAAAAGTGGTCTTCTCCTGATCATCTTTTGACAGAGGTATTTGAGAAAAACCAGAATAACCATCTAGAAAGCAAAAATGTGTATGTTTGGATAGTCTTTCTAGCATTTGGTCAATAAAAGGTAGAGGGTATTGATCTTTTCTAGTAGCTTTATTCAATTTGCGAAAATCAATTACCATTCTATAACCTGTAACAATTCTTTGTGGAATTAATTCATTCTTATCATTAGGAACAACAGTAATACCTCCCTTCTTAGGGACACAATGAACATGACTTTCCCATCTACTATCAGCAATAGGATAAATTTTACCTGCCTCCAGAAGCTTTAGTATTTCATTTCTTACCACTTCTTCCATCTTAGGATTTAACCGTCGTTGGTGATCAACAACTGGTTTAGCATCATTGAAGGAGTCCTGGATTATGGGGTCCCCGGGCATCCGGGCTATGTGACATGGGCCGAACTGATGGGCCGTGAAGATACAAGATAGAAGGCCTTCCCCCGTGTCCGGATGGGACTCTCCTTTGCGTGGATGGCAAGCTTGGCGTCCGGATGTGTAGTTTCCTTTCTCTGTAAACCGACTCTGTACAACCCTAGGACCCTCCGGTGTCTATATAAACCGGAGGGTTTAGTCCGTAGAGGCTATCACAAATCATATAGGCTAGACATCTAGGGTTTAGCCATTATGATCTCGAGGTAGATGAACTCTTGTAACCCCTATACTCATCAAAGTCAATCAAGCAGGAAGTAGGGTATTACCTCCATTAAGAGGGCCCGAACCTGGGTAAACATCGTGCCCCCTTTGTCTCATGTTACCTTCGATCCTCAGACGCATAGTTCGGGACCCCCTACCCGAGATCGGCCGGTTTTGACACCGACATTGGTGCTTTCATTGAGAGTTTCACTGTGGCGTCAACAGAAGGTTCGATGGCTCGTTCGATCATCTACAACGATGCCGTTTCATGGGAAACTTTTCTCCCCGGTCAATTTTTTGTGTTCGGCGGCTTCGTGCTGCATGCCAACTCGATTGGCCACCTTGAACAAGATCGACAGATACGCCCCTGGTCATCAGATCAATTTTGGAAATCTGAATTATGTCGCTGATACCCGAGGAGACTTGATCTTCGAAGGGTTCGCGGCCCCGACCACTGCTCTGGCCTTAGATCCGGAGCAAACTACCAGGTCCAAAGATGGGAGTTTAGAGGCCACCCAACTCTCTGCAATTATGAAGCTCCCTACCGGAGATCCGGAGGGGGCTGCGTTATCGGCAAGCCCGGAGTCAAATGGGGCTCCCCTGTCATTGGAAAGCCGGACTCACCCCCGGATACCAGCTTTGAACCCTCGAGGTCCATGTCACGTGAGCATGTCCAGGAGGCTCCTGCCCTGCCTAGCTCCACGAACTCTCGCTTCCCCATCCAAACCTTGTTCTTAAATGAGGCTTTGGATCTAATGTGATCCCTCGTCATTACAGAAGAATCACCTCCGAACTATGCCCAACCTGGACTAGGGGCTGAAAGCGGGGAATTTTACGTCTCACCCACCACCCACTTCATAGCCACTGTCGAGGACTTAACCAACATGTTGGACTATGCCTCCGAAGACATCGACGGCATGAATTACGATGCCGTACACGAACAAGGCCAAGACCCGCCGTTTACCGGACGTTGGACGGCCACCTCCACATATGACGTGTATATGGTGGACATGCCCAAAGAGGATGACGACGACGGCAGGAAGGATCCAGTTGAGGACAAGCCTGCTGAGGCACCACCAAAGCATCGACGTCGGTGACGCCGCTCAAAATCGCGTCGCGAAAAAGACAGCAATACCGGCCCCGGAGACAATAACACTCCGGACAACGCTAAAGACCCCGAAGCCCCGTCGAGCCAACATCCGAACAGGATGATTGGGAAGAGGGGCAAGGTAACCCTGATGATCCGGTCGGGAACGAGGACTCTCATGATAGTAACTATCTACCAATCTCCGAGGATGATGTGAGCCTCGGAGATGAAGACTTCATCGTGCCAGAGGAACCCCTTGAGCAGGAGCGCTTTAAGCGCCAGCTAATCACCACTACGAGAAGCCTAAAAAAGAAGCAACAATAGCTCCAAGCCGAACATGATACACTCAACGACAGATGGACCCGGGTCCTAGCGGCCGAAGAGTATGGCCTTCAATGCCCGGCAAAGAGTTATCTGAAGCGTCGGCTACTACCACAATTTGATGACGAGGCCCTCAAGCCAATACCGTCAAGACATGACCGCGCTGATGAACCAGACCGGCCACCATTTGACGGGACAGAGCGGCCACTCATGCCGAACACCATCCCGCACCACTCCGCCATAAAGGCAGAGAGACAGCGGCCCCAGGGTACACCTACGACCTACGACAGGACCTGGACAATAGAGCAGGCCAAGCCAGATAAATCTACGGATCAAGGGGGCGTGCCCCAACGCGAGAAGATGGCCATCAGGCCTGGCGTGATTGGCACAACCTCACCCAGGCCGAAAACCACATACGGACGTCATCCAAACTCCATCGTGACGTCGCCCGATACAGAGGTGCCACACACCCCTTATGCTTCACCGATGAAGTAATGGAGCACCAATTCCCAGAAGGGTTTAAACGCGTGAACATTGAATCATACAATGGAACGACAGATCCCGCGGTATGGATCAAAGATTTTCATCTCCACATCCACATGGCTCGCGGTGACATCCCCACGCCATCAAGTACCTCCCACTAAAACTAAAGGGACCAGCACGACACTGGTTAAACAGCCTCCCAGAAAACTCTATCGGTAGCTGGGAAGAATTGGAAGATGCCTTTAGAGACAACTTCCAAGGTACCTATGTCCGGCCTCCAGACGCCGATGACCTTAGTCACATAGTCCAGCAACCCGGAGAGTCAGCCCGGAAGCTCTGGACCAGGTTCTTAATTAAAAAGAACCAAATTGTCGACTGTCCGGATGCCGAAGCCCTCGCGGCCTTTAAACACAGCGTCCGGGACGAGTGGCTCGCCCGACACCTCGGCCAAGAAAAACCGAAGTCCATGGAAGCTCTTACCGCACTCATGACCCGCTTTTGTGTGGGAGAAGATAGCTGGCTAGCTCGCAGAAGCAACAGCACCAGTGACCCTAGCACCACCGAAGCTAGAGACGACAACGGTAGGCCATGACGCAACAAAAAAAAGCGTCGAAGCAACAATGAAGATACTGAAGATATGGTGGTCAACACCGGATTCAGTCGCTCTAAACCCGGTCAGCGGAAGAAGCCATTCAAAGGAAACAAAGACGGTCCATCCAGTTTGGACAAAATACTTGATCGGCCCTGCCAGATTCACGGCACCCCTGACAAGCCTGCCAATCATACCAACAGAAATTGTTGGGTCTTTAAATAGGCAGGTAAGCTAAATAGTGAACATAAGGGGAAAGGGCCGCCCAGTGAGAACGACGATGAGCCTCGCCCAACAAACACAGGGGGGCAAAAGAAATTTCCCCCCGAGGTAAAAATAGTAAATATGATCTACGTTACTCATATCCGTAAGCGGGAGCGCAAGCACGCATTAAGAGACGTCTACGCCATAGAGCCAGTCGCCCCAAAATTCAACCCATGGTCAGCCTGTCCGATCACTTTTTGATCGCAGAGACTATTCGGCCAGTATCCGTCATGGAGGTTCGGCAGCATTGGTCCTCGATCCAATTATCGACGAATTCCATCTCACGCGAGTCCTTATGGATGGCGGCAGCAGTCTTAACCTGCTTTATCAGGACACTGTCCGCAAAATGGGTATTGATCCGTCAAGAATCAAGACCACTAAAACCACCTTTAAAGGAGTGATACCCAGCGTAGAGGCCTGCTGCACAGGGTCAATAACGCTGGAAGTAGTCTTCGGCTCACCAGAAAATTTCTGAAGCGAAGACTTGATCTTCGACATCGTCCCCTTCCGCAATGGCCATCATGCACTGCTCGGACGAACCGCTTTTGCGCATTTCAATGCAGTCACACACTATGCTTATTTAAAGCTTAAGATGCCCGGACCACGCGGCGCCATAACAGCCAATGGGAACATGGAGCGCTCCCTCCGTACTGAGGAGCATACCGCGGCCCTCGCAGCCGAGGTACAGGGTGGCCTTATCAAGCCGAATACTTCATCGGCCATCAAACCCCCGGACACTATCAAACGAGTCCGATCTAGCCTGCAGAATAACAGTTCGGTTCATCCAGAACTTGATTAGCAATTCAGCCTTCGTCAAAACCCCCACCTAATCGTGGCATACGTATCGCACGTACATAACTACGCACTAAAAATACCATGCGCAGGGACGGAGGCACATTAAGGACAAAGTCCACAATACGGCTCGAACCTATTCGGACCTTAATCTCCTTCTTCTTTTTTCTCTTTTCTCTCATATTTCAGGTTCTTTAAAACCCAAATCACTTGTCGGTGGTACAAAGGGCCCCTTACCAGGCCCCTTCTATATACTCGATCATTGATCCTCTTAAAGGATCCTAAACCATAGGTGAAAAGCGGCGCAGACGTGCGGCAGGGTGTCCAAAGGATCTTCAAGACCACCATTTTTTAGGACCTGTATGGAGCTTTTCCCCTGTTCTCAAATTCTTGGCATGTAAAATAGCCTTGATGATTGTGGCATTCCTTGTAAGAGCACATTTGACGTATCAGTCAGACTATAATAGAAACAGCTTTGTCCAACCCTATTCGGTATTGGATTATTTCATAAACTGTTTTCCGTCTTCACGACAGATTAACATATACACCTCGGCATAAATTGCCAGGGGCTCTATTCGGCCACATATATTTTTCAAAAACAGAAGTCCGAATACCTTTATAGTATACTTCGGCGTCCCAGATATTGCATTATATGCATCAGCTCCGAATCATGTCTTTGGTCAATAGTTGGGTTGCCCAGCTCCTCTGGTTACTACCTTATGTTCTGCTCGTTCGGCTAGGGTAGTAAAGGGAGAACTACTGCCATTGTGTTTCCGGTTCGTCCGGTCAAACACCTCAGTAGAGAAAGCCGAAAACTGGCTGTCATGATGTGGCGAGAGTTGGTCAGCTATTCGGCGACTTAATATAAATCTCTTGCGATTTCTTCCGTATTATACGAAGGTCTGGCTTCCGTTCAGTCATGCGCCTAAGGCATCCCAGCTCGGATAGCCGCATACGCACCAGGGGCTAGTACTTAGTCCCACCATCAAACTCCTATGGCTAAGTGAAAGTGCTAAAGCCGCATAGTCTAACTGCTTGGTTCGCTACATAGTCACCTCCTTCGCGGACCAAGACGTTGGGTCAAGAGTGATCATGCGTTATTCCAAACACCCTCGTAGTATCCACGTGGGGGCTGAAGCCGATGACTGGCAACCTTTCAGAATAATAAAATACGGCAGCACAGGAGGCAAGTAATTCGAGATAAAGGCATAAATATATTACAAAGCCTTGGTTAATAATACAATGTCTGGCCAACTCGGATACATTCACTCAAATATGGTATTTTGAGCATTGACCCTCTATTAATCGGGCACCCTCCAGGACATCTTCAAAATACCGCTCTGGCTTGCGGTGGTCCTTGCCTTTGGGTGGGCCCTCGATCGCCACGACGGCGGCCTTCATTTTCTCCCAATGCGTCTTGACACGGGCAAAGGCCATTCGCGCACCTTCGATGCACGCCGAGCGCTTGACAGCTTCAATTCGGGGTAGCGCGTCGGCAAGTCACCTTACCAAGCCGAAGTAGCTACTAGGAATGGGTTCGGTTGGCCACAGCCGGACTATTACGTTCTTCATAGCCAATCCAGACATCCTAGGCAGCTCCGCCCATTGCATCATCTGGTTGTTCAACAGCGCCGGACGCTCCTGCGCCGCGAACTGTAACCAAAAGAGCTTCTCCATCGTGTGCCCCTCTTGGGCCCGGAAGAACTGCGCGGCGTCGGCGACACTCTTCGGAAGATCCGCAAATGCGTCTGGAGAACTCCACAGTCGAGTGAGCAAGGCATATCTTTGACCGCCAAATATAGTCTGCAAAAGAAAGGGCTTACCAGCCGCTATCTGTTCGGACTGCCGGACTTCCTCACGAGCTGCCCGAGACTCGGTCCGCGCCTCCTTGGCCTCTTGGAGGGCCTTGATGAGTTCGGCTGCATGGGCCTTATTATTCTCCTCCAAGGACTCGCACTTGCCGGCGGCGTCCTTGAGCTCTTGCTCCACCATGGTCACCCTCTCCTCGTACTAGCGGCGGGTGACCTGTTCGGACTTTAAATCCACAGCCGCTTTGTCTGCGGCCGCTTTGCTCGCCTTCGCCTCCTCCTTGGCTTCGGCAAGGGCACTCTTGAGGGTCTCGACCTTGGTCGCGCTGTCTACAATCATACACATAGCAGCACATGAGCTTAAACTCTGAGTTTGCATTTCAATTTAGGCTTGTAAGAGATCTTTAAAAAAACATACCTTGTGCCTCATCGAACCGCTTGTTAATGCGGTCGATCTCATTATCAGCCAGCTTCAGCTTTCGATTTAGTTTGGAAACTTCAGCGGCCTGGGCGGTTGCCGCCAACAGGGAAGCCTGTTAGCAAATAGCAAAGTACGTCACCTCCTGATTATTACTTGATCCTCCGTTCGGCCTTTTTTCAAAACCGAACAGAGTCTCAGGGGCTGCTATCTATATACAGGCATATTTTTCATATGAAAAGTGGCCAAGAATATTACGTTGCATACCTCGAAGCCTATTAGCAGGCTATTGAAGGCTTCGTTCAGCCCGCTCTTGGCGGACTGAATCTTCTCAACCACCACACCCATCATGGTGCGGTGCTCCTCCACAATGGAAGCACGTTGCAGTGCCTCCATGAGTGTGTTCGGCGCCTCCAGGTTAGTGGAGGTCGCCGCAGGAGTTGGCACTCCCCCTCCCTTGAAGGGGGTCGCTCATTCGGTTCCGGAGCCACTTGGGTTCCGGAATGGTGCTCGGTTGGGACCGGACTGGTCAGGGCCCCTGCCGTCCGTCTCCATGGGGATTACGCCCCCCATGTTCTCGGCAGCCGAGGCATTACCCTCTGGTGCCGTCTGGGCGGCCTCCCGCACCTCTCCGTGGCCCGGAGAGGCCCTTCGAGACAACACTTTGGTGTCGTCCGTGGCGGTTGGCGGGGAGGCTCGCGGGGGCGTCTCGCTCTCCACCATTGATTGCTCTCTGACTATAGCGCCAGAAAAGCTCCTGTCTGCTAGGACTACGTCGGTATTTCCCCAAAGAGGAAGGGATGATGTAGCACATCGACGGTAGGTATTTCCCTCAGTGAAGAAACCAACGTTATCGAACCAGTAGGAGAACCAAGCAACACAACATAAACAGCACCTGCACACAAATAACAACACCTCGCAACCCGACGTGTTAAAGGGGTTGTCAATCCCTTTCAGGTAACAATGCCAGAAATTTGTAAAATATTGAAATAATAGATCGCAAATAAAATAAAGTGCAACAAAGTATTTTTGTATTTTTGTTTTAATAGATCTGAATAAAAATGTAAAGGAAAAGTAGATCGCAAGCAAATATATGAGAAAGAAGACCCGGGGGCCGTAGGTTTCACTAGTGCCTTCTCTCGAGAAAAATAGCAAACGGTGGGTAAACAAATTACTATTGGGCAATTGATAGAACTTCAAATAATTATGACGATATACATGCAATGATCATTACATAGGCATCACTTCCAAGATTAGTAGACCGACTCCTGCCTGCATCTACTAATCTTACTCCACACATCGAGCGCTATCCAGCATGCATCTAGTGTATTAAGTTCATGGAAAAATGGAGTAATGCAATAAGAATGATGACATGATGTAGACAAGATCCGTTTATCTATTGCATAGATATAGATCCCATCTTTTTATCCTTAGTAGCAACGATACATACGTGCCGGTTCCCTTTCGGTCATTGGGATCAAGCACTGTAAGATCGAACCCACTACGGGGCACCTCTTCCCATTGCAAGATAAATAGATCAAGTTGGCCAAACAAAACCCAAATATCGGAGAAGAAATACGAGGCTATAAGAGATCATGCATATAACAGATCAAAGAAACTCAAATAACTTTCATGGATATAAAAAGATATAACTGATAATAAACTCGAAGTTCATCAGATCCCAACAAACACACCGCAAAAAGAGTTACATCATATGGATCTCCAAGAGACCATTGTATTGAGAATTCGGCGAGAGAGAGAGAGCCATCTAGATACTAACTACGGACCCAAAGGTCTACAAAGGACTACTCACGCATCATCGGAGAGGCACCAATAGAGGTGGTGAACTCCATCCAAGATGGTGTCTAGATTGGATCTGGTGGTTCTGAACTCTGCGGCGGCTGGATGAATATTTCGTCGACTCCCCTAGGGTTTCTGGATTTTTGGGGTATTTATAGAGCAAAGAGGCGGTCTGGGGGGCACCCGAGGTGGGCACAACCCACCAGGGCGCGCCTGGGCCTCCTGGCGAGCCCTGGTGGATTGTCCCCTCCTCGGGACTCCCCCCAGGTGCAACCAGGGCCCAACTTCTTCCTTTTGGTCCACAAAAAACCATCGTGAAGTTTCATTGCATTTGGACCCCGCCTGATATTGATTTCCTCTGATGTAAAAAACAACAACTGGCACTTGGCACTATGTCAATAGGTTAGTACCAAAAAATGATATAAAATGATTATAAAACATCCAAGATTGATAATAAAACAGCATGGAACAATCAAAAATTATAGATACGTTGGAGATGTATCAACATCCCCAAGCGTAACTCCTACTCATCCTCGAGTAGGTAAGTGATTAAAACAGAATTTTTGATGTGGAGTGCTATTTATCAAGTCATATCATATTCTTTTCTTTAGCATGGACATTTGGAATTTTATGTGATTCAAAGCAATAGTCTAGTTTTGACATAATAATTTAGATACTCAAGCATATCAACAAGCAACCATGTCTTTCAAAATATCAATGCTAAAATAACTTATCCCTAGCCCATCATGCTCAAACATTGATCCATTCACGAAACACACTCTAATATTAGCTACACCCAATACTTAAGTACGATCATATTGCCTCCTAGTTGGTACTTTTGTAAGAGAAGATGGAGACTCAAATTCAAAAATAAAAATTGCATAAAGTAAAAGAAAGGCCCTTCGCAGAGGGAATTAGGGATTTGTAGAGGTGCCAGAGCTCAAAGCGAAAAAATTAGAGATAAAAACATTTTGGGAGGTGTATCCATCCCACCAATGAAAATGATGTAGAGTTACGAACACTTTCCATGCTAGATATGCCATAGGCGGTTCCCAAACAGAAAATAAAGTTTATTCCTTTTTTCACCATTCTTTCACTTTCCATGGCTAGCCGTATCCACGGGTGCCTTCCATACCAACACTTTCCAAGGAATTTATTATTTGACAACATAAAGTAAATTCATTTTTGCATTTCGGGACTAGGCATCCCTAAAACCTTTGCCTTACTCTCGTGCAATGACAAGTGAATAAACACTCATCGTGAGAATAACACATCCAGCATGGAAAATATTAGCCACCCGTTATCGTTCCGCGAGCGAAATAAACACAGAAAAGAGAAGTTTCTTTTGAGAATTAGAGATGGAACATGCAAATTTTCTTAGAACGGCAAAAGAATACCGCATATAGGTAGATATAGTGGACTCATGTGGCAAAACTGGTTTAAAGTATCTTGGATGCACAAGTAGAGGTCATACTTGGTGCAAATTGAAGGCTAGCAAAAAGATTGAGAAGCGACCAACCAAGAAACAAATAATCTCATAAGCAAGCATTAAGCATAATTAACACCGAATAATGCACCACAAGTAGGATATAATTTTCATTGCATGATTATTGACTTTCGTGCATGCATAGGGAATCACAAACCTTAACACCCATATTCTTACTAGAGCACAATTACTCATCAACATAACTCACATATCACATCATCATATCTCAAAACTATTACTAAGAATCAAGTTTATTTTGTCCAATGATCTTCATGACATTTTCTTACTTTATCCTTCTTGGATATCTATCACTTTGGGACTAATTTTCATGTGTTGCTTTTCATAAGCTCAAACAAATATAAGTGAAGATCATGAGCATAACGAATTTTCTTTCACTCAAAATAATTTAAGTGAAGCAAGAGAGAATTTCTTCAACATTTCACTAACTCTCAAATAAATATAAGTGAAGCAAGAGAGCATTTCTTCAAAAATACTAAGAACACCACGCTCAAAAAGATATAAGTGAAGCACTAGAGCAAGTCCTAGCTCATAAAAGATTTAAGTGAAGCATAGAGAGCAATTCTAACAAGTGATGGAATAATTTTGGATCTCTCAAATAGGTGTGTCCAGCAAGGATTTATGACTTAAAACACAAAATAAAACAAGCAAAGACACATATCATACAAGATGCTCCAAGCAAAACACATATCATGTGACGAATAAAAATATAGCCTCGAGTAAAATACCGATGGTCGTTAGAAGAAAGAGGGGATGCCACTCGGGGGCATCCCCAAGCTTATTTGGTTGCTCATTCTTGGATAAAATCTTGGGATGCCGGGGCATCCCCAAGCTTAGGCTCTTCTATCCTTCTTTCATCCATCGTAAGATAACCCAAAACTTGAAAACTTCAATCACACAAAAGTCAACAAAACCTTTGTGAGACCCATTAGTAAAAGAAAGCAAACCACTACTATAAGTGCTGTATCAAACCAATTAATATTTTGTTTTTGTATTATATCTACTGTATTCCAACTTTTCTATGGCAAAAACTCATCAAAGAAAACCATAGAGCCATCAAAATAAGCACACAACACAAAGAAAACAGAATCTGTCAAAACAGAACAGTATGTAGTAATCAGACTTTTGCGAATACTTCTGGAACTCCAAAACTTCTACCAAAAGAGGATGGCCTGGGTAATTTGTATATTAATCTTCTGCAAAAAGAATCAGGGAAAAATCTCTTTCTCATAAAAAATGAGAATTTTTTTCGTGAGCGCAAAGTTTCTGTCTTTTTCAGCAAAATCAAACAACTATCACCCAAGAAGATCCTAAAGGCTTTACTTGGCACAAACACTAATTAAAACATAAAAAACACAATCATACCAGTAGCATAATTGTGTAAACACTCAAGAACAGAAATCAAAAGCAAAAATAAATTGTATTCATTGGGTTGCCTCCCAACAAGCGCTTTAGTTTTACGCCCTTAGCTAGGCGTAAGCCAAGGATCTAAGTTTTGTCATCTTTGGTTCGAGATCCATAATATGCCCTCATGATTCATTCTTAAGGTGGCCTGATTTTTGTTCTAGGAAAGTGTTCCATACCCTTCCTCAAAGGAAATTGGAACTTGATATTGCCTTCTTTCATATCAATCACGGCACCGATAGTGCGTAAAAACGGTCTACCAAGAATAATAGGACAAGACGGATTGCAATCAATATCAAGAACAATAAAATCTATGGGCACATAATTCCTATTTACAAGAATAAGAACATAATTAATTCTTCCCATAGGCTTTTTAATAGTAGAATCCGCCAAGTGCAAATTCAAAGAACATTCTTCAAGATTGGTAAGACCAAGCACATCACATAAAGATTTCGGAATTGTAGAAACACTAGCACCCAAGTCACACAAAGCAAAACAATCATAATTTTTAATCTTTACTTTGATAGTAGGTTCCCATTCATCATGCAATTTTCTAGGAATTGAAACTTCTAATTCCATTTTTTCTTCCAAAGCTTTCATCATAGCATCAACAATATGTTTAGTAAAAGCTTTGTTTTGTTCATAAGCATGGGGTGAATTTAGCATGGATTGCAACAAGGAAATACAATCAATCAAGGAGCAACTATCATAATTAAAGTCTTTGTAATCCAAAATAGTGGGTGCATCACTAACTAAAGTTTTGACCTCTCCAAACCCACTTTTATCAATTTTCTCAACAAGATTTTCACCCTCCGAAATATTGGGACGCCTTCTACCTAAAGTTGACTCTTCTCCAGTCCCTTTTTCATCAATCTTATATTTACTAAACAAGGAATCAATAGAAGAAACACCAATCATTTTAAGATCTTCATCATTTTTGCAAGAATAATCCCTAGACAAAGCTTTCTCTAAAAATTCTCTTTTAGCTCTAAGCATAGCAGTTCTTTTCTTACTTTCATCCATAGAAACATAAAGAGCTTTAATTGATTCATCAACTTTAGGCAAAAAAAATTCAACTTGAGATTTTCCACATCATGAGCAATTCTATCAACACTTCTAGACAAATCATCAATCTTATTCAACTTTTCTTCTATGGAAGTGTTGAAAACTTTTTAAGTGTTGATAAATTCTTTAATATTATTCTCAAGATCAGAGGTATTCCGATTATTATTGTAAGATTGATTTCCATAGGAATTACCATAATTATTAGACGAATTACTAGGAAAAGGCCTAGGATTAAAATTTCCTCTATAATCATTGTTGTTGAAATTATTGCGAGAAATAAAATTCACATCAATGGCATCACTATTTTGCTCAATCAAAGTAGACAAAGGCATATCATTAAAATCAATAGGAGCACTTTTACTAGCAACCAATTTCATAAGAGCGTCAACTTTATCACTCAAATAAGAAATTTCTTCAACCGAGTTAACTTTTTTACCAGTAGGAGCTCTTTCGGTGTGCCATTGTGAATAATTTGCCATGATATTATCAAGAAATTTGGTGGCTTCACCCAAAGTAATTTCCATAAAAGTAGCACCCGCGGCAGAATCTAAAAGACTACGAGAAACAAAATTCAACCCCGCATAAAAAATTTGTATGATCATCCAAAGATTTAACCCATGAGTTGGGCAATTCCTTAGCATAATTTCATCCTTTCCCAAGATTGTGCAACATGCACTTGTTCAAATTGCTTGAAATTCATGATCTGGGTTCTAAGGGAAATAATTTTTGTGGGCGGAAAATACTTAGTGATAAAAGCATCTTGGAACTTATTCCAAGAATCGATACTATTGCGAGGCAAAGAAGAGAACCAAATTTTTGCAGAATCACGCAAAGAAAACAGAAATAATTTCATCTTGACCACATCATTGTCCACATATTTTTTCTTTTGCATATCGCATAATTCCACGAAGGTATTAAGATGGGACGCGACATCCTCATTAGGAGTACCATAAAATTGGTCTTTCATAACAAGATTTAGCAAAGAAGTATTAATATCACAAGTCTCAGCACTAGTGGCGGGAGGAGCAAGCGGAGTGCCAATAAAATCATTGTTGTTGGTATTTGAGAAATCACATAACTTGGTCTTCTCTTGAGTCATGATGACTATACAATAAGATTGCACTCAAAAACAGATTCGGCAAGAAAACGGCGAACGAAAAAAGAGAGGCGAATAAAACGGCAAATTTTTGTGAAGTGGGGAAGAGGAAAACGAGAGGCAAATGGCAAATAATGTAAATTTCCAGGAGATGAGATTTGTGATTAGGAACCTGGTTATGTTGAAGATCCTCCCCGCCAACGGCGCCAAAAATTCCTTTTGATTGCCCTCTGACTATAGCGCCAGAAAAGCTCTTGTCTGCTAGGACTACGTCGGTATTTCCCCAAAGAGGAAGGAGCGTACCGCCTGCGTGATGCATCAGACAATCGCTTAGAGCCAAACCCGTGGAATGCCGCCAGACTCCGAAGATTCTACGCCTAGAGTCGTACTCTTTGTTCGTCTTCTTCTCCCTTTGTTTCCATTTTTCTCTCTTTAACTTTTTCTCTAGCTCCACAGCTCTTGTGCGGCCAAACCGCACACCTATGACGTACACATCCTTAAAATGTATACGCTCATAATACCTGGGGGCTTATTTTACAGAAGCTTATTATTATTTTCCGAGCATCAAGCTCACCACATATGTGTCCTTTCCTCATATGTACCTTTTCTTCGCCATTATATGCACCGTTATGACTTAAGTTTTTGCCAAGCTGGGTTGCCTGGCTCCTGTGCTTATGCCCTACGTTCCCGTTTGTTCGGCTAGGGCATAAAGGGAGAACCTCTACAATTGTTACAGCCGGGTCATCCGGACTTGTACCTCAGACTGGGTGAAGCCGAAAGCTATCGTTCTTAAGGGAATATTCGGTCGGCGGACTAAATACTTTATACCCTAATTACACCATGAACCCCCAAATGTTACGTATACTGCGATTTTTCAATCACAGTTCGGGCATGCATACTAACGCATGTTCACCCAGGGAAAGGAACCTTTAACGGATCTATTCTCCCTGGAAGATGTTTCTTACAATCAACAAGTAATATAACATAGCTAGCCAGATACAACTTGTCTGTTCAAGCAACTATGACCCCTACGCCTGGTTTCCACGCATACCCCAGTCTATATTGCCACTTCGGTATTCAGAAACAGTCCGCACCTTCGGGTCTAGAGGTCAAAGCGAAAAGGTCTGCCATGACAATTGTTTTACAATCCGGCTAGGGACAAATTTGTCAATTGAAGTACATAGTCACTTGGACTAAAAAACTTCTTCCTCTATGCCGTCTAACAGGCTGTCTAGCTTACAATCCTGTTGGGAAAACTTGGCGGCTATCTTTACTTGGTCATATACCAAATTAACTGGAATTTCTTGTCCATCTGACCCCCGAGGTCCGACCCGGGCCATATGATTCGGATCAAGCTTGGTGTACCGTGTTGTCACCATCGCCCAGGCCTCTCGCACACCTTCTCGGCAGGCCGATATCTTCCATAATCGAAAGCGCCGCCGAGCTCCTTGGAATAGCTTCACAAGCTCCTCCATACTTCCTGGAGGGGAGGCGGATGGCCACAAAGCCTTGGCAACGCTCCGCATTGCTTGCCGAGCTCGCTCGTGCACTCGGCACAGCTCTTGCAACAGATCGCCTTGAGATCCGGACATTTCCTCTTTGGGATGGCCAGTCAGCATACCTGCAGACATAAATCTGTCAGCTCATTTCTTCGCTGAATTACACGAAGGTAAGTTCAAAAGCATACTGAATATGCCACCTCGTAGCCTCCTATTTTCCTTTACGGCGTCAGCTAGCTGGGCTCGTACATCTTTCAGCTCTTCGCCCAGCAGGGTGTTGGAATCCTGCAGCTTGTTCTTATCATCCCTGACCCGTGTCAGCACACGTTCGTCTGTGGCCAGTTGCCTTTCGGCCTGTTGTTTACCCACCTGCGTGACTTTCAGTTCCTCTTTCAGTTGATCTACTGATCCTGTCATCGGAAACGCAACAGTATTAATATTACTGGTACATGATTATACTTTTTTGGATGGAGGGGAACATTACCAGGCGGTGCCTCCTTGGACTTCTCCAGTTCGGCGTAACAACAGCTAGCTGAGTCCGACACTTTTCCAGCTCATGAGACAGCATGTTGTTCTTCTCTGTGAATACCTGATTATACAATGATCCTTAAATTAGTTGTTTCAACTGTTTCAAGTCATGGGGGCTACTGGTACATGATTACCAGATCTGTACAATGCGTACTTACCTGCATATCTTTCAAATACTGGTCAGTGGCTCTGGTAATCCCATCCCGAGCAGCTCGGATGTACGCACCAGCCGAGCTGAAGGCGACGAAAGCCTCTTTAGCAAAGCCGGGGTCGCGAAGAGCGGCCCTCCAGTGCCCATGATTCATGGCACTCTCTACTTCAGAATTCGTGACAGATACATTATCTGAATCCTCTAAAGGAGGACAATCCGGCGTTACTCCCATGTCTGCCCTCGCCCTAGAAGCAGGGTCTGGAACCTGATTGGTGGGGGCACGACCGACAGGCTCCTCGAACATGGTCTGGCGAACGCTCTTCCTGATAAAACACAACGAACAATTTCATGGTTCGATGTGACTGCCATAGGGCATATTTAAAGCCATACCTCTTTGAGGAAGGTTCGGCCGTGTTGTCATTTGCCTTTCTCTTCGAAGACCCGCCTGGCGCAGGCGCCGCTCTCTTCTGAGACGCCTCTGGTGCAATATGACGCGTCGAGCGCCTCCCCTTTGGAGCACAAGATAGTGCGGCGGGTGAGGCATAATGAGGAAGCTCCTTCAGAGAAAATGTCTCCTGGTTACTTACATATGAGGCTGGAAGGAGGCCGGGATAATCGGCCGTGATGGCCACTTCTGTGCCATCATAGCTCGCTTGGTAGAAGACTCCCTCCTTGAGCTCTATGAATATGTCCGGATCTTCTTCGAATCCAGGATCGAGGTCCCGGTTATGGTCCTTTGTCTGTTGAGCGGGGCTATAGATCCCCGCGGCGACCCTCCGCCATTCCTATTTGACGGACGGGTTAATGTCGGTTAAACATGACTCGGGGAGAGGATTGAATAAAGTGGTGGGATTAAAACTCACCCAGCTAGGAGGATTGTACATGGAAAATCCCTCTCGGCGCGTAGGACGAGTGAACTCCTCTTTCTCCCCTTTATACAGATCGGCCAATATTGTGGCCAGGGCGGCGAGGGAATCCGGACCCTTTCGTCCGCAGTGTGAGGCATTATCTTCCCCATTGTAGTGCCACATAGGGAACCCCCTGAATTGGAGCGGCTGAACACCTCGCACTATGGAAGTTGCCATTACCTTGATTATTGATAATCCGGACTGGGCAAGTGTCCTTATCTTGCCCATTAATTGTTGGACTTCTGCGCTGTCTTCCTCCTCAAGGCTCCGAGGATGCCAGCTGTGGCGTTTCCTCAACGGAGCGCTGGAAAATTCGGGAAGGCCCATTCGGACTGGGTCGAGGAGAGCGACATCTTCAATATAAAACCACTCCGAGGGCCACTCTTCGGATGCCTTTTTCGGCATGCCGGACAAGTATCCGGTCCAAGCTATGCGCCATATCTCGGCGCCGCCCACCTCGAACACGGATCCCTTTGGGTACGAGGGACGAGGCAGAAAAGTTTCCTCCATAAATCAAAGTGGGCCTCGCAGCCCAGGAATAGCTCGCAAAGAGCGACAAAACCCGCGATATGTAGGATGGAAGCCGGAGTGAGGTTGTGTAGTTGGAGGCCATAGTACTCCAGGAGACCTCAGAGGAAAGGGTGGATTGGAAACCCGACGCCTCTTATTAAGAAGGATATGAAGCACAGTCGCTCCCCCCTGGTCGGATTAGGGAAATTTTCCGCCAGGGCTTCGCCTGTAAAAGAGGTTAATCCTGCCCGGGCGGGGACTAGATCTGCGGGGGGAAGGAATCCCTGCATTTGAAGCTTACTCAACTGGTCATGGGATACTGAACATTTCTCCCAATCACCTTTTTCGGAGCCATGGGGGCGGGAGGAAGAACTGGGAATGCTAGCCATGCTGGAATGGTTTCTCCTAGAAAGCTCTAAGGATTTTCCGCCTGGTGTGAGATGGCATCTGAGATCCAATCCACTTAAATATATGCCTTTCTTACATGGCCAGGGTGTTATGTGCAAAAAATACTCCGACCTTTCGTGTTCGCTCGACACATGGAAGCCGAAGCAATGGAGGCGCAGAAGCCAATGGGTACGACATTAAATGGAAAGCCGAGTATAACTCTTCGGATCAGACGCTTTGAAGTATTCGGAGGAAGAACCCGCCTTGCAATGTCGAAGACTATCAGCGCGCCGGACACATCGTCATTGAAGCCTGGTTCGGGGGCTACTAAGGGAGTCCTGGATTAAGGGTTCCTCGGGCGTCCGGCCTATGTGACATGGGCCGGACTGATGGGCCATGAAGATACAAGATAGAAGACTTCCTCCCGTGTCGGGATGGGACTCTCCTTTGCGTGGGTGGCAAGCTTGGAGTTCGGATATGAAGATTCCATCCGCTGTAAACCGACTCTGTACAACCCTAGGCCCCTCCCGTGTCTATAAACCGGAGGGTTTAGTCCGTAGAGGAGAATCACAATCATACAGGCTACACATATAGGGTTTAGCCATAATGATCTTGTGGTAGATCAACTCTTGTAATCCTCATATTCATCAAGATCAATCAAGTAGGAAGTAGGGTATTACCTCCATCAAGAGGGCCCGAACCTGGGTAAACATCGTGTCCCCCGTCTCCTGTTACCATCGACCTTAGACGCACAGTTCGGGACCCCCTACCCGAGATCCGCCAGTTTTGACACCGACACTAGGCCGATACAAAAGTCAGTCCATCTTAAATCCCATTTGTTTTTTTCTAGGAAAAGCACATATTTCTTGAAGATGGGCACTCCCAAAAAAACCTCCTTCCTCCTCGCCTCTACTTAATGTAGTTCGCTGGACTCTCCCCCTTCCGTCGCCCCCAATTCCCCGCACTCCCCTTCTTCCTCACTCATAGAGAAAACCCCCGCTCCCCTTCTTCCTCACTACTACAGAAAACTCTAGTCCTCCTTCCCCACTTGCACTGTCACTAGGCTCGTCTCTCGCTACTCTACTCAAACTTGTGAGCTTGAACACGATGCCCGCAAGGAAAATGGAGTTGGCTGGCCCCAACACCAAGAAGATGACGCTCCTGCCAGTGACAACACTGGTTGTAGATCTTGCACCCGGCAGCGCGGGGAGAAGTGACGAGCCCCCCACCCCACCCCGATCTGAGGAACCCGTAGAATCTCGGGTGGACCACATCAACGATCTCTCGGACTCCACCCTTGGGGACATCATCTCCCTTCTCCCCACCAAGGATGGCTACCACACACAAGTCCTCGCATCTCGGTGGCGCACTCTGTGGCGCACCGTGCCTCTTAATCTCGATTGTCATCAGCTATCTGTCATTCATGACTTTGAACTCCGTAGAGCCATCATCTCCTCCCACCAGGGCTCCGTTGAACGCCTCTGCATACCAACATGCGCCATTGATGTCCATACCCCCCCATGGTGGACGCCTGGCTGGCATCCTACGAATTTGAAAAACTCCAGCAGCTTGATTTCTACCATTATTATGAAAATTACATACCACAAAATAAACGCCATGTATTTGTGCCTACACCACCGTTGTCCATCTTGTGGTTTTCCTTCTCTCTCCACACCGCCACCTTCGCCTGGTGCCATTGATACGTCTCCAATGTATCTATAATTTTTTATTGTTCCATGCTATTATATTATCTATCTTGGATGTTTTATATGCATTTAAATGCTATTTTATGTGTTTTTGGGACTAACCTATTAACCCAGTGTAACATCCCAAATTTTCAATTTGGAATGTTATACATAGATCATCATTTGCATATCATGTTTTATTGCATTTTGACAAAATCCTCGATAAATACTAAGCAACTCAAGGACCCTCGAAGAGAGTTGGGGATTTTCTCGAATTTTCTTATTTGATTTTTCAAACGAGGATTTGGTTTTAATTATTTTTCTCTCCGGAAAAATATTTCATTTTAAATAAACGAGAGGAGAAAATATGACTTCTCCAAAACAATTGAAATACTGGAGGAAAAATGTTAAAATCATTATTTGAAATTATTTGGATTTTATTTGCAATTTTTATTGCATTTAAAAATATGCATGTTTTCAAAATATTTATTTTGGATTTTAAAAATGTTCACCCTATTCTAAATTTTCTAACTAGACGGGGAAAATTTAGTTCATATTTTTTCTGATTTTTATTTATTTTTCTACGCAATATTTTCTGCGGAACTTTTAAAAAAAATGCGCGCCCGCGCCGGCTGGGCCGAGCCCAAGCCGACGGCCCGCCCGCGGCCTCTCCTCCTCCCGCACGCCGAGCC